>NW_026596466.1:5824299-5963075 GCF_907164565.1 Psammomys obesus
TTTTTTTTTTTAATGTCAAGATAGTTTAAGGAAACAAGGAAACTTTATTGAGATATATAAAGATAAATTTTATTTTGCTATAATAAATGTAATAAAGTGTTACTATCAACAAAGTAATACTGAAAATCTAGTGATTAATTCAGGGTTTAAGAAATTAATAAAATTTTGACATAATGAAAATTTGATATAGACAAATCAACGTGCAAAGCTTTAAAATTAAGAGCAGGATACCAGAAATTTGATTTTTGAAGTTCTAAAACTATTTCAAAAGTTTTATATCTATGAGAAAATAGACCATTTCTCAAAATTTTATGAAAACACTTTCACTGGAGTACTTTTAAAATCTTAAAAAATGTAATAATATCTGTTTACTAAATCTTACTAAAAGAATTAACAGAAGTAGGACACACAAACATTTTATGGAACCAAGTAAATTTCCCATTTCTGAGAACAGTATTATATGAAAGAATATCAAAAGACATTCTTTCTTTTCTGTAGAATTCACAAGTCAAATATGATAGAGTTGTAATTGTATAGGGGATTATATCACTCACTAAATAGATTTATGCAACATAATGCACTAATCCATAAGAGAAGAGACAAAGGATGTAAGTAGAGAGAAAAACCATTAGGCTTGTTTGGTTTATATCACTAGAGAAAAGATGGGTTATATGAGAAGCAACTGATAGCTATGGCTATTGAAAGAGGGGTGCCACTCTTCTTTAGTGATATGAATTCTGAAATACTACCCATTTTCAGTACATTCCCTCCACTCTTGCATGCACTGCTAACACTGAATGGACTTAGTGGGTATTAAATTTGAAAAGGAAGAGGTAGGAAGCACATTGAGTTGAAAAGAAAAGATGATGGCACCAGAAGGAAGGAATAGGAGTGCAGAAAAAACAACAACAATGGATTGGGTCCAAACACATTAAATATGAATGCATAAATATTAAATAATACATATAATATCAATGAGGTGGACTGTATGTATTTAGAATAATTCCTGGTTTAGTGCTTGTTTTCTTGTCCCCAAGAAAACAGTGTAAATTAATTTACATAAGAAACCTATGAACAGGCATTGAGAATGACTTTCAACAAAACGATTGCCTCAGCATAAATCAGTCACCTTCATTTCTGTCTAGATGTAAATCAGTGTATGACGTGTCCAGAAAGTCACTATGCAAACACAGAGAAGAATCACTGCCTCCAGAAAACTGTGAGTTTTCTATCCCATGCAGACCCCTTGGGGACAGCTCTTACCACAATAGCCCTGTGCTTTTCTTTTCTCCCAGCCATGGTTCTTGGTGTCTTTGTAAAGCATAGACACACTCCCATTGTCAAGGCCAATAATTGGACCCTCAGTTACATACTGCTCATCACACTCAGTGTATGCTTCCTCTGTTCCTTGCTATTCATTGGCCAGCCCAACACAGCCACCTGTATACTGCAGCAAACCGTATTTGGAGGTGCATTCACCATGGCTCTTGCCACTGTGTTGGCCAAAGCTATTACTGTGGTTATTCCAGGGACAGTGGTGAGGTGGCTAATGATATCAAATACCCCAAACTTTATAATTCCCATCTGTACCTTGATCCAACTTGTGTTCTATGGAATATGGATGACAACCTCTCCTCCCTTTATTGACCAAGTCGCTTATGCAGAACATGGACAAATCATTGTCTGCAACAAGGGCTCAGCAGTTGCCTTCCACATTGTCCTGGGATATCTGTGTTCCTTGGCATTTGGAAGTTATCACCATGGCTTTCTTGTCCAGGAATCTGCCTGACACATTCAATGAAGTCAAATTCCTGTCATTCAGCATGCTGGTGTTCTTCTGTGTGTGGGTCACATTCCTCCCTGTCTATCAAGGCACAAAGGGGAAGGTCATGGTAGCCATGGAAGTCTGCTCTATCTTGGCTTCCAGTGCAGCACTCCTTGGCTTCATATTTGCCCCTAAGTGCTATATTATCTTGTTCAGACCAGAGAAGAACACAGTTTACCATATCAGGGAGAAAAGAAATTCCAGAATAAATAAACCCCCCAAGACCTAGTTAAAAAAATTAACTTAGTACCTATGTTAACAAATATAAGAATTAAAGTGGGTTCTACATCATTCTAAATGTGTGTCACACAATTGTAGTATGTGTTTGATTCTATCAGCTAACATTTCTTCATTTTAAATTATTGTTTATTTGTCTTGAAACAGTTGATTCTTTTTATTCATATTTGGAATTCACAATGTACTTTTTGTGAGAATAAGACCTCACTAAGCTCTCCTGAAACCTTTTTTGTGGACTATATTTTGAGCTCACTGAGAACTGCCACTGTTTGACGTGTAAGGACAGATGGCATCACACCTGGCCCATGTAGAATTTTTATATCCTCCTTCAATATAGATTATCAATTTCCATCTTATCCATTTAATTTGTTTATGAGATATATGCATATTATCTCCTCCACTTAATTTGGTGAAGTTTACCCTAAGAAAATTTTATATTTTCCTCTAATCATTTGTAGAAAAAAACCCAATAATTATATATTTATATTTTATTTATTTTACATTTGGCTTTCAATACACCTAAATTATACATGAATATCAATGTGTTCCTAAAGCACTCACAACATTTTACTAAGTTCCCATGCCTTCCTTTAGGTTTATATGCTTATAGTGTAGAATATTAGATCTGAAAAATTTAGTGTAATCTTCATGTCAAAGAAAAGATCAATAAAACTGATAGACATTTCATACTGTACGATATTTCTTCTAGCAATCTGTTACTCTATAACCCTTTGTATGAACTTTCAAAAATGTGTTGTTAGCTCTATAATAGGATCAACAAGAAGGTAATCATGTCAAGTACTGGGAATCTAGCCAACTACCAAAGACTAGTGAAGTCTTAGATCTTAGAGGAGAACCTACAATTATCAGTTTACTAGAATAGCACAGTCCCTAACCATAGTCAAATATTTGTCCTTATATCAATAAGTAAACTTATCCTTATCAAAGAACCTTCTTTTTGAAGAAGATGCAGATCATTAAAGAAAGCCACAAGTAATCAAAATGTACAGTTGTAGAGCTCAATTCCATGTGATGCATCTATAATACAATCCCCCTATCAAAGTCTCACGTGTATTTGCAGAGGAGAGGTCAAAAAGACTTTAAGAGCAAGAGAATCATGGGAGGGTTGCTGTGAGATTGTATCATCTAGTAATGTGAGGATCTACACCCATCATGTCTCACCACTAGACTGCCTAAACAGGAAGTGAGCAGAGACAACAATAACAGACAAGCTGATGTGAAGGAGTGCTTATGTCTCTTCACCTCTATACAAAGAACTACAGGCAACTAAGGAATGATGAAAGAGGGAGCAATAGTGGTTCTCAATGAAGAGAGCACTAATTGGTTACCCAGAAACCAAATGGTCATTCCTGAAAACATACATAGTAGTAATATTATCTAGACTAGCAGGTTATATTCAGGACTATGTATGCACATATACATACATATTTGCATATGACATCAATAAATTTCAAAAGCAGCCATGGCTTTGAGAGATAGCCAGACAAGGAATGTGGAAGTATTTATTGTAAGGACAGAGAGGGAAGGATAATATTAGTATAATCTCAAAAGAAATCAACGCTCTACTATATATATATATTATATATATATACATATATATAGTATATATATAGTATATATATATACTATATATACACTATATATATATATACATATATATAGTGTATATATATAGTATATATATATACTATATATATATATACACTATATATATATATATATATCTACTAACTTCAATATATTTGAAGTTAGTAGATCTACTCTACATTTTTTAAGAGGGGACTTCAGTTTTTCTTAATAAGTAATGAAATATATCATGTGTATATTTTCCTGAAAGTCACATAAATCATATTTTTAAAAAAGACTTGAATTTACAAGAGAAACAGGGCAATAAATTAATCTATAGTTGAATGACAGTGAAAATATGGATGGCTGTATCATCTTATTTGTTGGTTAAATGTAATAGTAAAAATTGAGACGACAACTGTTTGCAGTATGGACAATTTATGTTTTAGAAATATGTTCATAATAATAATTGAGTTTACTATTTAAAGATAAGGGCTACAGTCTACTGGCATCCTATACTGTTCTACAATGCAGGTAAAAAGTTAGTTAAATAACAATAACAAAAACTATGTTCTTAAAAAAGAAAGTACCAGAATCCTACAATTTTTTTTGTTGTTGTTATAATTACTTTCCAGTGGGAGACACAAAAAAATGTTTATCCCTTTTTCTAAGCTCCCAAAATGAGATCTAAAACCAAGCAATTTCTCTCTGTAGAAGCAATGAATTTCTTGGGCTTCCTGACAGAATACAAATGAGTGAAACCGACCATTGATTCTTCCTGGCTCATATAGGGACTCCAAGTGAAAGCTAGAGTTAAAAAAAAGTAAAACCTGGAAGGTTTGCGAGGGTGGATGACCAGAAGCCTGAAAGTTTATCAGTATCATAGCTTCTTAAATAACTTCTAAAATGAGGAAGCTCCTATATAGCTCTATCTATGGAACCCTCTCTAGACCCACCCCCTACCTTTTTAGATCCGCTTTCAGACAGGTATAGAGATTTCAGTTGACTGAGGAGCAGTTGGATACTCATGTTAGTTTAGAGTAGGGGCTTTGGATGGGAAGACTGTGTGATAAGACAGAGATGAGAAGAGGGACACTCCCACAGGTGTTCCATTGCAGAGGTGCAGATGAGACTGGGGTTTGACTTGGGAGAATGGAGAGGGGAATGAATCTGTACTGCACTTCCCTGCTTCCCTGGCGGGAGTGGCCTGTACAATCCCAGGAAGGGACTGATGGAGTGGAAGCTGGGTAAAAAAAAACTCACAGGGCTGGGAGGCAGATTAAATGAGGATGATCTCTGGGATTCACAACAGATTTGTGGGATGGGGGAGTGGGGAGGGAAGGGAGTATTAGTGTTTGCTGTGCAAAATAGAAAGCCTGAGTTTAAACACCCTTGGAGAATTCCTGATGTGTGACACAGAGATTCTCTGTAAGATTCTTGAGGTGCATGGGCCTTGCTGGCACGCCAGCCCAGCCTACATGGTAAGAGTCAGGACAATGAGTGACTCCTGCCTTCACATATCAATAAATATCACTCTTGAATTTCTACTTCTCTGGTTTACTTAGGTCATCCACATGCTGCATATAGGATGCAGACTATAGATTCTCGCATGCAGACACAAGCATACGATTTTCCCCCTACAGGAACGACTCTACACAGACAGGTGCTCACGCCCTTTCCAATAAATCTGACCTGAGAACTGCTATGAACCACAATAACAAAGAGTGTTTTCCTTTGTGTCTTGCAGGATAAATATGCCTGTATAATTTTTGCAATAAGAGTGATATAATTTAAATCAGGGTGAATATGAAAATTGAATATAACTCCACAGTGTTTAGTGTATTTGAGAACTCCCATCCTTACTATATATTCAAGGAAAAAAAACAGGTAAAATGAAAAGGATCACTGATCTTGAAGAACATTGTTCCCTATGGAAATTCAGGGGAAACACTGTGGTGCAGAGATAATTAAGAGAATTCACAATAGAAGAATAGCGAATGGCAGAGAAACACTTAAAGAAATGTTCCATGTCCTTAGTCATCAGGGAGATGCAAATCAAAACAACCCTGAATTTTCACTTCACACCCATCAGAATGGCTAAGGTCAAAAACTCAAGTGACAACACATGCTGGAGAAGTGTGGAGAAAGGGGAACCCTCCTCCATTGCTCGTGGGAATGTAAACTTCTACAATCACTTTGGAAATTAATCTGGTGCTTTCTCAGAAAATTAGGAATAGCGCTTCCTCAAGATCCAGCTATAGCACTCCTAGGCATATATCCGAAATATGCTCAAGTATACAACAAGGACATTTGCCAACCATGTTCATAGCAGCTTTATTCGTAATAGCCAGAATTTAGACACAACCCGGATGTCCCTCAACTGAGGAATGGAAACAGAAAATGTGGTACATTTACACAATGGAATACTACTCAGCAATTAAAAACAAGAAAATTTGCAGGCAAATGGTGGGAACTAGAAAAGATTATCCTGAATGAGGTATCCCAGAAGCAGAAAGACACACACAGTATATACTCACTCATAAGTTTTTATTAGACATATAAGATAAATATACTAAAGACTATAGTCCTAAAGAAGCTAAGCAAGAATGAGGACCCCAGGGAAGATGTTCGGTCCTCATTCAGAAGGGCAAATGGTCTAGTCATTGGAAGCGGAAGAAGACAGGGAACAGGACAGGAGTCTACCACAGAGGACCTCTGAAAGACTCTACCCAGCAGGGTATTGAAGCAGAGGCTGAGACTTACAGCCAAACTTTGGGCAGAGTGCAGGGAATCTTATGAAAGAAGGGGGAGATATAAAGACCTGGAGGGGACAGGAACTCCACAAGACTAACAGAGCCAAAAAAAAAAAAACCAAAAAAACAAAAAAACAAAAAACAAAAACAAACAAACAAACAAACAAAAAAAAAAACAAACCTGGGCCCAGGGGGTCCTGCTGAAACCATGCATGGAGAGGACCTAAAATCCCTGCTTAGATGTAGCCCATAGACTCAGTCCCCAAATGGGTTCCCTAGTAAGGGGAGCAGGGGCTGTCTCTGGCATGAACTCAGTGGCTAGATCTTTAATAACCTCTCCTTGGGGGGGGGGGGCAGTTATGCAGCCTTGCCAGGCCACAAAGGAAGACAATGCAACCAGTCCTGATAGGCTAGAGTCAGATAGAAGAGGAGGAGAACCTCCCCATCAGTGGACTAGGGGAGGGGCATAGGGGGAGAAGAGGGAGGTGGGTGGGACTAGGAGGAGATGAGGGAGGGGCCATAGCCAGGATACAAAGTGAATAAATTGTAATAAGTAACAAATTAATAAAAATATATCTTTAAAACCCCCAATTTTTACAAATTCAAGCACATAAAATTCAGTCCCTTGAACACATCCAATCTCATCAAAAATTCAAAATATGTATTTATTTATTTATTTATTTAGAAAACATTTATTTATTACAACTTATTCACTTTGTATTCCAGTGGTAGCTCCCTCCCTCATCTCCTCCTGGTCCCACCCTCCCATGCTCCTCCCCCAATCCACTGATAGGGAAGGTCCTCCTCCCCCTCTTACTCTAACCTATCAGGTTTCATTAGAACTGGCTGCTTTGTCTTCCTCTGTGGCCTGGCAAGGCTGCTCCCCTCTAAGGGGGAGGTGATCAAAGAGCCAGCCACTGAGTTCATGTCAGAGACAGCCTGTTCCCATTACTAGGAAACCCACTTGGAGACTGAGATGCCATGGGCTACTTTTGTGTAGGGGTTCTACATTATCTCCATGCATGGTTCTTGATTGGGGTATCAGTCTCAGAAAAGGCTCCTGTGCAAAGATTTTTTGGCTCTCTTGCTCTCCTTGTGGAGCTCCTGTCCACTCCAGGTTATTTCATCTCCCCCTTCTTTCATAATATCCCCTGCAGTCTGCCCAAAGTTTGGCTAAGAGTCTCAGCATCTGCTTTAATACCCGGCTGGGTAGAGTCTTTCAGAGGGCCTCTGTGGTAGGCTCCTGTCCTGTTCCATTTCTCCCTCTTCCAATGTCCGTCTAGTTTGCCTTTCTGAATGGGGATTGAGCATCTTACCCAGGGTCCTCCTTCTTGCTTAGCTTCTTTTGGTGTACAGATTTTGGTATGTTTATCCTATATATCTAATATCCACTTATAAGTGAGTATATACCATGTGTCTCTTTCTGCTTCTGGGATAACTCACTCAGGATAATCTTTTCTAGTTCCCACTATTTGCTTGCAAATTTCATGATTTCCTTGTTTTTAATTGCTGAGTAGAATTCCATTGTGTAAATGTACCATAATTTCTGTATCTATTCCTCAGTTGAGGGACATCTGGGTTGTGTCTAGATTCTGGCTATTACAAATAAAGCTGCTATGAACATGGTTGAGCAAATGTCCTTGTATACGTGGGCATAGAAAATAAAACAAATTTTATTGTAATAAGATTCTTATATATAAATTATACTGTTAAGTTCACTTACCAACTTACCAAACCCACACACCCTCCTTGTGTATATTTAAAATAAATATTAGTGAAAAATGGTGAAAAGATTTTTAAAAGTATTATTGTTTATTACAATTTATTCACTTTGTGTTCCTGCTGAAGCTCCCTCCCTTATCTCCCCTCCATTGCACACTGTCTTCCTCTGAAACTATTTTTTTAAAAGTTCAAAATTCCTCAACTGTGGACTCCTGTAGAGGGAATTAGTCCTGTAGGGGACTCCTGGGCACAATTATAATGTGAACAAAGTAAAAAAAAAAACAAAACAAAAAAACCTTCAACTGTATAAATAATTCAATGTTCAATATCTGGGATCCATTCATGATCTTCTGTGATCCTCCAAATGGCTTGAGCCACTTCTCCAGCTGCGCCCTCTGCACACACACAGCCTGCCTGCTGCATTCTGGCTGATTCCACTCAGCTCCACTGCTGCTGCTCTTCATGGTGGTCATCCTATGGCGCACCTCCAAAATGCTGGGGTCTTCTGCTGAAACTGAGCTGCATTTTCACCACCAACCTCTCATAGGCTCTCTTCACGATGCCAAGCCTCAACTTCTCTGCATGACCCCTCCAATCCTGGGCTTTCAAATGCCACTAAGGTTGCACTAGGACCCTCTTGGCCTCTCACAGTCCCAAGCCTCAGGGCTCTCCATGATCCTTTCATGCTTCTAAAACCAGTACCATGTGGGTGACTCTTACACTACTAGCTTCACAAGGTACAACCTTGGTTGCTTCTGGGACACAGCTTCTGTGTGCTTTCAGAAAACACTTCCCTGGAGAGGTCACCTCAATGATGTGTGGCTGTTTTTGTTTTTAAAACAGAGAAGACAATACTTTATTTCTGATTAACAATATTTTAAAAACAGGTAATGTACATATCATTCATGTATATGGATTTTTTTAAGTTACATTTGTTCTAAAACCATGCCATTAGTATTTTTCTAAATAATGAATACTTAATTTTTGCTATTGACTTATTTCATAAAATTATTTGAAGCCTTCTTTAAAACCAAAAATACTATGTGCAAATCTAAAGTAGTTGATATTTTATTAAGTACAATTTATTCTGTGGTTATACTTTTTATTAGAAAAGCCTCTTTTCTTTTTTTAATTTTTTTTCTTCACAATTTATTCATTATATAATCCTGATTGAAGCCCCCTTCCTCACCTGCCCCCAGCTCCACCCCCCTTCCCTCCATCCCCTTCCCCTAGTTCATTGAAAGGGGGAGTTCTCCACTATTGCCATCTCCACTTGTTGAGTCTCATCAGGACTGCCTGGATCCTCTTCCTCCATGGCCTGGCAAGGCTGTGTCATCAGTGGCAAGTGATCAGAGAGCAGTCAATTGAGTTCACAATAGAGGCAGCCTCTAATCCCCCTCACTCAGAGATCCACATGGAGACTGAGCTGCCAATCGGTCACATCTGAGCCAGGTGTCTAGGTACTCTCCATGCATGGTCCTCCGTTGGTGCATCAGTCTCTGCAGGACCCCCTGTGATCAGATCTTTTAGCTTTGTAGGTCTCCTTGTGGGGCTCCTGTCCCCTCCATGTTCCTCTATCTTCACCCCTCTCTTCTTCCGTGACTCCTTGTGCTCTGCCCAAAGTTTGGCTGAGTCTCATCTGCTTCGATCCCCTGTTGGGTGGATCCTTTTAGTGGACCTTCTATAGTAGACCTTCCATCCTGTTTCCTCTTCTACTGTTTTTGGTGTCTACCCTGTTTGCCACTGTGAATGAGATTTAAGCATCCTCTCTAGGGCCTTAAACACCATTAATTTCTCAGCTCCAGCTGACCAGCACTGAGTATCCCAGCAACACAAAGGTTTGGCTTTATTACTTCTGGTATCTTGTTAATTACAACTGATTCTTCCACCCCAACTAATCAAAACCACAGAATCTTAATTCAAAATAACAAATGGGCTTGGTAGAGTCTTTAAACGTCCCCCTGAAACTTTACAAGCCAGGTCTCCATCTTCTGCATTGCCCTCAACATTCTTATCTTCTAGGCTCCTACAAAACAGCTCACCAAAGCATTGAGTAATTAATGGTTTTTCTTATACAAAGTTCCAAACTCCTTCCACAATCCCCACCATAAATAATATGGTCAGATGTGCCAGAGCAGTACCTCACTCCTGGTACCAACTTGTCTTAGCTAGGTTTGCTATTCCTGTGATCATACACAATGACCAAAGTACCCTAGAGAGGAAAGGGTTTATCTAGCTAAGACTTCCACAGTACTGTTTATCATCAAAGGAAGTCAGGACAGGAACTCAAACAGGGCAAGAACCTGAAAGCAGGAGCTGAGGCAGAGGCCATGAATAGGTGTTGCTTACTGCTCCCCTTAGTTTACCCAGCCTGCTTTTCCACACAACCCAGGGCTACTAGCCCAGGGATGGCACTACTCATAATAGGCTGGGCCTCCCCCTCAACTTTAACTAGGAAGTGCCGTATAAGCTTGCCTACAGCCTGATCTTAGAGAGACATTTTCTTAATTTTTTGTTCTTTAAAAAAAAAAAGCTTGTGTCAAGTTGGTATAAAGCTATCCAGCACAACCTCATATAAGGGACTTAGCCCACATCAAACTGTTTGGAAAATCTCCCCACTGCTTCCCAGGGTTAGACCAGCAGTTGGCAAAACTCTTGTCATTCCTTTCTCAAATCACTTCAGCATCTCCATTTCTCCATAAGGTTATTCATCTATCTGAAAGACGCACCAGATATTTCCCCCTGATCAATCCTGGTGATACTGTTTGGCTCAAGCAGGTAGCCAAAGAGGCACTGCAACCAATTTGAAAAAGACCCTTTATGACAATTCTCTACATTTCTATGGTTCTGAAGGTAACTGTCATTGCAACATGGATTCACCACACCAGGTCAAGAAAGTGGACGCCACAGTGGATGCCAAATGGACTATCTCTGGACTTTTGAGTACCCATTAAAATTATGGATTCATCAAGCCCCTTCCACTTCCTGCCCCTCTACATCTTCCAGAATCTAACATTTGGCATGAAACTACAGGGTCACAGTCCTCACCCCTGGCCCTAGTAATGAGAAAGACAAATACAGGGGAGGTGATGGCTAATCCAGCCAAAGTCTAGCAACCCATTTTCCATGCTGAAGTTTGCTTATTGATCTCCATTCTACATGCCTGGTTGTACTGCAGAAACAAAGGGTGTAAGAGCTTAACTTCTGAGATAGGAAGACAGAGCTTACAATTCTATGCATGTCCTGAGGCTAGGCCCCCTTGAGGAGAGACCCACAGGAGTTTCCATTGCAAAACATGACTCAGGCTTTCTGAAAAAATTACTTAAGAAAGATTCTGGCCTCAGGGAAATAGGAAAAGCCTTCGGATTAGACGTTATGCTACAGGAAAGGAGCCTAGGGGTAAGTTTAAACCTCACCTCAAGGTCCCCAGACCTCTGGGTCCTAACAAAGATCTTCCACTCTTGCCAAGGTCCTGGCCAACTCTCCTCTCCAAAGCATTTAACACAACCAGGGTCAGAGTCCCACCTCCTGATGCCCAGGCCCTGAGGGGTCCACATCACTATTTCATACTTTTGACAAGGTCCACCATTTAGTCATTCCCAGCCAGAAATCTGCCAGGATTCCTGGTTGTGCTTGGCTTCCCACCTCCCATACCTGTCTTCATCCCACTACTGGGTGGAGCTGGCACAGCTGTTTCAACAGCCACAGATACACCAGCCTTTATGACGGGAGATAAAAGCTTTAAGCAGGCAGGTGGATCAAGACCTAGAGGAATTAAAAGGTTTCCACTTCTAAATTAAAACAAGTTGGATTCCTTTGTAAAACTATCCCTCAAAATAGGAGGTTTAGACTTCTCCTGAGATAACGGGGGCTATATATATATGGCTTTAGGAGAAAGTGTTGTTTCCATGCTAATTGATCAGGAGGAATTAGAAAAAACAAAAACAAACAAACAAAAAAACCTTACCACAATTATGGAACCTCCCCCACAAAAAAATTAAAGAGGCAAAGACAGACATCAGAGAATTGATACCAGACTCCGTTCTCTTGGGACCCCTGACTAACTACTCTGCTGTAAGCACTAAACGGGCCTTTAGTTTTCATTCTGATTAGATTAATGGTGGTGGCCTGCATCTTAAACTATGTCAGCAATTATGCTTCAATTCAATCAAATTAATGGTCCTAAGACCAATTATACCTCTGTAGAGCAGGGTGACTTCACAATTTTACTCATCAACTAAGACCGGTGGGGACTGTAACAGGGTCCCAAATCTTAGTAGGCCCCAGACCTTAACACAGCTGACTCCATGGTGGAAGAAGCATTCAGGCCATAAAACTGAGCACATAGATGGTACTACCTGCAGAAATGAAAAGAAGGGCCCAATCCAACAAAGACCGTAGTTCTGGGAAAGTCTCTAAATGTACTCTCAGTCTTTTCTGGTGGATACCCACAACAATGCGCTGTGTGTTGGCTATGGGCTCGACTCATCAATATACTTGGAGCAGCAGCAAGGCTTCACTCAACAACAAACCAGTTTCTACAGAAGGGGCTACTGCTGACTTAAACAAGCCTGTGACTTTCTGAGTTTGAACTATATTACACTCTTAAAGAAACCACCTTCCTCCCTCTCCCTCTGCACACAAAGGGAAGGCAGAAATCTAAGCCAAATAGGATCTTTGGGGCACAGGACTATGTGAGATCAGACAGAAATATGCCCCAGTCTGAGCACCTTGTTGCTTTCAGAACTGAAGGAACAATGTGCACATTTGCAGTGGGAAGCCTGTAACCTCAGAATTCTTTATCCAAAGGTACAGTAAACCATGCAGGGATAGAAAAGGGGTGTATAAGGTATGAAAATTGAGGCCTCAGGGCTCAGTATTCCTATTGTCTGCCAATGTCGATGAGGAACAGGCTCACTTCTCATCACAGAGGTTGAGACACTTCTCAAGTCTCCTGCTCCTTAACTGAAAAATCTGCAGCCGAACAGGCCACTATCCATGACTACATACCCAATTTCAATCATTATGTCCCCTGGCCCCTTTGTTTTTTGACTGACTCACCATGTCCCCAGATGGCTCCTGGTTATAGCACTCCGAATGTGAATAAATTCAGTCACTACGTTCACAATCTAATCTGCCATGAAGATGCAGTGTGACAGAAAATGACAAAGTGAACATCTGCCAGCACATCTCTCTCTTATGACCCCATTCTCTCAGCAGCAGGGCTCCATCCAGGATGCCTTACCTTGCTGTGGTTTCCAGTTCCACTATCACCTGGGTTCCTTGTTGAAAGTGCAAATGGTTTCCATCTTGCTACACTGTCTTTCTGCTTTCCCAGATTATACAGGTCCTGAAACCGCTTTCTTGATCCAGCAATCTTCCTTATGTGTTCTCTAGGGAACACACTCTCCCTTGTTACTCTGACCCATCCCACTTATTCTGTAGCATTGAGCTACTGCCTAAACTGCCATCTGTGTCTGGGGCTCCTCATGTTTTCCATTCTCACTTTTTAAAATGACTCTGCAGGTGGCTCCAATGTTAGGGTCTATTCTCTGTTCTCTTTAGGCTGCTGATTTCCAAATTTATCTTTCCATTTTTATCACAATCACTACCAGGTCTTTAAATTCCATCCAAACAGGTAAATAGTGATCTCAAAACACAAGGCAGCTGCACAATGGTATTGGAGCAAGTGAGATACCATGCAGAACTACACTGCAAGCCCTACCCAGACCAAATCCCACCATGCAGGAAGAAGATGGATATAAAGTCCCACTCCAAGGGTTGAGATGTCTAAGTGGGGAAGAGATGAACTTAATAAAACTCTCAGCTGCTGGTTATAAAACAGAAGTTTTGGGTGTTTACTATAAGAGCTGTTGTTCTTGCTTTAATTCAACATTCCATGGTTTCCAACTTAGAGTGACTAAGGTTTGAGCCTGTGGAAGTACACTCACACAGCTTTGAGGCTGATACCTATTAATGGTTCTGGCCCTCAGTCTCTGCTTCCTTGTCATCTAGCATGTGAGGGGTAGATAGTTTCAACTCTCACTACCTTATGGTTAACTAATCCTGTTAATACACTTGTCCTGTCATGATGGACTGGTAACTCTTGAACAAAGTGAAATAAACCTTTTCTCTTTAACATTTTTCACTGCAGGTCATTTTTTCTTAAGGAAGGGTGAACTAACAAAAATCAAGAGCAATTGCTTCCTTAAAGGACAACTCACTCCTTGTATATATGCATTTATGTGTGTGTAATTATTTTAGAACTACAGAATACTTTAGCTGGTAGTTACACATAAAAACTGTATTTAGTTGGTAAATTTGGAGTCTAGGAGCTTAAATGTGGCTAGGAGATGGTGGGCCTGTAACCCATGCCAAGAATGAATGGAGGGATGGAGGGGTAGCTAAAACCTTGGCTATGGAAAAGGCCAGTAGAGACCTCATACTATAACTCAGCACCTCAACACTGTCACATATATAGACAAGTTGTATATAGATGTGTAAGAACCTTTCAGAAAATATGTCAAAAAGTAACTGCATGTACTGCTTCTGAGTTGCGGCTTGTCGGGGTTGTATAACCATCTAGGTCTTCATAGTTGTATTTGGGAGCCCCTCTAATCCAATTTTAAAGACTGAGCACAGGTGGGTATGGTGGCACATGAGGCAGCACATGAGAGGCAGAAGTAGGACTGTAGCAAGGTTGAGGGCAGCCTGTCCTACATGGTAAATTTCAGGAGAACCGCCGCTGTATACCACATCTTTCTCAAACACTATCTTCAAGACACTGAATGCTACGTGATGTGTGAGCTATCCACTCAGGTGCGCAGCTATATAGGGTGCTAACTTCTCTGGGGGGATAGATCTTTCAGTTGTTCCAAGTATGTTAGAATTTTGTTTACATGTCCTTAGATCAATAGAGACTTTTAAAAAAATGATAAAGGAATGGATCTTTGTCACAAGATAGATGGGAGATACACAATTTGTGTACTCCAATTAGCAATTACCAGTTAAAGGAAACTCACTCCAATTCCAGTTAGGCATCAACTCACCCTGTAAAATACCCCATCAGATCTGTACAGGAGTAAAGGTCAATTTTGACCACTGTCTTATTACTAGTTTATTCTGAGGGAACACTGGAATTACACGACTGGCAAGAGATCTGGTACAAGGGAGTTTACTGTAGAAAGGGGAGGGAGAAAGGAAGAGACAGACAGTGCCAGAGAGCATAAGAGAGAAGAGAATGTCTGTGTTTTGGATGGTGGAAGTCAACCTGAAAATCAGAAAGAGAGGCAGGGAGAGAAAGGGGGAGAGAGACAACGGGGTGGCAGGTGGTTCTATCCTGAGCACCTGGTGCAGGTGATGACATAAAACACAGGTGGTGACATAGGACGTGGACAGGACTGCACACCAACGTAACACATATCTCTACTATGTTAACCATAGGTGATCATTAGTTCTGTCCCTACCAATCTCTATAGTCACAGCATGAAGATCATGAGTACAAACTAAACAGCTTTTAAGAATCTGTAACTTAATGGAGAAGTGTTCAAATACAGTGATGCATACCGAGGCAATTAAAACACTGAGATACTCCTGTACAATCACCATAATATAAAACCAATGTCCTCAAAGGTAAAATAAAACTAACAGATGAACAGCCACAATATTATGGTATTGGAACTATCAAATGACTGAGCTGCTGTAGAAAGCAGTTAGTTAGATCTATGCAGGCATCAATCTATGAGCCATCAATTTTTATTGGCAAATCAGAAATGCCCAAAAAGATGGTATCAGAATGTCTTATCATTATTACCTAGAAAATAAAATTGTTACCATTATGGAGAAGAATACAGACACAATATTGATGCTGAAAACCTATTAAAGTGTTTTCTGAATTGCAGTGAATTTTCAGCTTCTTGAAATAGGGTGTTAATTATATCATGTGTTCCTTTGTCCTATTTCATTGATCTATATAACTGTCACTTGTCCAACTTACTTGTTGGCATAAAGACAGTGAACTAGTACTGAAGTGCATGAAGGATTCTAAAAAGCTACTAGAAAAGTTTAGTGTGATGTATGTGTTAATTATATTGAGTGGCACTGACAACATATATAAAAATATAGAATATATAGATACTATGTTAAGTACAACTCCATAAATTTTAAAAAGCTGAATGCATATAAAGTAGCAGCAAACATATCAGTCTTTAATAGGTGAAATAAAAAATAAAATAATTCATTAGTTAATCATTAGTCTTAATAATTTAGACAAGAATTTCTTATAAAAATGAAATACAGTAAAGATAATCAATTTAAACAGCAAAATTTAATAAAATTGAAAATAAGCACATCACAAAAATAATCAGCAATACCAAATGTTGGTTAAGCAAATAATAGAACAGAAAGGGCTGTGATAAAGACAATTTTAAAATCTCACAGGATACTAAATAAGTGGAATGCATCCATGTAGATAAACACTCATGTTTTATGACATGAGTGCCCTATGAAAGAAACAGCCAACATAGTCATGACACCGTGAAAACATATTATTCGTATAGAAACCTGGATGGTGCAGTGCACTGTGCCTACATGCTAGGAGTTAAAATCCCGCCATATATGGAGTCCAGTGCTATCATATGAGCACGTTACGATGCTTTAACAACCTGCACAACCTTATTAAGATTTGAATTAATATATATCCTTACCTTTCACATAGAAAAATGAGGAGGGAGGGGATGCTGAGGCTAGAATGCACAACAGTTTGTTCCCTTTCAAAATGAAAATGCTGAGTCAATGGAGGATACTTGTGGCTAAAGTGTTGACCCTTCTTTACTTTTATAAAATGTATGTGAAGATAAATGAAAACTATAAAAATTGTTATGAAGATTTTCTTCCAAACTTGCCTAAAGCCATTATTAAAAAAAAAAAGTATTTAAAATGTAATAATATTAAAACTATTCATTAGATTATATAATTCACAATTCACAGGAAAAAGAGATTACACATCAGGAGAAACCACTTAGATTAATGACTGTGTTTTGTTTTATTCTCTATATAGTCCTGGCTGTTCTAGAACTCACTTTGTAGACCAGGCTGGACTGAAAATTACAGAGATCTGCCTGCCTCTGTCTCCTAAATGCTGGGATTAAAACACGGGCTACCATGCCCTTTCAATTACTTTGAAAATAAAAGGAAATACTAGACAGCCCAGAACAAAAAAATACGACAGAGATTTGAATGGCCACATGATAGAACACATTCATAGATAAGTGTTCAATATCGTAAGTTATACTCAACCTGTTTAGAGAAACAAAATCAGTGCAGCAGTACAAATTAACTAGAGGCATGGGCTGGAGAGATGGCTCAGTTAAGAGTGCTTGTTCCTGCACAAGAGCTAGGCTCCGTTCTTAGCATCCATGTTACTCACAACCATCTGAACTCTAGTTCCATGGGATCCAACATCTTCTGGTATCTGCAGGTAGCAAACACGTATGTGGTGTATGCACATAACGGCAAACAAAAAACACACACACACACACACATTTTATGATCTTTTCTAAAAGGATAGTATCAACAGACATACTAACGGGGTGGGGTGATTCTCACAGGTCCCAATTTTGGACAGAGGATGACAGATAACTAAGAAATGCTGAGAACAGGAGAAATAGTCTTCCCTAATGAGAACGTACCAATTGGTTATTTAATGCCCTGAAATCACACTCCTACACGTAACGCTACGCAGACTGAACAGGTTGTATTTATGTATTTAGGAATATATTCACATACATCAACAGCAAAAATTAAGGAAAAAGAGACCATGAATTTTGGAGAGCAAGGAGTACATGGGAAGGGCTGGAGGCAGGAAAGGGAAGAGAGAAAATAATGTAATATTTTAACTTGGAAAATATCTTTAAAAACCCTACTTGAAAAGTTCGAGTAACTGAATATTCATGAATAAAAAATTAAATATAAAAATATTATCCATTTAGTAAAATTTGTGGATGAATAAATTTGATATTCTCTTACTACTGACACAACACATAAATTAGTATCCATGTGCATGATTATAATACAAGAGAATACAACAATGTTGGTTCAAAAAGTTAGAACCCCAGGAGTACAGAAAAAAAGTCACAAAATAAGTTCATGTTGATGATCCCAGGTATACACTGGCAGTGTTCAATGGAACATTTCAGTTTATTTACAAATTGTTCAACTAGACTGTAGGAATCAGTCCCACTTATCTACAATGTATTTCTTTCCAAGAGTTCCACCACAACTGCAAACTCCTCTCCCTGCAATTAAAATACCCGTGATTAAAATACTTCCCAACTGGAGTAGTTTGTACAGTCTGATATTTGGAGAAGAGCCAAAATCCTGCTTGTTACCTAACTCAGCACCTTCCAATACTTCTTTAATGGGTATGTCAGACAGATATGCTAATTTCTGATCATCTATCTATTCTGACTTTTTCAGAATACTGGTCCTTATTTAAAATTTGGAATAACATCCAGCACACTCATTTAAGTGGGTATTTGTTTAAAAATTCAGTTTTTAGTCACTTCAGTAAGTAGTGAGGTTTTTGTTCTCTGGGTAAGATAAGTGAATGCTTAATTTCAAAAGACCGTCTAAATATTTTGCGCATATCCTTGACTCTTATTAATCCTATGGGACTCACAGACTAACTAACTCTAATTCGCCTATCATAAAATTATTTTCGTTTCTACTTCATGCCTGTATTTTGCTGTTATGAACTGGAATATAAATATCTGTATTTTCCAATGGTCTTAGGAGTCCCCGTGAAAGGGTCATTCTATTTCTTTAAGTATAGCCTGCAATTTCCCTTTTAAGGCTCCGAGTTTGTTTACTCATGGCCCATGAGAATGTTACAGGACACACATGGATGGCAGGTGAATGGTGATGCTCTCTCAGAATTCTTGTTAAACCGAGCCAACTTCTTTCTTTAGTACAGATGTAAACCATGTTTAGTCTTGAGTTTACAGTGTGTGCACACAAAAACACACACCCACACATAATTGTCCATTCTTCTAGTCCCATCCAAAACCCTCTTCTGACCCAGATGTGTAATGTCTGCATCTTTGAAAACCTAAGAAGTCAACAGTGCAAGCTGTAGCGTAATGCAGTTCTAGCCCTGGGAGACAGTGACTCCTACCTCCCCATTCCTACTCTAAACTACATCAGTCTATCAAAACCCCCCTCACATCAATGCTGCCATACACTCAGCTACTTGTCCTATTTCCAGGACCTTCTGTAGTCAGATATGTGTGGAAACAGTGTGGTTATATGCCAAGCTCTGGCTCTAGAAGAAAAACATGGGGACTGGTCATAAACGCGAATCTATGAACACAGGCTGGAGACACGTGGGACACTTAGGACACTTGCTACCTTTCATCTACCCACACCTGAAACTAATGGCAAGCTAGGGAAAACCTCATGCTGCTGTGCAGTCAGGAACCTTAACAGCTGGGTGTTTTGAATCTTGTCAAGATTATGTCACTCTGATAAAGCAGAAGATATGCACCCAGCTCATAATTTCAGATTTGAGACGCTTCTGAAGGACTTTCTATGTGCTGAGACTTTGAGACTTCTTCTCAAGCCTCAGCCAGACTCTGTCCCAAGGATCTGACTCCACAATCACTCAACACCCACAGTCATTCACAAACATCCAGAGTAACCGGTGAGAAAGGCGAAACGTAATGGGATGGCAATGTGCCATCAGGTAGCAGTGATGAATGCATATGCCTGGGCACCCACCCAAGGCCCAGGAGGCTGCTGAACTGACAACTCATTAACTGGCTTCCAGGATGCTCTTGGGATGTCCCACTTAAGAGTTACTAGAACCCTTAGCTGTATCTCCCTGACCTTCTCACTCTACTGAGTCAGGGTGAATTACTAAGATTATTTTTTAATCAGTGTCTCCGAGCATGTAAGTTTCTTGCACTATCTACTTTCCTTAATGTAGTATCACTAAGTACCATGGGGAGGGGGAAATTCCAGGCTGGATTTAGAGGCTATACCAGCGAATGAGAATCACTCAAGTTCCTCGGGCTCCAACCTACCAGAACAACACTCACCTTGTGTGGCCACTGCCTCATCCTGACTGAGGGTTCATCTAAGGGTGACCCTATGTTGCTATAAATTCCTTCCCAGGGGGAGACATAAGCAATGTCTATCTCTTCTCCTAAGGTCCGAAGACAGAGACATGATTCCATCAAAGGTCACAAATAAACCAGTGAGTTTATTTGGCTTCTTACAGAGCTTGAGGGTTACTTACAAGGGTGTGGGTACTCTACCCGCAGTGGGCTGCATCTGGAAATCCTTACCCAATAGGAATGTGGCTTTTCCAAAACAGCACAGATGGAGGATGTGGCCCCTTCCCTAGTCTTCCCTGGCATCCACGTACACACACATATAAATATGTATGCATCAACACACACACACATCCATACACATACTCACTCTAAATCTTTTCCCCAGGCAGTCTGCAGAGCTTCCAGTTGTAGGGAGCAGTTGGACACTGGGAAGGGGAGAAGAGGGTGTAAACCATCAACAGGCTCAGCTGGGATGAGCTTTTGAAAGGGGCACAGCTGAATTCCCCGAAATGGCAGTTCCCTGGCTGAGAGAACAGTCACTCATGATAACATTATTAAGATTCTCTTCTGCCAGAGTCAGAAAATGGAAGTGAAGACTGTTCTCCCTTCGGCCACTAACAGCAGGGTATAAAGCTCACCAAGTAAAATGGTGCAGGAGCACTCATCACTGAGCTCAGATAGGATATTTGATCCTGGCTCTAACACTCACTTGATTTGTTATATTAGGCCTGGGTCTAGACTCCCTTCTGTATCTGCAAAGTGTGGTACAATCCTCATGTACCTGTCTCTCCTGTGCTCCTAAGCTGATATAATATCACTACTCTTAATTATCCCTTCTTTGAGGATGATCAGGAAATAAGCACTATTTCTTGACTCCTATGTCAGTGACTGTCAGATTAAACCGACCTTATCAGAAGATTCGCCATCTTTTCTCTTGCCAGATGAGAATCAGAGAACACAGATCACCAACGACTTTAGCAGTTCTACAAGATGCCAGTGCCTCCTACCAGGTACAAATGCCCTTACAACACTCTAGGCCCAACCAGAGCGGGAGAGGATCTGATGTTTCTAGTCTTGGATATCTATGTCTCAGTGAGCATGGACCATAAGCAAGTAGCAGTATACACGACAAATTTGTTATTTGCACAAAGTCTATGACTTTTCTGATGCGGAATGTGATCTGACTTATTAACATTTTCCTATGTTCTTTTCCTAGGTCCCTTAAATGTTTGTTTCCTAAGGTTAGCACATATACAGTATTCTACACTAGGACATGTTTTTGATTTTAAGCATTCTCAGGGTTCTTCAATGCAGATATACTCATGTCAACTGAGACTTGACTTACCATTAAAACCTTTTGGCTTTTAAATTCATAAGCTTCTTCACATGTATGAGTTACTTACTCTGAAATAACTATAGTAGAGCTTTCCTGTGCTCTTTCCAGATACAAATGTCTCACAATATGGGTTTTCTGATGTTGAAAAAGGTCTCCCTCATGGCAGTTTTCACGTGTCATCATTCTACAGGTACTCTTTAATGTCAAGTGATCCTGGCTGACTGCGAGCTTTCTTTCCTCTTCTACATTATTAGTGTGTCTCATCTGAGTTCACTCATATTGAACGATGTATGAGTTATGAAATCAAGTTTTCCTGCATTATGTATATCTATAGGACTTCTCAGCTCTAAGAAGTCCATGGTATGGAGTGAAGACTGATTTATAGTGGAGAGTTTTTCTTCATTCTTTATAGCCACAGGGTTCCTCACTTGCATGACATTTCTGATGTTGACTGGGCTGTGAGTTGCAGGAAAATGCTTTTCTCTACTCTTTGTATTAGTATCATGTGTATGAGTGCCCAAATGTCGGGCAAGTCCTGATTTGCAGAAAAAAGCTTTTCTGCAGTCTTTACACTCATAGGGCTTCTCACCTGTATGGATTCTATGATGGAGGGTTAAGTGGGACTTACGACAGAAACATTTGCCACATTCTTTACACTCATAGGGCTTCTCGCCAGTGTGAGTTCTATGATGAGCAGTGAGCTCTGACTTGGAGGAGAAAGCTTTCCTGCACTCTTCACACTCATAAGGCTTCTCACCTGTGTGAATTCTATGGTGGCGAGTTAACTGTGACTTATAGAAGAAAGCTTTACCACATTCTTTACATTCATAGGGCTTCTCACCTGTATGAGTTCTCTGATGTTCGGTCAAGGTTGACTTATAATAGAAAGATTTCAGACACTCCTTACACTCATAGGGCTTTTCACCTGTATGTATTTTTTGATGTACACGCAGGGTTGACTTGCAGTAAAAAGCTTTGCCACATTCTTCACACTGATAGGGCTTCTCCCCAGTGTGAGTTCTATGATGGGAAGTGAGCTCTGACTTGGAGGAGAACCCTTTCCTGCACTCTTCACACTCATAAGGCTTCTCACCTGTGTGAGTTCTATGGTGGCGAGTTAAGTTTGACTTGTAGAAGAAAGCTTTGCCACATTCTTTACACACATAAGGCTTCTCACCTGTATGAATTCGCTGATGTTCGGTGAGGGTTGACTTATAATAGAAAGCTTTCCAACATTCCTTACATTCGTATGGCTTCTCACCCCTGTGAGTTTTCTGATGTACTGTAAGGGTTGACTTACGATAGAAAGCTTTCCCACACTCTTCACATTCATGGGGTTTCTCCCCGGTATGAATTCTATGATGCACAGCGAGTTCTGACTTGGAGGGGAAAGCTTTCCTGCATTCTGTACACTGATAGATCTTCAATCTTGTACGAGTTCTCTGATGGTCAGAGAGCGCTGACTTAGAATGAAAAGCTCTCTGACATTCCTTCCATTCGTAGGGTTTCACACTTGAACAATACTCCTGCTGCTTGCCCGGCTGCTGCGATGTCAGAGTAACCATTTTCATACATGGTTTACATTCATAGGGTTTTGTACCTTGATGGAGTGCCAGTTGAACCTTCATTTCTGCCTTGAAACAAAAGAACTTGTCAAGGTTTTATATCAAAGGGTATTTTTTTTCTAGCATGTACTTACTAATGGTCTGTGAGGATAACCTCTTATCCTTACAAAAAAGTTTTACAGAAAGTACTTTCCCAATATTTTCCCCATTGTGCAATTTGCCACTTATAACAAACATTTTTTTCTACTATTTTTAATTGCACATATGTGTAGGGGTATGTGCATTCAGATGCAGGTGCCCACGGAGGCCAGTGGTGTCACGTTCCCCTGTAGCTGGAGTTCTAGGGGTTGCATGACGTGTGTTAGGAACCTAACTCGTCCTGGGTGAAAGCAGCTCATGTTCTTAATGGCTCAGCTACCTCTCAGCTCCATACGTTAGCATGTTCTTCTGAGTCTGTTACATGCAGTACTTTCCTTACACGAGATATGTTTTGCACAGTTGGTGTTACACAAAGATTTTCAATGCATGAAACTGTGAAACATTTTATGTATCAATAATATTGTTTTTGTAAAGATGTATATCCCTGGTCAAATACACTAAACATCATAATGTGAACTTTCAAGCTTGTTAGGGAAACTAAGGTGCTCAGAGTGCCAGAGAGGCTTACCAGTTATAGTATCAAGTTCTTTACTATTTGCACCACATTAGGCTCACTATGGAGGCGTTCTCCACAGGTTAAGCTCTGAAAAAACGTTTGTGAGCAGTTATAGTCCTTATGTCCAGGTTCAACATGTTCATGTTTACCTACTTCAAGCATCTCTTTGTTTGACAGATTCCCGCTGACACTTCCCAACGGCCAGATGTGACTCTCTGGATTTCCCAGGCAAGTTTTATCTGGAGCATACACTTCAAGAACACCTGAAACAATATTAAATACATCTAACACACTGTTTATCCAGTTAAAATATAATCGTGAAGTTTCTTCACAAGTCTTCAGCTTAAGGGAAGTTTTACAGGAACAGGTAAGTCAGTGCTAAGTCATGTTTCTCCGCTGCTTTTACTCTTATGAAATACATGGAAAAAAGTTATTCACCTACTTAATTTTTACTGCTTATGTTAACCTGAACTCCATCCCTCTATTACCTTAATTGTACACACACCATCTACAATCACATCTCTCTCATTAAGTGAGGTGGGAAGATTTTCTTTCTCTAGCTACTCACATGATACACTTTCTATATTCTGTGTTAGGAGCAAGACTCTGACACTGGGCATTCATGTATTAGCATAAAAAATTGATCTGCATCCCATCCTTAAACTTCCAATGCTTTCCTAATTAAAAAAATATTTTGCAGTTGTATTTTTAGGACACCAATTTTCAAATTTCTTTCTCCATCCTATTCACACTTTCAAGTGTTCAATTCACATTCACATATGTATTTAATTCATTTCTTCTTCTTCTTCTTCTTCTTCTTATTATTATTATTATTATTATTACTATTATTATTATTATTATTATATTTGAGGCAAGATTCCCTTGTGTAGCCCTGGCTGTCCTGGAACACAGAGATCTGCCTGCATCTGCCTCCTGAGTGCTGGGATCAAAGATGTGTATCACCATCACACAGCCCCAGTAAGTTCAAAATTTTTAAAAACAATAATCACAGCATTAAACTAAAATAAATGAATACTTTTTCCACAGATGTCTTTACCCTAATGAATTTTCTATAATAAAACTCCATCTGTTTTTTTCTTCCCCTCCTCAAGGTAAAAATTCCTCATGTCTCTTATCTCACTGTGGTATATTACATCACCATTTCACTTTTCTCTTACTGAATGTAAGCCCTTCAAGAAGAAATACATTTGAACATAAATTACTTCTAACAAACTTTCAGATCAAGACCAAGCACTGATCTACGGAAACCTTCAATATAAAAGAAAGTAGGAATGACAATTAAGAATTCAAATGAAATATTCAGGCAAAGTATCTAACTGACAAATGTACACAGAAGATGGGGTGGTGAGGCATGCCGGTTGTAGGAGGTGGGGAGAAAAGTGTAAGGAGCTTGACCCGGTCCTGTCTACAAAGCAAGTGTGAGGGAAGGCTGGGCAATGTTAGACAATATCTGAGAAACCTATAAAAGATCAGTTTCTCATGTTGGTTTTTGTTGTTGTTTTAGCAAACTTATGAAAAAAGACTTTAACAACAAAATGGAGATGGAGACAGAGACCCCATGTGAAACCGCATAAAGCCAATGACTGACAGACGAAGGAGCTGTCGCCTGGACTAATACTGCAATGTTGGTCAAGAAAGCTCAACACGAGCAGTTCACTGTGAGGAGTCATCCCTGCTGATGTCCCTCCCCAGTTCATGGTCACTGACCTGGGAGATTCCAGAGTGAAGCCTCTCCTATACTCCACGGCCCAAATCCATGCTCCAACCTGAAGATCAGCTCAGGTTTAGTAACACAGTGCCCTGTAAATGGAAAATGCACATAACTATTCCCAAGTAGGAAATCCATTTCACTGATGGAACATGGCTGCTCCATCTGAGCTGTGCTATGAAGGGTAAACGAAGCTACATAGAAAAAAACTGAAAGGACTTGTAGGGGAAGAAAAAGAACAACAAACACAACAATAACAATAGCAAAAACCTAGAAGAAAACTAGAGAACACGTAGAGAACAGAAAGTTAAAAAACTAAAATACCCTGTACACAATCAGGCAACTGGCACAAAAAGAGACACAGACACACTGCAACAGAATGGACAGCCCCAAACAAAATCACACCTACTTAAGCTTATACTGAGGACTGAATATGCATTAGAAAGAATGGCTGCTCAAGTCACAGTTACAGTCTTTGATAACATCAGCAGGTACAGTCTAGCAGAAGCAAAGGAGGTCACAGGGAGGTACAAAGAAGGGCTGCTGGCATGGCAGAACCTTTCTTTGCTTTCTGTCAGCAGTGAGGTAAGCGGCATATCTTAGTTCTGTGTTCCCTGCCATGATGCTCTTCCTCACTATAGGACCAAAGTGACAAAGCCAAGTAAAATCTTAGAAAACTATGCGCCAAAATGAACATTTAAAAAAACAAATTCCCTCAGGGATTCTTTCAGAGTGAATGGAAAGCTGACTAATACAACTGACTTTCAACAAAGGATTCAAGACCTTATAACCAGGAGGGAAGTTCTGTAAGTCTTGCAGAGAAAGATGGACTAGTCAGGATGATGAAAGACAACCAACTCTAAACTTTACACAGAAATCAACTAAAACAGATCAAGTTCTGAGTGTACTAGCATATACCTGAGATAGAGCCAAGAGAATCAGAAGGTCAAGATCATTCTCTGCTACAAAGGTGTTCAAAGACAGCCTGAGAAAGTGCATTCCAAATGCCTAACAATGATAAAGAAAAACCAAAAGAAATTCAAAGGTTTAAATGTAACACCTGACATAATGATGTCCCTGGAATATACAACAAACCTTTGGTTCACAACCTGTGGGTCTCAACCCCTTTGGCAGTAGACAAACCCTCCTACAGGAGTTGCATATCAGGTATCCTGCCTATCAGATATTTACATTATAATTCATAACAGTAGCAAAACTACAGTTATGAAGTAGCAACAAAAATAATTTTTGGTTGGGGGAATGGTATTAAATGGTTGCAGCATTAGGAAGACTGAGAACCACTACAGAAAACACTTCAGGACAGTAAGGCAGAGAAAGGGTATTCTGATGTCTGCCAGATGCACAGCCATCAAAGCAAAATCAGCAAATGAAAAAACACCAGACTCAAAATCATCACATAGAAAAGGCCACATTGGCTGAGCTATGTTCCTCACCTGACTGCAGCCAGAAAGCAAAGGAAGGAGGTGCTGACATCCTAACACTCTTTCTTGGGAATCGCCTCACAAACAGAAACATGTGCCCAGGGACAGAGCTGGAGAGACACTGTGAAGCTACATCACTCTTTCTGAGCCCACAAAGAACACGCTATCTTAAAGCGGAAATACTGTTGACCCACAGGAGTGCTTGATACACAAATAGAGCAAGTACCTAGGTCTCTGACCATGGTAATGATGCCACTAACATGCCCTCAGAAGATTGTCACGGACCTTTCAAGAGGGGTTCTAATCCAGACCCCTTCTGCCCAAATGCATGTACCATAGAGGGCAAAACTGAGAAGAATGTGGGGTTTTCAGGGCTACCACCGTCTGAGAGTTACCCTACTGGAATAGATGGACATTTTCTTGGGTTACTGACTTCCTCCATAATGGGAATAAACACATGATTTCTTATGTCTACACAAGGAAGACACAAGATAAATGAACCACATATGTCACAAAAAGCACAATCTCACACGTCCTCATCATACTTGCCAGCTGAAGGTGATGTCAACGAAGTAGAGAAAATGGCAGTTATATGAGCAGATCATAGACAGACAGGTAGACAGTGGACGATTAGTATTTGTTCTTGGTACACAGCCATGGGACACAAAACTTATGTTTTATGGTGTGGTAATAAATATATTTGACAACAATTAATTCTTTCAAAACAGCTCTCAGGGAGAACGTAAATGTTCCTACTACACGCGCATTGCATCCACACTGGCAGATTTGACAACAGGCTTCGTCTGATCATCACATATTATCTATGTGTGGTGCAAAGCCACAGTTCTTCATACCCGTTCAGCATTTACACGGGCCAGCGAAATTGTGTCTCAACTTAGTACTAACAGCAACAATCCCAGTAGTTCTCAACCAAGAGGATAGTAATTGCCGAGAGCTGCCAGGGAATGGGACTCACCCAAGGACACCAGACTGCTGTAGGTCTCCAGCATCACGTCCCTGTAGAGGGTCCTCTGAGTAGCATCCAGCTCCTGCCACTCCTGCCAGGTGAAGTCCACAGCTACGTCCTCAAATGACACCAGCCCCTGCAACGACACACTTCATGTCAACCCAGGGTCTCAGCGCTGGAAACAGAGTCCATTTCCCTAGGTGTTTGTGTCTTGCCAGTGTCACACAGATGCTGGGGCGTGACTTGGATTCTGTATAGCAGGACAGTTTAAAATCAATATAAGTATCTTACTTCTGTATTAATGTAGTGAATTGAAGAAATTACAATTAAAGAGCTCTCCAAGAAATTACAATAGAAATGAAATTTGTAGCTGAGTCTGTGTTTGTAAGGTTTGCATTAAGGTTTGCAGTGAATTCTGCAAGCTCAGTGGTAAAAACACAAGAGTACATCTGTCAGGTCGGAACAGCACAGTGAAAAGGCAGATGCTGGGCTGGCGGCGTAGCACTGGGCTACAGTGCAGAAGGTACAGGGGTCTGGGCTCAAGCCCACGCTCCTATACAACAGATCTCACTGTTAAAAGATAGAGTAGATGGCACACATGACATACAGAGGGTCTTAAAATTATTTTTGCAAGAGAGGCTTCCTAACTATGCCATGACCAAATTATAACTCAGAAAGTCATACAATGAAGCCCAGGTTTGGGGCAGCAATCTTTGGGCCAGCACTTAGCCATGCTGCACTGGGTGACTGCACTGCAGCCTTTGCTGTAAACACACACCACGCCACCACACCATTCGACTTCCAGGAACACGGCCTGGAAAGATACTTTATACTTCACTGCCACTTCTGTGCACAGTTTCTCACTCTTATTAAAAGAATGACGTAATCATGGAAATGAAAGATTTTAAATATCTTCCCAACGTCATCCCTTTCTTTGAAACAGCATGTGTTTGACTTTTGTATTATATAAGCAAGCACATGCGTTTTTACTTGTGTGCAAAGTTCATTTCATCTTTTGCAACTGTAAAATTGTAAGGAACTACTTTAAAGTAAGTGTGTAAAATTATTAAACACAAATGTTTGATTTGCATTTCTATTTTATTAACTTCTATATAAGGGTTCACACACAGTTTCTCAGGCAAAAAGGAATCATAAGCACAAAGCATTTATATGGATTATTTCTCTCTTAAAAGCATCAATGAGCTACCCTCCATACACTGGGCAACTGGGAAAAGTCACAGCGATGAGTTCAAAAATGCTTAGACACACGAGCAAGAATTCAACTTGGATCATATGCTATACATGAGGAAAATGATTCCACGCTCCTGAGGTCATCGAGAGGGGGAAAGATAATAAGCATGCAATGAATACGTGGACCCTCCCACCTCCCTAGAAAACTGAGAAAAATCATGGTTTCATATACTGATTTCATATGCTAATATGCAAATACAAATATTTCCACTGGCTTAGCACCTAGTGGAGTGCAGTGGCACATGCCTGTAATCCCAGAACTCAGGGAGACAGAGGCACATGGATCTCTGTGAGTTTGAGGCCAGCCTGTGAGTCTAGGACAGCCAAGGCTACACAGAGAAACCCTGTCTCAGAAAGAGAGAGAGAAAAAGAGTTTAAAACTCCACACCATGTTTCTCTGGAGGGAGTCCCCACCATGGTCTGCTGCTGTTCTGACAGCTGAGCTTTCACTTGTCCCTCAAGGATAACAGAGAAACATAACGTAGTACCGTACCCTGTGGTCCCTGAATGGGAGTTTAGGCTTCTGCACCCCCACTGCTCGCCACACATCTCCAGGTGCACTAGCTGCTGCTCATGGAAGGAGTCCGCACTCACAGAATGCCTCAGCTTTAATCTGGGTATATTTGTGGGAATATATGCTAAACTTCAATGGTCTATGAACAAAGTGATCTGGCACATGCAAATCTCTCTAGGGTCCAGAAAACAACTGTCTAAAATCAAGCAATAACACCAAGAAGGATGACAAGACAGACTGCTGTCTAGTCCCTTTCTTTTGTACAGTGCGAACTGTAACAAACCTGGTCCAGAGTTGGATGTAGCGAGCGCATACTTCCTGCAGCTACAGTAAAGCTAAGAGAATGACCACCCACATCAAAGCAATGACAAATCACAAGGGTCAAATTACGACGGACATGGCAAAGAGGGAACTCTAGAGCTCTTCTGTTGATGTGTAAAATCAGTATTTATTTTATGAAGTAGTATTCACGCTCTGCAAAAATGTAAACACAGATCTTCCATACTATCCAACCACCACCATGGCTGGTGGTTGGATACGCAAGAGAAGTCTACATGTGAAGAGATGGTTCCACAGCCACACTTACTGCCAAGAATGCTAACAACTAACTGTCAGGACATGGCAGGACATGGCAGGACATGGCCCCTGCAGCCACCTGCTCCCAAAAGACCTAAAGCCCATATGAGACCGCCTGCTCATAGAGAAATGCAGGGCTGACAGTCAGTAGATACTCCAAGTGATCAGACATACGGCTTCTGTGGGCACAGGAGACCAGCAAGAACAGATGGTGGGTGGGGTCCATCACACTCTAAAGCTTGCTAGGGGACAGCTCAACACAATGTCACCAGATAAAGTTTCTGCCTGCGGGCATGCAGGAGAGAAACACAAGATCATTTACGTGGGCTCAAGTGGATCTCTCAGTCTTCCTCTCTTGTGATATGTTTATGAACAAAATTAAATACTTCAAATATCCACTGCTCCCAGGACTCAGGAGAAGACAAAACATGTCTGTTTTTTAATAAATCCTGGATCATATGGAACAAATAGCTCTCATCATACTATAGAAAAGAGATGATGATGAAGCTGAAGAGATGCTCAGTAGTTAAGGAGCAGTCACTGCTCTTGCAGAGGACTCAAGTTTAGTTACCAGCACCCACACAGCAACTTCAGTTCCAAGGAACCAGATGTCCTCTCCTGGCTTCTTGAGACTACTGCATTCATGCCATGCATATAAATTCTTAACAAGCAAAAAGGGATGGTGCTATTTAGTAACACTTACAGAAAAAAGACTAGAAATTGGCTGCCAGAGACACAGGTGTTGGAGGTCCTAGACAGGGTTCTGGATTTTCAAACTTGCTTCCACACAACGGAAAGGCTCAGTTTACCCCCAGGGAAGAGGTGAGGCAAGAGTTGGCCATCCATATCCTACGTCCTTCATCCCAGACATGGCAGTTGAAGCTGCTATGGAAACTGGGTCTTTCATGAACAGAAGCATGCTCCAGAAAGGGACAGCTGCTGAACAGCTGGCCCCTTACTTCCCTTCACTTCCGACCATTCGGGTCATGCCAGGTCTCCAGACACCATCCTTTCATATCTGGAAGTGGCTTTTCCAGAGGTGCTCCTGCTATCACAGCTTTTGGGAAAAGGGCAATCCTACACTACTGCCTGTAGGAGGAATTCCCTTCAGAGACCTCCTCCCACAGACCCTCACTTCCTCTCAGACCCTGCCTTCCCCCTACAGGTTCTCTTCTCTCAGAACCATTAGTAAATCATCTGTCTGCAGCCACCAAAGAACACGCGCACCACTTCTGCCAGCCATTTGAGGCCGACTGAAGCCAATGCACATGCTGCCTTCTCCCGTCCTGGAGGGCCAAGTCACTGGCCCAGGGAGTTGGGCAGTGATAGAATCACTTCCTACATACTACCCTTAGCCTCAGCTTCATGATAGGGGGAACAGCTTCAGAGTGCCCTTCTCCTGGTCTCTGGGTCCCAGAATGGATGGTCTGTAGGCACTAAAGCATCCTCTGGCCTTTCACAGCAATCCCATTTTGCTCTTGCTATGGCTGCAGGACAACAAAAAGAGGGTGACATCATTCTACAGAACAAAATCTTAAGACAGGATTGGCTTCTCTGAAGTCTCACAGGGAGATGACTGGGAATGGAACCTACCACACACGTCACACATACAAACCACTGAACTGGCTTGTATCTTTTTAAGTTATGGTTTCACTAAATTGACCAAGACCACCATGAACTCACTTTATAGTCTTCAAACTTGTATATCATATACATTTATATAATTTTTAAATGACCCCTGACTTTAGGTGTACTGGAGAGGGTTATGATACATATACAATATATATATAACATTTACTGGCCTGTACCACCAACCCTGCTGGCTTAGAGGTGAGATGTGAACCTAGATCTAAGGCTCCCTCTCCTGTCTGTCCTTACCAGAGCATGGAAGGAGACATCTCGAGAAGAAAAGAGGGAAGAGGTGAAGCTTCTATACATGGTTGTTCTTAGAATCCCACATTAAAAAATCCTACCAAATGGGGTCAAAGTCAACCAAGCTACCTTTCAGAGCAGGGTTGTTTCAGAGACTGAGACACAATAAAGACACAGAGACAGAGGGATGAGGACACAGTAAGAGACAGGGAGTTGGATATGGTGGCTCATGGCTAAAAAATCCCTAGGGATCAGAAAGCTACAGCAGAAGGATCATCATATGCTTAAGACCAGACCGGACTACAGAGTAAGACCCTGTCTGACAGATCAAACACAAACAACAAAAGAATCGCACAAACAGGGTAGAAAAGGAGGCATAGGTCAGAGGGGCAGATTGACAGATATGCATAAAAAGAACTGAGACCCACATATGCAGTGCTCAGATTTAGGGGGCAGCCCCCATTTCCTGTACCCTGAATCTCCTAACCCTACTCCATCTCCCATGAAGAAGACCAGTACCCATGGAAAATCTGGAAAGCCCGGTGCCTCTCTGCAATCGCTCTCTGTACATGCGTGCATGAGCCATGTCTCCAAGTACCTGGCTGGTTCTCTCACCCCACCCTGAGATCTGTCTGCAGGTCTCTCTATCTGCTCCTCTGACTCCAGTCCTCTTCTGCTCTGTGTTCCTTAATTTCCCCAGCACCACACTGTGGTACATGAGCTATTCCTGAGTGCCAGGGGCCCACCAGAAGAGAAGCATTCTGAGTTTCTCCTCATGCCCAAGTGAACGGGGTGGGGGTGGGGGAAGGGGTGGTGGCAGAGGTAGAGTAAAGGAAGAAGGGCAGCTGGTACCTGGGCTCCTGCCAAGTATCAGTGCCTGCCTTGGGGCCCTCTCATTACTTCCACAAATAGTTTAGAAGGCTGGCCTGTGTTCCCAGCTTAGGGAAGAGAGCTCGAGGCCAACTTGTGCTGCAGTTAAAACTCTGTCTAAAAAACAATAATAATAAAATCATAAAAACAGAGAGAGGCGCACAAGGCCCCATTTCTCCTTTTGAGGATGTGTAGGCAATTAATGGTCGTCTTGGCATTCAGCAGTGTAGATAATGGTGAGGCCGAAGCTCCTGTACTAACTCTCCTCCAAAGCACCTGTAAAAGTCAGGGGGCTGAGAGATGGCTCGGAGACTTAAAAGCACTGGCTGTTCCTCCAAAGGTCCTGAGTTCAATTCCCAGCCACCGTGTGGTGGCTCATCACCCTCTATAGAAAAATCTGGTGCCCCCTTCTGGTGTGCTGGCATACATGCAAGCAGAATGCTGTATAAATGATAAAATTAATAAATCTTAAAGTTTTTTTTAAAGTCAGGTGTCATTTAAACAAAAGAAAACGACAACCAAGAATAAGGGGAAGTACTGGGAAAGAGAAAGGGCATCCGTGGGGGTGGGGAAGGGACTGGGAGGTAGAGAGGCTGGATGAAGAAAAAAACATGACATGCGGCTGCGCTGCGCCACTAACGCATGACACTAAAAACGTGGGCTCACGGCAGCGCACTACCTTGCTGAATTCTTGTGTTCCATCTCCAGAAGCACAAAGAGAGGCAGAGCCGAGGGAGGAAATACAGCTCAGAGAAGTACCTACTCCAGGCCACCCTCCGGAGCCCGAGTGAACGCCGCACGGAGGAGACGTGCTGAGAGACGCAGAGACACTAGGGAAAGATGGGCCACAAGGGCAGAGGCGGAGGCGCGGGGGAAGGGGTCCGGGACAGGCTCCCCACAGGGGGTTCCCGCAATCAGAGGTTCACGAGGAGGCCAGGGGCAGCAGGCTGCAGGCGAACCCCGGGCACCCGGTGGCCCCGAGAGCGCGCGGGCGGCGCCCCTCAGGCTGGCCGCAGCCCCGCCGGATCGGGAGGCTGCGGGCCGCTCCGGGCCGCCACGGGGTCCCCACCCGGGCGCCGCCGTCCCTGCGGCCCCGCGTGCGCCGACGCCACAGCCTCCCCGGGCTGCAGCCGGGCACGCACGGGGCCCCGACGCGGGGCTGGGCCCGGGGACGCTGCCGCGGGTACACGCACCATCTCGGGACTCCGGGTGAGCGGCCCCCTCGCGGTGGGCGTCCGGGCACCGGCGAGTCACACGGCGACAGAGACCAGGCGCAATCCAGAAGGCAGAGAGGCGAGAAGAAAAGCGGCCGCAGACGCCAAGATGGCGGGTCAGCAACAGCGGACACAGGGCTGAAGGCCCGCCCCCTCTTCTCCGTCCGTGTGTCTGATTGGATAGCCTTCAGCCCAGCGCCTCTGATTGGTTAGTGCTTCAGGTCCCCCCTGAGTGACAGTTCTTGCTTCAACCCATAGGTGGATGAAGCCAGAATGACAAGGCCTTGCTCTCAAAGGTAAATTAAGGCAGGGCTTAAGTTATTTGTCTACATTTAACCTTGCAAATGAAGTGTGATATTCATGAATTGTATATAAATCTGTATACATTGTCGTGTCCTATGTATTACTTAGAAGAGCAAATTTAAATTGTTTTTTAGTATTCACTTAAAAAAAAGCACAAGCATTTGAATTTGGTTGTAAAAACTACCAGTTAAGACACCAATGCCATGTTTTTTACTGCTTACTTCAGGAAAAATCTGAAAAATATGTGTAATGCATCCCACATGCCTGCAAATTATTTTCATTCATTCTTGGGCCCAGCATGGTGGCAAAGGCCTTTAATCCCAGAACTCTGGAGGCAAAGGCAAATAGATCTCTGTGAGTTCATGGCCAGCTACAAACTGAGCTCAAGAACAGCCAGGGCTGTTATACAGAGAAATTCTGTACCAAAAATAAATAAACAAATAAAAATTTAAAAGATATTTACATTCTTTTTGGGTTTACAGTATTTTTTTTTTCAACACAGACAATAATCAAATGTCTGTGCTTTAAGTCATCCCATGAAAGCACGGGGCACAGATGTGTGCAAAGAATGCATTTTCCCTTGCAGCAATGTAGCCGAACAAGGGCTGGGCAAAGCTGTTTTCTCCCATCTAGAACTCAGATGCTGCATCAGGAAAAGCCTCACAGCACTCATAGATGTCATGCATAGCTCAGGCTTCACAAACCACAGAACTTGTGGTTGTAACCTCTGACATTATAGCAAAGGTTTTCGGAGGAACTTTCCTGCCAAAGCCAATTTACAAAGGCCCAGTGAACTCAGAATCCAGAATGTAGGACCTGGGCAATTAATAATGTTTAAAGCTCTCCAGAGTAATTCAATGTGAGTCTGATCCCCAAAACAACTTCTTTCAAACATCAACGTAGTTGAATTCCTTCCTAGCGGTTTCTTAAATGTCTTATGAATTTTTCCTGAACAAATTTCTGTTCTCCCCAGACTGAACGAAGGCAACAGAGCAAAGAATCAGTTCCACTCGTGAAGAGCCTGGTGCACAGTCGTCGTCAGTGTTCTATTGCTGTGAAGAGACACCATGACCAAGGCAACTCTTCTAAAAGCAAGCATTTTACTGGGGCTTGCTGACAGCTGTGGAGGTTTGGTCTGTTATTGTCAAGGTGGGGGTCGTGGTGGCACACAGGCGTGCTGGAGAAGTGGCTGAGAGTTCTACATACAGATCAGCAGACAGAGGGGGAGAGACACTGAGCTTGTCTTGGGCTCTGAAGTCTCAAAGCCCATTGCCAGTGACACACCTCTAGGCTACCTCTACTCCAACAAGGCCACACCTCCTAATCCTAAATTGTGACACAACAACGGTTGATGACTAACCATTCAAATATATGATATGAGCCTATGGGAGCCATTCTTGCTCAAACCACCACGTGAGAACGCCATGACCTGAGAGTGTGAGGAGGCTACAAAAATCCAATGGTTTTTTGTTTTTTTTTTCCATAGCTCAGAATTCTCAGTCTTACAGTTCAGCAAAAACACATAGCCTTGGCAAAAAAGTCCAGAGGCTAAGCATTAACTCTCAGCTCAGAATTCCTGTTCTTTGTCAAAGTCTATAAAAAACGGGGCTCATTCCTCATCACAGACAAGGAGACAACTAAATCCCCCATCGTAGGAAGCAGATGAAGTCCTGAGTGACTGTGATTGTTGATATGAGCACAGCCACGTTAAAGGACATCAGCGCCTCAGGCCCATGAGAATGGAAGAGGCCAGGCTGAGTGGGATGGTAAAGCCTTCTATTCATCTAAGTGTAGAGAAATTTTCATTCAGAACACGGCTGCTCTGGCAAGAGATCACATCCAAAGACCTAGGTCTTGCAAAAATGACCATCTTGCCAAAGTTATGCTACAGATTCAGTGCAATCCTAATCAGCTTTCCAATGCTATTATTTAAAATCACAGGGAAGAAAATCCAAATTCTAGATGGAGGCAAAAAGACATAGTATAGCCAAAGCAACATTAAACAAAAATAACACTCCATAAGAGCACATTCAATTTTAAATTATACTATAGAGCCATAGTAATCAAAAAATGATCGTGGTACTAGGACAAACACCAGACACAGGGATAAATGCATTATATCCAGGAGTTCTCATCTATAAACCAGACGAAGAAACTTGGGTCCCCACAGGCTGAGTAAAGGTAACAGACCCTTCTCTCTAATTATACATATAAATCACCTAAAAGTATATTGATAAGTGAGTACAGTAACACACACCTAAAATCCTAGACCTCAGGAAATAGATTCAACAAGATCAGGAGATTGAGATTATTCTGAAATACAAAGGCAGTTCAATATCAGTGTGGAAACTCCTCCATTAAGAAGCCAAAAAGAAGAGAAGAAGTGGACTGAAGATTTTAATAGATGATGCAACATTGTGATGCTACTAGGAAATAGAGAAAACCTTTCAGGACAATGATGTGACAGAGTCTTTGATTATCTGCCAAAAGCACAATCAACAGAAGGAAAAATAAAGACATAGAATAGCACCAAACGCAAACTCATCTGCACAGAGAAGTAACTTACAGAGTGTTACAGGGGCTCAGACTCATCCAAGGACACTGGGCTGTTGTCCTTCTCCAGCACCACACCCTATAGAGGATTCTTTGAGCATCATCCAGAATCTGCCACACCCGCCATTCTCAGATGACACAGTCCTGTAATGGCAGGTTTCTCCTGAATCCAAGTTCCTCAGCTTTGGTAGTAGAAAACGGAATTCACTCTTGTCTCTTTTTCTTTCTCACCCCTTCTCTCCTGTCCCCTCCCCTTACTCCTTCCCTTCCTTCTCCTTCTCCCTCCCTCTCCCTCCCCTTTTCTCTCTCTCCCTCCCTCTCTCTCTGCTCCCCAACCCCTGTGTGTGTGTGTATCTTGCAGATTGTCTAACAGAAGGCATAGCCTGATGTTTATTCTGTATCATAGGACAAAATAATAAATATAATTAATTTATATTTAGTTAATTTAGTGATTCAAAAATACAGAAGAGTTCTCCAAGTTCGTATAACAGAAACCAAATTTACTGATTAATATATATGTTCGTTCCTTTTACATTATTATGAGCAAGAGTTCTTTGGGTCTGTGCTGAGGAGTAGTATGGCTTGGTCATATGATAGATTTTTAGCTTTTTAGCTGAGACCCCTAGTAACGAGGGTCCTGGAGACTGAGGAGGCCACTCTCTACCTAGACAGGACTCCTAGAGGACAGAGGTGGAACACCAAACTGCCCACAAAAACTTCAACTCAAAATTTATAGTCAGCACTGAAAGTCAGCCAATCCCTGGTCCAGCCTGAGACCCACCCCATGGGAGAGAGCCAACCCCGCACACTAATAACGACACTCTGCTATGCTTGCAGATGAGGAGTCTAGCATAGCTGTCTTCTAAGAGGCTCCACCCAGCACAGGATCGAAACAGATGCTGAGTCTCACAGCCAAAGATTGGGTGGAGCACAGGGAGCCCTGTGGAAGAGTTCGGGAAGGTTAGAAGGACACAGAGGGAACAGGAGCTTCACAAGAAGACCAACGGAGCCTGGGCCAGTGGATGGCGGGGCTGGGGAGGGGCTGCAGAAACCAAGGACCAACCAAGGACCATGCATGGACTGGATCTAGGCCCCTACACATATGTACCCGATGGGCAGCTTGGTCTTCTTGTGGGTATCCTAGTGAGGGGAGCAGGGGCTGTTTCTGACACGGACTCTGTTGCATGCTTTTAGATCACTTCCCTGCAGTGGGGCTGCCTTGCCAGGCCACCATGGAAGAGATCCTGATGCGACTTGAAGTGCTGGGGTGGGTTAGTGCTCCCCCTTCCTGAGGGGTAGGGAGGGGCTAGGAGGAGAGGAGGGTGTGGGCTACGACTGAGATGTAAAGTGAACATCTAAATAAATAAAGTGCAAAGTTAAAAAAAAAAAAGAATCTTCCACACTGAATTCCACAGTGGTTCCTCCGACAGTGAATAGGCGTTGTCCCTTTTCCGCGTCTTCATTGCACTTGTTAGGTTTTGTTGTTGCCCTTTGCTTTCTAACCTTATTCATTCTGACCAGGCTAAGAAGAAATCTCAAAGTGGTTTCAGTTTGCATTTCTCTAGTTGTTAAAGGTGCCGAACGCTTGCTCGGGTCTTGTTTGGCTAAATTCCCTGTCATTTCTGGGAGACTCGACCTCAGAGCACACTTCCTGGTTCATGCTCTTGGAATCTTTCCGCCCCCTCCTCTGAGATGCTTCCTTGGGTGTGAGGGCTGTGTTCCAGACAGCGTTGAAGCAGAGTCTGATGTGCTCGCGTTTTACCAGTTGTACCTCTTTGAAATGATCGTCATCTGCTGCAAAGAAAACAATCTTTTTTTTTTTTCTTTGCAAGTAATTTCTATTTACAACAGAATTGGTGGCTTTGTTCCTCAATTTTTAGGGATACTTGACATCAGCAGCCAGAGGTGAAATCCAGCTCATTCTGTCCCAGCCACAGCTTGGGAAGCTCACTGGCTCATTCTAGCCCCAGTTCTACCACCAGAGACATTAGCACCTCCCCATCCACTGGGTTAGAATCAATGATAGCAGAACTCTGGGCACAGGAGGAGAGGCTGACCCTGCTGTTCCTCCCTGGGCCCCCGGCTTCCATGGTTGGCCTGGAGGGGTCATGGCTGCCTCTGTGGCTCCTGATACTGACTAGCTTCTGCAGCTGCATGGTAGCCAGCCGGTGAGGGGCAGGGTCACACTGAAGGGTGAGGGCTTGGTAGCGGGGATGGGAGTAGAAGACCCTATTGGAGATGGTGATCTAGAGGGGCTAGGGGGAACCCCATTGGCTTTGGCTCCATTTGAGGTGGCTGCGCGGTAGTGAAGGATGGTCACTGCCTTGTGATCTTTCACCCCAAGGTCAGAGTAGGCCAGAGAGTGCATCTCCTGGTTGGCATCCTCCTTCCCAGAGGTGGTACCACCCTTGACATGAAGTACAGGCCTCGAAGGCCTCGACACAGTTGGCATCTCAGAGCCTGGGAAGAAGTCAGAGAAATTGGTGGGAACTGATGCTGCCAGCTGGTTCGCTTGGTGGAGAGCCTGAGTGGGTGCTCTGCCTTCCTCTGGTCCTTCTTGCCAGCCGCAGCTGCATGCCCTAAGCTGTGGGGGCAGTGGCCAGCGGAGGAGGAGCAGCCAGCGGAGGAGGAGCAGCCCGCGGAGGAGGAGCAGCCAGTTTTCTTTGTAGAGAAGTGCCACTTCCTTTATTTATTCCTAGATATATTTAAAGCGAAGGCGAATGAGAGCGCCCCAGTGGCCCTGCTCTCGGTGGCGTGCTCGCCATTGGAATACAGAGGTTACCGATTTTTGTAGTTTGCCCTCCCCCACTTGCTCCATTTAACCCTTCATGTTACATTATTCCTCTTTCCTCCTTTATATAGTTTCATTCTATTTTCCATCTTGAAAACCTATCGCCCTTGAAATCTTCCCTTCCCATGGCCACCTAACTAACTTTCTGACCTTTCTGGTAATTCCCAATAGGACATGCTTCTGAAGATTCAAAGATAACAGCCCCCAAACTAGAGAAAACATGATCTATTCATCTTTCTAGGTCTGAGTTACCTCACTCAGGATGATTGTCTCTAGCTCCACTGATTTACCTCTGGTTTTCACTATTTCGTTTTTCTTAACAGTCGACAACATTCCATTTCATCTATTAATGGATATCAGGTTTTTAAATTTCCTGGATAATATGAATAAAGCAGCTAGAACATGGATGAGCAAATATCTCTGCAGTAAGATGTAGACCTTTTTTGGTTATATGATCTCCACAGGCATGCTTCAGAACCAACATCTGACACTCCTAAAAAAATAAATCTGTAAATGTACTAATTTGGTTTTGATGTTCTAAGAATAAGTGATGTTGGATTGTTCAGCCCTAAATGGCACGTCTATGTTTCCCTTCCAAGGTTCAGGGAACCTTGTGGCAGAAGGGCTGGAGAGGATGACAGAGCCAGAGGTTGGAGAGGATTGCTATAATACTATGCATTCTATATATGGGTGTGGCCGTTGCACTGCTGGCCTCACTGAAATTGTGATTATCTGGCCCACCACCGTTTCACCATACTCAGGAAAGAGGTTCACAAAGCTCTGTCACTGAGGGATTATGGGTAGTTAATGGGTGCTGGAGGGACTGATAAATTTCTCAGTCTTCTCAACCTTCACCCACACTCATGCAAGTGGCCCTAATTAAACTCAAAGGGTTAAGACTCAATAAAAGACATAAAAGCAGGAAGGAGAATTGCTGAGAAGAAGAGTAAGAGGGAGAAAGAAGATGAGAGAGGGTAATGGAGGATACAAATAACTAAAATTTATTGTATACGTATATGAAACTCAAATATAAATTAAAATAAAAGAAATGGTTACATTTAAGTTGTAAATATTTCTAAAATATTAAAATATTTAAAGAAATGGAAACACTAATTTTGTTACACACTTGTATTAGTGTTTGTCTTGTAAAAATGTAGCATGAACACATGCATTGTATATTCATGGTTTTCTATTGAGGAATCACAGATTAGTCCCTTGTAGAAAAGAAGAATATTAAAAAGTGGATTTATCAGTGGCTCTCTCCAAATGCAAATGAAGGCTTTGGGATACATGGGACCTACTAAAGATAAGTTCATTAATTATAAACCAGAGAAAACTTTAATTGATGATCTATGTACTGTGTTCAGACTGTAGATTTCTGGGCACTAGGAGAGTCCAGAGAGAAGTAACCGCACCAACAAAGGATTCACTTGACAATAGCCAGGCATCTCAGGGAAAAGGGAGTCAAGAAAGATATTGGTTCCTAAGAAGAGCCACACCCCATGGGGAAATGATTGGTTGAATTGTGGAATAATAGGATGGAAGTGTAGCTAATGAGCAGACATGCAGAACTGTAAATACTGTGGGTATTTGAAACATGTGCTGGGCAAACCAAACAGCCTAGTGCCTCAACTACAGTCCGTTCACATGGGAAGCTGCATGCTGCACGCAGGCATCTGTTACATAAGTCACAAACAGCCTCTGGGTTTTATGATCTTTATGAGCTCTTTTCCATGATGATTTCTGGGCTTTGGGAGGGGAGCATCGAAATAGATGTTCATTTAGAGCTAACTGCTCTTCAGCCTCTTATTCTCTGCACCATGACCAATCAGAGGTCTCTGTGTTCATTGTCTTCTACTGCAAAAGCCCAAGCTTCTCTAGTGAAGGTTGAGGTATGTGCTAATCTATGGGTACAATGAAAAGTTATTCTTGCCCAAACTCATGCCAAACAAAAATCTCATAATGATACAGAGGCTAGGCCATTAAAGTAATAGATGATAGCAACAAAGAGATGCGTTTCAGCTTATAAGAATATGGTGATGCTCCTTTAGGGAACAGCTCCCTTATTACCTTTCTAGAGGTCTCTTTTCACTTGCATATTGTTTTTTCTCCCCAAAATGCTTAGTACAAAATAACACTCCCAATATAACCGTATTCTGTGTAACTTTGTTTTCTTTCAGAGTAACTGTCACCTACTGACATCTTCCTTACATGATGACTTTAAATATTTGTTTGTTTTTATTTGCTTGTGTTATTTCACCCTTATTTGATTTTAGAAACATCTGCATTCTGAACAGATCAGTTCCTTCCTGGGCATTGCCTACTCCTGGATCAAAACTACTTTATATTTCTCAGATGCAGGAGAAAGTTAGCACTCAAAATTTCTGAGCTTTTGGGAAAAGGCTGAGTGTGATAAGAGTTTTTTAAGTCATACATGGAAGGTTATGGGCTATTGCGGGTCCCATTCATACGTAAAGTCTGGATTACAGGATGTGTGTGGTAGGGTTTCTCTAAGGTTGTACAATTGTGTGACAGATTTTCATGCCCTTTCTCTTCATTAGCCACGTGAATTAAACGGGGCCAGAGAACAACTCACAGATTATCCATTTTCTTCTTCTGGGAATTTTAAAGAACCCAAGACACCAGCCTTTCTTACTTGTGCTGTTCCTGGCCATGTACTTGGTCACCGTGCTTGGAATCCTGCCCATCATCCTGGCAACAATATTAGGCCACCACCTGCACACACCTATGTATTTATTCCTCTCCAACCTATTCTTTGTAGGTGTCTGCTTCATTTCTATGACGGTCCCAAAGATGTTGGTAAATATACACACAAAAAGTCATGTCGTCTCATATAAGAACTGCATTGCCCACATGCATTTCTTCATACTCTTTTCAGGGTTGGACATTTTTCTGCTGACTTTGATGGCCTATGACAGACATGTGGCCATTTGTCATGCCTTGCATTATCCTGCCATCATGAGCCCTCAGCTCTGTGTGCTGATGCTCCTAGAGTCCTGGATCATCAATATCCTCCACTCCACAACACAGAGCTTAATGACCTTGCGAATGTGCTTCACAGATTTGGAAACCCTACACTTTTCTGCAAACTTAACCAAGTAGTGCACCACGCTTAGCTGACTCTGATACCCTTCCCACTGGTGTGGTTATCTATTTTCCAGCTGTACTGTGGGCCTGCTGTCCCCTGATGGTCATCACTCGCTCTTGCTCCAAGATAGTTTCCTCCATTAGTGCAACCTCATCACTGCAGGGTACGTACAAAGCACCTTCCACCTGTGCATCTCACCTGTGGGTTGTCTCTATTTTATCACACAGGCTTGGGTGTTTACCTCAGTTCTGCTTCAACAGAAAATTCAGTCACCTGTCATGTGCAGTGTGGTCGCCCCATGCTCACCCCTTTCATCTACAGCCCCGGGAATAAATAGGTAAAGAAGGCTCTGAGAAAACGTTAATGGAAGGGATAGAAGAGTCCTTTACTGAGGTACTGAGCTCCACCACACAGCTCTGAGCTCTCTGATGCAATCTGAAATTAGATCGTGCTTCTTCTGTTTCACCACTGGAGTTTCTCATTTTCTGATTTCACCTCCTCCATACAATTCAGTTATGTGATCCACTTTATTAGCTTCTGCGCCTACTATGTCACTCACTCCTCTCCACCTTGGCCTTTCCCAACATTTAAAATTTTATTTTTGGATCAAGAAATACCCAGAAATCCCCACAACTCATCACAGAGAACCATGCTGAGAAATAATTTCACTGCAAAGAACATGTGTCGGATGGAGAATTTTTAAATTTTTATTTATGATTCATGGGTTACACGCTGACCTACGCAGTGGCAAGTTTGTGACAGTCAGAGGGCATCTTTGTGGAGTCACTTTTCATCTTCCACTTTTACATGTGTTCAAAAGATTAAACTCGAGTCATCAGGCTTTCCCAGCAACTGCCTTGACCTATTGAGGTATTTTTATATCCATAGACTCAGTAATTTTAAGTTGTAGTAAAAATAGTCATGGATTTTACTGCTATGAGGAAACACTGCGTTTCACAATTGTGATCCTATGTGTAAATTTGTAGTGGAGGGACATCAGACTAGAGAATTTCAGTGTTCTGTTTATCACTCCATGGTATCTCACTAGCCTAACCAACTTTCCTGATAATGTGAACAATAATGTATTGGCATGTTTAATGGTTTGTAATTTGTTTTTATTCATATGCTTCTAGGATCCTGTATCTATTTTGACTCAATGCTTATAGTTCTTATCATAATGCTTGGCAAAAGACCCAAGGATCATCTAATCCATGTCCTTTTCACGTGCATATGGGTGTTCCGGTCAGAATTTTAAGTAATAATATTTATATATAAATGGCAAACAGATTAGTTTTGTATTCTGTTTTTTATTATTCATTCATCCAATGAATACTCAGATGGATTCCTTATCTTAGTGATTGTGTTCATTGCTACAATAAGCATGTGCAGATAGGTGACCTTTTCCTTCATTGATTTTATTTCCTTCTTACCACACTTAACATCATAGATATAATATTGTATCATAATTTTTCTTGATGTTACAATTGAGAAGCTGAGTAAGGCGTTTCTCTCCGTCATTTCTTATTTCTGTACATTCAGCTGCCATTTTTGCAAAATAACAAAATATAATGTGATGCTCACCTGAGGCTAGAGGTGAGAGTGCTGTGCTTTTTATCCGAAGGAACACACCTCTCCGACTGCTTAAAACAGAGTGGCAATTTTCTAGAGACAGAAGGCAAACATGTGAATTTTCAAACTTTAATTGGCTCTAGTACTTGTTAGAAGAGAATAGATGATTCTTGAAGACAGAAAAGTGGGTGGAGAAGAAACAATATAAAAAGCAATTCCCTCTACTTTTATCCAGGTCGCCTGGGAACAGACTCCTCAAGAAACATTTTCATTGCTCACAGAACAATGTCCCACAGGGTGTGAGTGCCCAGGAGATGGTGTAACAAGAGAAATAAAATGTGCCCAGTGAGCAAGAGGAGCATCTGTCTCCTCAGTCCCTTAGAGGATGCAGCATGGTCCTGATAGGGCATAACTTTTCTCTTAACATCCTAATAGTGGTTTAGGGAACAACTTGGAGAAGTCAGTCCTCTCCTTCCGTCATGTGGCTGGAGCGTGGAGATCAAACTCAGGTCAGGCAGCAGGCATCTTTACCTGTTGAGGAAATTGTTTTTGTTTTTTTTTTTTTTTTCAGTTGGAGGGGATAGATTAAAGGTGTGTCTCTGTGACACCAGTGTCCTTCTTCCAACCAGCTGATGGGGTAGGTGGTGAAAGGCTGCAGGTCAGCTCTACTTCTCAATACTTCTCTGGACACATAAGGTTGAATGGGGAAACTGAGGGATAGGAGAACTGTAGTCATGAGTTTATTAGCACCTGCAGGGATCTGACAGAGGTCACACTCATATTACACCCAGGAACAAGGATGGGTGAACACATGGAGACAGTCTACCATTGCAGCCGAAAGGGGCAGATTTAGACCAGCTATTAACAGAGCAAGCAAGAGCTACTGGAAAGAGCTGGTATAGTCAGGAATAGATAGGAAAAGAGATACAGAGTCTAGATCAGGAAAAATTGGTCTAAGGCCAGACAGACTTCCATCTGGACTGCTGACTGGAAGTTGAACCTGGGCCCGGTGGTCACTCTGCTCGCCCAGGCTTCCCTGTCTCGCATGGTAAGTGCAGGCTGCTTCATGAAGCAATTCTTGTAACTTATGGTTCCTCCATCCTGGGATCTTAGCAGCTGCCTGGTTCCTAGTATGGCGCAGAATCAACTCACCTGGGACTCACCCACAAATGAACTTTCCCCATTTTTCCTTGTGCTGGGTCTACCCACAGGAGCTGAGTGAGAGCACTGTCACAACACACTTCCTCTGGGAACCTGTGACATTGATACTGTGCTCCATCATCAAGCTTGTAAGGAGGCTAGTCTCTGTCATCATGGAATAATGGGTATATCAGAAGGGCAGGTGCAGGATAGAAGGCCATGGAGGTCCTCTGTGACAGGGTAGGACACAGTGAGGTTATGTACCATGCAGCGTCAGAATCCTCAGCTACAAATGAGATATAAAAAAGAATTTAGAGCGAATCAAGTGTAAGAGCTCACACCTGTGATGTCCACACTCAAATGCTCACACCTGTGATGTCCACACTTGAATGCCTGATGCAGAAGAATCATGACATCAAGGCCACACAGGGATATAGACTGAGACTCTGTCCCAAAATTAAAATAAGTTTTTTGGCTCTTAATTCCATTTCTATTACTTAACAGCAATGTGATCTTTTCCAAGAGTCTTTCCCTTTCTGAGATACTATTTCCTTACCTACAAAATAGCTAGTAAAGTCCATGCTTCAGGAGGCAATTGTGAGGCTCAAAATTAGAGCTTGTTGACACAGATGGATGCCCTGTGGCACATGGCCTCACTGTGTGCTATCATGTTACAAAGGGCTTCTGTGACCTTCTTCCCTATGTCTAGCCTTCCAATTATCTCATTACTCCATAATGACAGATGCTAGCCTCCATACAAGCTTGATATGTCCCTCTGTCTTATCAATCATTTTGTCTTCAAATGCTGACATTCTGTTTTCCACAGGGTCCAGTCTGTTGGTGAGGCTTATCACTGAGTTTTTATTTGATTAATTTTTTTTACATTTTTATTTAAGTTTAGATTTTCTTCATTATTTACATGTTATTATTGAATTCTAAAAACTTTCTGGTTGCACAAGTGTGCAGGAATTTTCTGTAAAGTGAAGACAATTGGGATCAGTAGAGATTTATCTCTTTGCCCAAAGGAAAGACATGGTTGCCCAACCCATTGCCCTAGATCAGAGAGGTGGTGGCAGATTTAACACTTCTGTGGAGAATGGACTATTGCGATGTCACTATTCATTGTAGACATAACGGAGCATTATGACACCACAATTCTGTATGTGATAATCCAACAGACAGTTGTGTTATCAAGATCCAGCATCGTAAAGAGAATATCAGTATTGTGATGAAACAGCGAGCACTATGAGGTCACAATAGTGTTCTGCTATAAAGATAAGCACTGTAACATTAACACTGTGATGTTAAAGTCAGCAACATATCACACTCAGCAATGAGGAGCTAGAATGGAACAAATATGGATTTTAATGTCAAAATGTAATACTGTGATGATACCGTGATGACTGTGATACCACAATAGATCACTGTGGTGACGTCATAATGCTTCATTATGACATCACATTGGGCACTGTGAGGTCATAACATGCATTATCATGCTACATTGTGGCACTGTGTTATCAGGGTTGAGCATTGTGATGGCATAATGGGGAACTGTGAATGTACAATGGGTATTACGATCTCATAATAAGACTTTGTGATATTATCACATGGAAAATCCATATATTAAATGGAGAATTATGTCACAATGGATCATTGTGATTCCAGAATTGAATATGTGTTTTAAGTGGAGATTAATATTTGGTATTGATATATCTTTTAGTAATGCTGCTGTTAATCCTAAACAGCTGTATACCCAAATCAACACACAGACACTGGGATTTCTTTAGTTAACCTAGAACACAATGCTGGGCAATAGGTACTCCCTCCTAAACCTCCAAGCCCTCATAGTTTCCTAACATTTAGATTTCCCACATTATACTTGCTTTTTGTGAAATCTTAGGTCTGGTTCATGCTCCACATCCTCTAAGATCTCTCCTCCACTTCTGTTCTCCTAGCTCTCCTCTAGCCCTTTTTCCTCCCACTCATTTCCTGCCCTCTGGCTCCTCCCCTCTTTCCTGTCCTCTGGCTCCTCCCATTGTACAACATTGTGGCTAGTTGGTTTATTTTGGCCTGTTAACACAAAGTTGAGACAGGATGCTTAGAGTAAGTATCACAATGCAATATCTGGATTGAAACCAGAGAGTGGGGAGGGGGAGAAAGCAGCATTTGAATGAACAAGGGTAAGGTGTATACATTTCAAAAGAACATTATACCAACAAATATGTTTAAAATGAAGCTTTGTGATGTCATACTGGATATTGTGACTGGAAGACAATGGAATATTTTGATGTCACACTGAATATTTATGATGTCACAATAGTGTATTATGATGTCAAAGTGGGGTGTAATAGCACCAAAGTGGAGCATTAGGTTATCAAAATGGCAATGGTGTACTGTAATATGGAAATTATATACAGGTATTATAATGTGGCCGTCTGGTTTCACAATTGGGCTTGTGGGGTCAAATCGTAATGTCATGCTTTCTCAATGAAGTATTATAATGTCATAATGCAAACTGTGTTAGTACATTGCACTTGTGGTAAGAATTTTCACCTCCCTCAAAGAAAACCATTTTGTGTTATGTCAAATATCTTCTTTGACATATCAGAATGAGCTATTGTAATGTCTCAAGGGGGGCGGTGTGACACCACAGAGGCATTTTGTGGTGTCTTATAGAAGCAATGTGATGTCAAAATGGTGCATTGTGTTATTACACTGCAACATGCTGGTGCTGAAATTCAGCATTGTGCTAGTGCGGTAGAGCAGTGGCATATTCAATGAAGCCTTCTGATAACACAGTGGGGCACTTGATGCCATAATGAATATCTGAGATGGCACAAAGGAAAATTCTGCTGTCGCAAGGCCACATTGTGATATCACAGTTAGGAATATCCCGAACCTGGGAACGACCCAGATGTACCTCAACTGAGGAATGGATACAGAAGTTTGTGGTACATTTACAATAATGGAATACTACTCAGCAATTAAAAACAAAAAAAAATCATGAAATTTGCAGGCAAATGGTGGGAACTAGAAAAGATCATCCTGAGTGAGGTAACCCAGAAGCAGAAAGACACACATGGCATACACTCACTTATAAGTGGATATTAGACACTCAGTATAGGATAATCATACTAAAATGTGTACATCTAAAGAAGCTAAACAAGAAGGAGGACCCTGGGTAAGATGATCATTCCTCATTCAGAAAGGCAAACAGACGGACATCAGAAGAGGGAGGAAACAGGGAACAGGACAGGAGCCTACCACAGAGGCCCTCTGAAAAGCTCTAACCTGCAGGGTATCAAAGCAGATACTGAGACTCATAGCCAAACTTTGGGGCAGAGTGCAGGGAATCTTATGAATGAAGGGAATGATAGAAAGATCTGGAGGAGACAGAAGCTCCACAAGGAGAGAAAAAAAATTCTGAACTCAGGTGTCTTTTCTGAGACTGATAATCCAACTAAAGACCATGCATGAAGATAACCTAGAACTCCCGCACAGATGTAGCCCATGGCAGCTCAGTATCCAAGTGGGTTCTCTAGTAATGGGAACAGGGGCTGTCTCTGACATGAACTCAGTGGCTGGCTCTTTGATCACCTCCTCCTCAGGGGGGTGTAGCCTTACCAGGCCACAGAGGAAGACAATGCAGACAGTCCTGATGAAAACTGATAAACCAGAATCAGATGGAAGAGGAGGACCTCCCCTATCAGTGGACTGGGGGAGGGGCATTGGGGGAGAAAAGGGAGGGATGGTGGGATTGGGAGGGGATGAAGGAGGGGGCTACAGCTCGTATACAAAGTGAATAAACTCTAATTAATAAAAAATAAATAACTTTTAAAAAAGAATTTGGTTTGTCACTTTTAGAATTGTGACATCAGGCAATCTTATTATGGTAACGTAAATTCTAGTTATGATACAATGGAACACTGTAATGTCACATTTCAACATTTTCCTGGTTTAGTGGAACAGTATGACGGCACAGTGCAGCGCTGGTATGTCACAGTATAGTCATGCCTCAGCATAGCTTTGTGATGGCACAGGTCTAAGATGAAAGGGAAGGCAAGAGATGGCTTCACAATAGAGACAAGTCTATTTTGAATTAAACCAGATGAACGGCTCTCAACCAAAAAGCAAAGAAAGCAGACTTCTACAGGACTGGGTTTATCAGGACTGAGCTGGGTCAGCTCGGTGTCCAGGCAGGATTCATGATTAAAGTGTGCCATGCAGGGACAGTATGAGTGGTGTGGACCTCGGGAAAGTGGAAAATTGAAGCTGTTAGTTATGAGAGTAGGGGCTTTCCGAGCTGGAATGTGTTTCACAGGAGCTGAGGAGCTATCTAGGATGGAGCAGGATTGCCTGTAACTCATGCTCTTGTGTTTTCACAAGGGAGTTGTGGACCACAAAGCGTATGTTCATGGAATAATGGGGCACCGTGATAAAACACAGCATGGCGACTTCACAATTCAGCAATGTATCATAAAAATTTAGTGCTGAAGTGATGTAACAGGGGACTGTGTAGTACAATATAGCACTGCAAAATCACAATCCAGCCTCATGTCCGCACAACTGATTATTGAAGTGTCAACTTTGAACATTGTGATGTCACCGTGAAGTGTTGTTACAATGCAGCACTATGATGTCCTACCGGAATCCTGTTGTGTCACAAGAGCTACAATGACACAATCCAACATTTCATGGAGCGTTTTGATGTTTCAGTTCAGCAATGTGATGTCACGACGCAGCTCTCTGATGGTCTAGCAGAACACTGGCTGTCAACACTCATCACTGGAATACAACATGAAGCACAGCCATGGTGCCATATAGTCTACTGACCGCACAGTAGAGCATGTGGCAGTGTATGTTGCCACACTGAGATGTCAAAATTCAGGTTTGTGAAAGAATAAGGAAGGACCATGATGTCAGAATTAAGCATTGTTATGGCACAAGTGGGCATTGTGGTCACCAAAGAATGTTATAAAAGAACAGGACACGGTGACAGTACAGCACAGCAAAGTGTGCTCAGAATTTAGCACTGTGGCATTAGCAACATTGCAATGGGCAAATTAAGACATTGACCATTATCGGGTCACAATGCAACAGTGTAATGTCACAATGGTGCACTTTGTTGTCACAGTGGAGCACTGATAGATCATAATGGAACAGAGTGATGGCACAACAGAATAGTGTAATGGCACATGAACAAAATACATGTGACCACTTTTTGAAGACACAAGGGAGTATTGTGATATCTCAGCTGGGCATTGTGATGTCATAATACAGTTACGATGTCACTACTGTCATTGTGACATGAAACTAGCCATCGCAATACTATAATTTACATTGTGAGGACACTGTAACATTACAGCACTGGAGGTACAGTGGAACAATGGAACATTGCAATGGCACAATGGAGCATTGCAATTGACAAGTCTGCGTTTTGAGAGCACAATTCAACAGTGAGGTAACATCTCATTGTGGTTACACTGTAGATCACTGATACACTCTGTCTTAGAGTGATGACATGCAGCAGCATTGTGATGTCATGTGTCCACTTTGTGATTACAAACTGGAGCACTGTGAGGATAAAATGTAACACCGTGATGTCACAACCCAGCATCATGACATAATCCAGCACAGTGATGGCAGGAGGATCTTGAATGTAATGAAGCTTCCTTATTAATATCAAAATGTAGAGTTGGGATGTCATAAATCAGCATTATGATGATATAATGGAATACTGTGTTGACTTATCCTATTGTGATGGCATAATGCAGCATTATTAGGGTCTAATAAGGAGTTTAGTTTTCATAATTCAGGACTAAAATGATGGGGTGGAGCACTCTCATATCACAGGATGGCACTGTGGTAGCACAGTAGAGTGTGTGGTTATCCAGCACATTCTTCTGATAACTTCACAAAACGCCGAGGTCACTCATGAGCACTGTGGAGATAATGAGCACTCTATTTACATACATAGTATACTAGCACAATGCTTCTGTTTAGTTTGGGCTTTGTTGCTTTGAAGAGACAACGTGACCGAGCCAATTTTTATAAAGGCAAACATTGCATTGGGGCTGCCTTGCAGTTCCAGAGGTTTAGTCCATTATCATAACAGCAGGAAGCATGGCAACATGCAGGCAGATATGGTGTGGAAGAGCTGAGAAGAAGAGAATAGTAAGGAAGTACGGGACCAAATCAAGACTGAAAGTCATCTCAGCATACTCCAAACTCTTCATCTCATGTCTGATGTCAAAGTGCTCTTCAGATCTCCAACTCCATTCATCTTTGTTGACTGTAACACACTTCTTTCCCACAGCTCAGGCATCTTCAACATATTGGAGTCTCCAATGTAGTCCGGGCTTCAACTACACAGCTTTACAAAGTGTCCTCTCTGGGCTTCTGTGCAGAAATAACCTTGACACATTCCTGGCCTCAATGGTTTTCCACTGAGGGAAATTCCATTCTTTATTTTAATGCTAAAACCACATGGCCAAAGCTACCAAGTTCTGCTGTTTGTTGAGGCTGGAACATGGTGCCCTTGTTCAATTACATCTTCATCAGCTTTTTGCTTTCTATGATTTCCTTCATTGCCTAAGTTTAGATGTTCTGGAACTTGCTCTGTAGATCAGGCTGGCCTTTAATTTAGAGATCTGTATACCCCTGTCTCCTAAATTCTCTGATTAAAGGCATGTACCACCACACCGGGACCGCAGATTTTCTTTAATTATTTTTTATTGTAGATCATTATAAGCATGGCTGAGCCACAAGATCTGGATTAAAAGGCATCTGGATTAAAAGGTGAGATAACACACACCGAACAAAAGTGTGTGTTATCCCACCTCAAGATCCACACCAAAGGCCTGTTGTCTTCCTGCCTCAAGATCCACATCACAGGTGTGTTCTCCATTTCTGGACTGTAGTTTATTCCAGATACAGCCAAGTTCACAACCAAGAATAGCCATCACAATCTACCCCCTGACAACCTGACACACAGTCATATCTCCTTATGTCCAAATGAAAACAATAGCCAGGTCATAATAATGCTTAACATGATCTCTCATACAACCACAAAAGCATAAAAAATAACCAGGTCATAAGAATGCTGAACATGATATAAGTATCCCTTGTACAACCGCAAATGCATTGTAAATTTAGAATAAGTGGGATGTCCCTTGGGGAACATCTTTTTCACAAAGTGGATGCTTAGTGGGATGAGATCTTGCCCCAATGTCATCAGTTCCTTACTTCCATTTAATATCTTTAATCTGGTTATCTCCATATACACAGGATTTACCTCTATTCCACTTCCTGATGCCCCTTTAATCCTTGAGCCAGACATTTTGTATTTTTCCTTGCTCAGCTTGCAATGCTTGATCAAAACGCTCTTCATAAGAGTGAACCAGAGAACAGAGTCTGTATTACCCTGTTTTGAGATTTACTTTGTCACTTTAGTCCCAGGCAAACTCTTCAGACAAGTGAAAAAAAAATTCCACACCTCTACACTAAAGTATCACAAGAATAATCTCTAGGCAACATACTAAAATTCTTCTTCTCTAAAACCTCCTGAGCCAGGCCCCCACAGTTCAAATCACCCTCAGGCCCAATGTCTTCCATACTCCTACTAGGATAGCCCATTAAGCCCTCTTAAAGCCTTCCACTGTTTTCCTAACCCAAAGTCCCCAAATCCTCATTCTTCCAAACAAAAAACATGATCAGGCCTATAACAGCGATAGCCCAGTTTCTGGTACCAACTTCTTTCTTAGTTTGGGTTTTATTGTTGCGAAGAGACATTTTTATAAGGCAACGTTTATAAAGACAAACATTTAATTGAGGCTGGCTTTCGGTTTCAGAGGTTCAGTCCATTATCACCACGATAGGAAGCGTGGTGGCATGCAGGCAGACATGGTGCTGGAGGAGTCAAGAGTTCTACATCTTGATACAAAGGCATCCAAGAGAAGACTAGAATTTCACACTGGACACAGCTTGAATGTAGGAGACTTCCAAGCTTTCCGCCTCAGTGACACACTTTCTTCAACAAGATCACAATTACTCCAGCAAGGGCACACCTCCTAATAGTACCATTACATATTCAAACACATGAATTTATGGTAGCCAAACTTATTAAAACCACCACTCATAAAGTAAACTTTATCACTTTCATGTCAAAATTCAATATAGTGATGAGACAATGGAATTTTCTGGTATCACAAGGTCTCATACAAATATAACTGCAAGTAATAATCCCCAAACCTAGTGATAACCTTAACTAATAATGGTCTCAACCCCTAACTTCAGCCTTAATCCTAACCTTAACCTTGTAGTTAATGCTGGCACAAATTCTGAAACTAACACCAGGCCTAAGCTATAATCAAAACATCCAAAAACCCTTCCATTTAGCCATTAACGTGACTCAGATATTTCTACATAAACTCTACATAAGACTAGTCTTAAATGTAACCTGTTATTTGTATCCTAACCCAAACACTATGCTCTAATCTGAATTCTAACCGTAACACCTAACCAATACCCTAATCTTATCCTCTAACTTCAAAAATAACCCTCCTAACCACTGACTCTAACCCTATCCCCATTACTAGACCTTAACAAAAAGTCTATCTTAACCTTAATCATAGCTTCTAAATGAAAACCCCCAAGATAACCCTTCCTGGTGAGCAAAAGCCTAACCATGATCCCTAACCCTGTGTTTACCTCCAACCCTAAAGTTAGTTCTAATGCTGTGCTACCAATGTAACTCTAACTTTAATATTACCTAACTTTAATGTAACTCTAACTTTAATATAACCTAACTCCAACCCTGTTAATCTACCCACTTACACTTACCTATCACTAATTTCCAATTACCTAACATTAATCTGTCCCTAACATTAATTCTAAAAATAAGTGGAACTTCTAACCCTTTATCCAATACACTAAACCCCAGCTTAACACTCATTTTAATGCTAATCCCACCCCACTGGTTTCTCCCAATAGGGATATCCTAAAGGCGTCAAGGCCTTATAGCCTACATCCTATAACCTGTAACAAAACCCTCAACTTAACCGTAAGTTAATCCACAACCTTTACCTATCCCATAACCCTGTCACTAACCTAACTTCTAACCCTAGCTTTATCCTAAAAGCTAGCCCTAATGACTAATTCAAACCCTAACAGTCCTCATCCATAACCCTGAGGCTTCTAGATTTTCAGGGGCAATAGGGAAGTTCCACAACATTCGATTCTCTCCTAAGCACTTGGCCTAACAGGAACAGGTATTCAGGAGCAGAGCTTGAGGAGTATCTAGCCAGCTACTGGGTTGTGGGCTGACTTCTGGGAAAAGCAGCTATAGGCTTTGTGATCTAATATTTCCAGAAGAGGATACCCAGACTGATGACAGCGTGGTCAGAGTCAAATGTCTCCAAGTTGTTCGATTCTTATTCAAGGAATTGATACAAAAGTCCATACAGATTTTCAAAAGTAGCAAGATAACTTTATTTAAAGCAAAACAATAGAGAAATAAGATTATATTGCAAGGAAACACTGAGTGATGAATCTTCAGGGCGCCCATTTTTGGGGGGACTTCGTTTTATGTGGTTCCAGGTAAAAGGAGTTAGGCTATTAAAGGGTACGATGAAGACAGTTCTCTAATTTTATAATCATCTTTCTATTGCTCATGTTCTTTACCATAAGGCATCTGACTTTAATTATATGCACTCATAACTAAGGAAAAAAACCTTTCCTCCTCAACTTCCTTTGGTCATGGTGTTTCATCCCTGACTAGGACAGAAGTTGTTACCAGAGAGGGGTATTTCTATGACAGACCTAACAGTGCTACCTGTTGGCAGAAAGTAGACTTTGGGATGCTGTACTACAAAAGGGGATGAACACTTTCAGCAGGGTATACAGGGTACTCCTAGTGTCCCTGGAGGAACACGGAAGGCAGTAGTGTTGAGAGCAATGTGACTTATGGGGCCTCAGCTCAAAAGGTTTCAGAGGAAAGAAAGTGAGAAAGTGGCATAGAAACCATTCTTGTGATATTTTGGTGAAGCAAATGGCTGCTTTCTTTACTTGTGCAAAAAAAAAATAATAATAATCTGAGGCTAATTTGAAGAGTATTTGGATAAATGGGCTGGGCAGAGGAGCTTTCAAAACAGCCTAGTATTGACCTCATCATGCAGTAATTAATAATCACTCTTATAATGAAAAGGAGCAAGCTGGATTAAAAAATACAAAATGTAGTTTGAGGAGAAAAAAAGAGTACCAGGAAGTGTAATAGAGCTAAAATGTTTAACAGTATGCTAACGGGAATAAATGGAGTAATGACCTCAGGGTAAGACCCCACCCTACCACGCTTCCAACTTGTGAAAGAGAAATTAAAACAAACAAACAAAAACCACTTAAGCAGTAAAGAAAGACATGAGCTTTCCACTGAGCAGCGGAAGTTGGCAATTTTAGCTACGTGGTTCTGGCTTTATTTAAATCCAAGGATACAAAAGGGACTGTGGAACCTCCCTTCCCTGCTAAGGAAAGCCAATCAGGCATGGAGAGGCAGAATTTGGAATTGCCCTGCTGTTTCTTTGCTTTGGTCCAGCATTTCTTCACATGTTCCTTTTTCTCCCTTCTGGAATGGTAACGTATATTCTGTGCCATTTTGTGTTTTAAGTATGCCATCTGCTCTGTGACTTTGATTTTACAGCTAATTACAGTTAAGCAATTGCCCTGAGTCTCAGAAGCGACTTCGAACTTTTAACAACTGTTAAAGACCTCAGGGACTGTAGGAAGTCAGACTAAAGGCATTTTGCATTATGATAAGGCTCCAAGGGTGGAATGTGGTAGTTTGAATAAGAATGGCCTCCAAAAGGTACACACTTTTGAACCTTAGTCACAGGGAGTGGCACTACCTGAGAAGGATTAGACAGATTAGGAGGTGTGGCCTTGTTAGAGTAGGTACAGTCTAATGGAGGAGTCTAACTGGGGTTAGGTGGGTTTGAAGATTCAACCCCCCCTCCTGTTTCCCTCTTCTCTCCTTCCCCTCCTCTCCCCTTTTCTCTCTCCTCTCTCTGTCCCCCCTCCTCTCCCTCCCTTCCTCCCCATTTCTCTGCCTCCACACCAGGATGTAGCACTCACCACCGTAGCACTTTCTATGGTACCAGGCGCCCTACCATAATGGTAATGAAAGAAACCCCTAAAATTGTGAGCAAGCTAGTAAGCAGCACCCGCCATGGTCTCTGCGCTATCTCCCGCCTCCAGCTTCCTGACCTGTTTGAGTTCCTTTCGGGACTTTCTTCAGGGATTGACTAGGCTGTTGAAGTGTAAAGCAAATAAAACCTTCCCTCCCCAATTTGCCTTGGTCATGGTGTTCCATTCCAGGAACAGTAACCCTGACTAAGGCAGTGGTATATAGAAGGGTCTCACTAACGGTTCACTTGAGAAAACTGTCCATCTTGCCTCACATGAATGCAAAGCAGTTCAGGTTGGACAACGTCTCCCCATCTCGGTACTTGGACGTAGCTTGAAATGAGTTTGAATGGTTATTGATGGTTATTAAGACACACATTCCACTGTGCAGAGGAGCACACATGTAGCTCAATAAGGTTCTAAGACTGCCAAGCACAGTATGATAAACGGAATGTGTATGCAGCCCAGACTAAGGGTCTCTAAACTATTCCCTGTGCCTAACCTGCCTCAGCTTTGCTCCAAGTTTCAGAAGGCAACATGGATTCTATCAGCAATTAGGACAGATATAATTCAAGATAATTTTGGCAAGAATCTGGTTTTCTGCTTGTGCCTTGGTAACCTGAGCGAATCTGAATTTGAATGTAATGGAATCATTTCTTCCATAGAGAAAAATCTCAAGATGCTAGCACATCACGCTGGTGCCAAGAAACCAGCTGTAATTTTGAGATATCAGGACCCCTAAAGAGAAACTTTCCGTGCTGTTAGGGGACAATGGGGACAGTGGGGACAGTGGGGAGGGTATGCTAAGGGCAATCCAGTGGATGCTCCCTCCTGTGAAGGTCCAAGTTCATTTGAAGAAAGAATAACCTGAACTGGAAAGATTCTCTGCCCCTCTAAGCCAACCGCTGAGGAGATTACCTCCCCAGGGTCAGCACAGCTTGGAAGCATCATCCTTGTGGTACTGCTGTGAAAGCATGATAAGATTCAGGATTGAGGGGTTCAGGAAGTACCAGCCCACAGGTTCAGGGAGCAGCTGAAGTCAGGCAATTTGTGCTGGAGTTGTGGTGGGGAGACCCCGAGGAACAACTAAGACATGTTATTCCCTGTACACAAAGTAGAGGCCAGGGAAGAGAGGGCGAGCCTCCTGAGGGCACAATGGCCCTCGGCAGCAACCAAGGCGTAGCAATCACTGCTACCAGCACCCCCGAATCTAGGGGAGTCAGCCTGGTGAGGGAGGCCAGAGGCTCGGCTCTCTATGGCTGTGCCCATCCAGCAGACAGAACAGATCCTCTGAATTAGATCCTAAAAGGCCATTATCGGCACCCGTGCCTGCCTCCTCTCCTAGGACTGAGGACTGTCTGATTCCCAGCTGAAGACTGTAATAAGCTTCGTCCACAGTTCCAAGGTACCTGCTCCATTTGATGAGCACTTCAGTCCACCCCCCAATAATACCATCCTTTACTTTTGGTTAAGAATCTCCTGCTCTGTGGACACAGCCTTCATCTACCCCAGAAGTGGCTCTTCATTCTTGTACCCACACCCTGTGAGTACAAGAGAAGACCCTAAGTGCCTGCCTCCACAGACTTGGAAGCTTTTGACCTCAGGACTAGCATGTGGGGCTCAGTTCCCATTCTTAGGATTTCCCAGCCCATACATAGTTTCCACTCTGCAACAGACTTGGGCAGACTTCACAGAAAATCACACAGACAGCAACAACTCAGAGGAAATGCAGCTTCTAGGAATTTATAACAAAGAAAGAACCAACTAAAGGGGAACAAACTAAAAGGAGAGAGGGATGCAAGCCAAAGTCTATCTAGGAAACAGTCAGCATCTATTGGGGGGGGGGGGTTACGTGGCATCAGTTAACACCACCCCACCAAGAAAAAATGGTGTTAATTTCTTTGCATTGATATAAACATGTCAGGATACAGCATAAAGTGGGGATTCTGAAACAAAAACCTTCACTTAGTTTAAAAAAAACACTATTTGCAGAAGCATAAAGGATACCAGGTGGCAAGGAAACTCACTCTGTTGCCCTCTGTCTGGGCCATCTTCAGTCAACTATGTTGCTCCAAACTCTAGGAGCAAGGACCATGAGCAAAAGAATGCCGGATCATTCTCCATATCCACTCACAGAGTCAATGAGTCAAAGAGAGCGAGCGGCCCTGTGCGTAGGTGGGCAGAAAGGCTCAACAGTGAGCGTTCTCCCTTGCCGTGGGCACCCTTCCTGTCCAGCAGGTGTCAGGGGCCTCAACTCACATTTGTCTTGCCTGCACGGAGCAGGCTTAGACTTAGGCTATCACAAACATTTCTCAAAAACTTTGCCAACACAGAGAACTCCCAGCCAAACTCCTCCAACAGTGTGGTACGGCAAGCCCTGGAAGCCTCACAGAAGACTCTGGGGGAACTCTAGGAACATGATCGTTGTTTGAAGTAAATCTCTGTAACTTGTGTGGAACTGACACACAACCCGCAACTTGCTCATTCCATTCGCAGGCCCGTCTCCACACGAACAGCCCCACCCAGGCTGGACTCAGGAAACTCAACGGCTTGGTCTCCCCCGAAGGCATCCCAGGAAGGAGGCTTGGCTGGAAAGCTGTTGCACCTGGAAAGGCAGCTCAGCATCACACACAGAGGCACGTTCTTGGGCTTTGGGACATTTGCCTTCCCACGTGGGTGCCTCCTGGCCCCATCAGACTCATTCTGGACTTCAGAGAGGGATCTGTGATCCCCATAGCCCAGCCCAGTTCTACGTCTAGAAACATCCAACACAGGTCACTTCTTAAGTCACCACCCAGCAGCACTAGCTCTAAAGAGAAAACAGGCAAACCTCAGAAGGCCTCACCTGGAGAGCAAGGGCTGGCTCAGCTCCATGGTGGACACGGGTGCTGGCACGGCAGCTGCGGCAGGCATCACCTCCAAAGAACTGAAAGGGAAGATCTCTGTCCTGTACACTGCCGATTCTCACATCAGAACAGATTCAGTTTCAAGGGGACACTGAGTGGCATGATCCCCATAGTCCCATATACATCCACGCCGTTCTGAGTAACTGACAGAACCGTGAACACTGTTCAGACAAGGAACTCTGCAGAGCTAGCCAGAGGGAAGCATGCTAATGTGAGCAGGCTCATTGGCAGGTCAGAGAGAGCAACTGACAAGGCCATCACTGACACTAGCCCAGGCCTGGCAGGACAAATCTCACAGTGGCTATGCTAAACACTGGACACCAGAGCAAAGCAAAGGCAAAGGCCGGGCATGGGGCCAACATCCGCAATCACACCCCTCCACAGGCTAAGGCAGGTGGACAGCTGGGAGTCTGAGGACAGACAGATCTGCACAAATAGACTGTATCACAAAGCAAACAGAAAGTGAGTATACAGTACCTGTTTCTATTTACTCAGAATTCTACAGAATTTTCATGGAGTCATTGCCTCTAAGTTTGAACGCTCCCTCCAGGAAGAAGGAGGGAGGTGTATGAGACTTGGGAATTACCCAAACTTCATGTCTTGGAAAGCTGAATTTTTTAAGATTGACAAAGATCCCTCCCCAATGCTACAGAAGCAGCAAGCAACTGCTGGGGGTGGGACTCTGACCAGCCAAGCCTCTGAAGGAGCTTCCCTCTCTTTCTCCCTCTCCTCTCTCCTTCCCATTGCCTAGGGAGGAGCCCACACTTGCCAAGCTACTTGGCAGAGAGCTTCAGGGTTCCAGATTTTGAGGTGGGCTTTTGGTGATGGGGCCGTCTTTGGCCATTCCTGCTCTGCAAGTGACCCCTTAGACTCATCCATTCATGAAGATGGACTTCGGTGATATTGTTAGTCTGATTTGTCATCAATTCCCTCTCCAAAAGGAGTAGGCATTTATTCCTCTCTCTCCCAGAAACAGTGTCACACAGAAAAATGGAGCTTGTCATTACAAGGGAAGAATATTCCTAGGCCTGGAGTGTCAGAGCCTGGTGGGTGAGATGAAGTAGGTTCCACCATGACCTGGAAACACTAGACAAGCCGGTGTCCACTGAAGCAGGACATGGCAACCCAGTTACCATCAGAGGACCCCAGAACATACTTCTAGCCTTCTGGAGATATCCTCCAATCTTGTGGGGTTTGTTACTCTTTCTCTACTGAAGACCTCCCTCTGATCACTCCATACACTGCCTTACTGTCAGCTGTTTGAGAACCTTGTGCCTCTTCTCTCAGTTACAGAACCCTGGCCCACCCTGGACACTCTCCATCTTCATCTCTTTATGTCCTTGTGATGTTGGATACTATCACTTTACCACAAGACCCTCTACCGCCCTGTACACCCATGTCTCCTAAGTCCTCCCAGAGTCCTGTCATCTCTCCATGTCTCGTCATGGGTTAGGCTTTTTGATCCATCTCAAACAGCAATTTGAAATATTAAAGGTATATGTAACCTTGCTAATTCTCAGAGACCAGCAGCCTTAGTCTAAGGAACAAACATGAGGAGAAGCTGGTAAGAGCAAGGATGATCACTGGCCAGGGGCACACCATCCAAAGCGCAGGATGTACGTGTGTGTGCCAAAGTTTAGGGTATTCTTTTGGTGACAGAAGGAATGCTGACATTTTGAGAAACACATAAGGAAGAACCTGATCCTCAAGCTCTGAGATGGTGATTCTGTAAACTAAGCCCTACTCTGCCCTGTGACCCACAGACAGCCAAGAACTGTCCTGGCTTACCTGTGAGGATGATGAAGTTTCAAGCCTGCGGTCGAAGCTGCCTGTCCAGCACTTGGTCCTCGACCCTCCTGTGGGAACATGCTCTGGAAACAATTACTGTGCAGATCAGCGAATCCTGCAGATAAAGAAATTCCACAAGCCACAGGTGAAAGGAAAGTGCACAGCACACGGTGGTGCAGCCACTTTTCCTGGGGGCAGGCTGGCCCAAAAGAAGCCATTTCACCACCCCAAGGCCCTAGCCTCTCACTCCAGAAAAGGAAGGACAGATCCTCCACCTCTGTGACCCATCAGACCTCCAGGGACAAAGCCAAAGTCCACTTCTCTTGACTTTACCCTGGGCTTTTCCACTATGGACTTCACACAGTCCAGTCTCCATCTGCTTCACACATGTTCCTGTTCTTGGTCATGACAAGCAATTTGCACTTGAGGATTCTGCCACATGCCTGATTCACTGTTTCCATGTTTTACCTCTTTTCTCAAATTTCAATGCTATTTCCTTAAGAAGGAAGCTGTTGCTACCTCATCATGCCATTGGCTTTCTCTCCTGCTGTGCCAGACAGTGACCTATCAAAATACCTCTCTCTCTTAAAAGGACAGGCTAGTAGCCTTAGTCATCTCTGGAAGGTCACACAGGTAGGTCAGGAGCCTGAAAGGCAGCCTCCTTCTTCCCTGAGTCCATGTGGTAGTCAGCAGCATTAATAGAGCTTGGTTTCAGATCAGAACCAGAGGTCTGGGGCAAGGCTTGCTCTAGCCTCCGGCCTGAACACCACATGAGAGGTAAAGACAAGGAACATCTGAAGGACCACAGGCCAGCGAGCCTGCTGTGTGCAGTGTCAATGGAGAGAGACAGACATAATGTGGAGCTTGTGATGCTTTGGATGGGAAACGTCTCCCATAGCTCAGGTATTTGGTATAGTCAGGTGTCAGGTATACCTGAGTGACTGACGGAACTGTGAACGCTGTTCAGACAAGGAACTCTGCAGAGCTAGCAGAGGGAAGCATGCTAATGTGAGCAGGCTCATTGGCAGGTCAGACAGAGCAACTGACGAGGCCATCACTGACACTACCCTAGGCCTGGCAGGACAAATCTCACAGTGAATGTGCTTGGGGGCACTTTGTGAGGAAGGGGCTATGGAACCTTCAGGTGATGAAGGGCTGCTGGGGTGAGTATGTTTTTTAAGACATACTGTTTCCTAAAGTGACAATTAGAAGTTGCAAGAAAAAAATACATTATACTCAAAGAATGCTACAAAACCCAGGCAAATCAACAAGGTCTTGACACGATGGAAAGCTGCGTATCTCTGCTGTGTTATACATGCAAAAATGCAATTTAAAGGCACTCAGAATGACAGTGATAATTAACAAACAAACGCCTACACTTCTACCCTAGAGCAATGCGTAGGGCAGGAAGGAGCAGGTTCTCACACATAAGGCAAGGGCAGTTTGGGGCGTAGGAGATGACACATGGGAGGGTATGTCATCACGCAGCGATTCCCTCCCTTTTTACTTCTTTCCTAAATGCCTTGTTTTCCATTTATATTTTTTTCTATAGGCATAAATGAGAAATAATGTGGGAAATTTGTGGAAAGAACCTGTTCTGACTCAAGTAGTTCCGGGTTTTGTGAACTTCACAGATCCAAGCAGATGGTGTCACACCTACGCGTCCATCCCAGCACAGGACTATGGACTTAGGTAGTTGAGGGGTCGAGACAAGAATTTCACAGTCTGTGCAGTGTGGACGCACCTGCATGACAGGGATCGCTGACGGTAGAAATGGCCCTCAACACAGTGGCATCTTCAGGATCCATCCCAGCCTCTTTCTGGTTTCTATGTTCTGGCTGCCCCGTGTGGAGGAAAACTCCCCCGGAGGATGATGGTGCAGGGGGCATTGTCCATGATTCACGGTTAGCCACAGAGGAAACAGACAGGTCGTCGCTGGCAGCCAGAGAGCAGAGGTCAGGGGCAGGGTATATGGAGGTTAGGCTGACAGGATGGTAACCTGGTCCCTCCTGGTACCTGTCACATCCATAGAGTGACCTGGGCGACATAAGCAAACAATAAACCTTGGTGGGGAGGAGCAGGGGATTGGTGGTTGGAAGGGAACTCAAGCTGATGAAGCTGACGAACCTGGCACAACAGTAGTCATCCTGCCCACCTTTCCCTGAGTCTGCCAAGGTCACGGCTTTGTGCCCAGAGTCCCAGACCCTTAATAAAGTCTACTGCATAGAACCAGAAAACAGGAAGTGATTTGCAAGACACTAATCCCAAGTGAATAAATGATGGTTAATATTAAAGGAACAGTAGTCAGAATATTCCATCACGGCTACTGTGCCTCAGACGTGATCAAAGCTTTTATTGAGCCACAGCCTGTACGGCAGGCCCTACCACACCCTCATTCTGTGGGAGAGGGGTCACATGAACCTGAGGTCAGGGTCCAGCCTGGCACTGCCCCATTGACTGAGTAGCACTGGGGTCAGGCAGATGGCTCATGCCTTGCCAGGGCCTCAGAGCTGGTGGAGGATCTCAGGCAGTGAGATACACACCAGTTGCTGCTTAAACCACGAAAAAAAAAAAAAAAAAAAAAAACCCTGACCAAAGAGCTGAAAAAAGAAAACAAAAACAACCCACAATGTCATGACCCAGCACAGGCAGTGCTGAGGTTAAGGTTAAGGTTAAGGTTAAATTGCACTCTGGTCTCCACCGAAAGAAGGAGGGGACCATGGAAGACATGTGTTCCATGCCTTGAAATGACAGTACCTGAAAGCCAGCATCTGTGAGGCTGTGTTGTCTCCAGGAAAACTCAAATCCATGCACTGCGGCCTCTGTGATCCCTGCATGGTCTCTGGGGACTGTAAAGTTCTACTTGGTTCAGATCGAGCTAACAGATGAGAGAGAGAGAAAGAGAGAGAGAGAGAGAGAGAGAACATTAGGTCCTAGCCTCTTTCCCAGCTGACAGCAGCTCCACAGATTAGAATCATACATGGTCTTCAGTCATCCAAATATCCTTGTGACCTTGGTTGACTTGAGCGCAAACCAACAGTTTCAAACGCGGAGATTGAGTCACTTCCCAAATCAATTCGTTGTCCCCTCTTTCTGGCAGTATCATTCCCACTTCCAGACCTACACAGCCATGCTGGGGTCAACCCAAGCCAGCTAGATCTTGGAGAAATCAGCCCCTAGAAGCCAGTGTGCTGCTCACCTGACCACATAGATGCAGCCACAGGCTCTTGACGGTCTCCTGAGGGCTGCAGCGGTTCAGGACCCCACTCCTTTGCACTGGAGGCTCCTGACCTGGTCTTGAGGGCTCTCTGAACGTGCAGGGGAAGAGCCTTCTGACGTCGCCGATAATTGGCAAACCAGTTGTACACCTGCTCAGGAGTCAAGCTGGTCTCTGACGCCAGTTTCTCCTGGCCCCAAAATAAAACAAGTCTTGAGTTACAGGGTTACATAGAGGTGGCCCGGACAGCTCATGTCTACTGAGGAAGAAGAGTGCAGCTGGATCCCTGTGATGGGGACAGAGACGGTCATCAGTGAACTGGTACCCTGGGAAACACTGTCTGTACTGAGGAAGTCGAGAGCAAGACAACCATGCCCGCCTTCTGTCCCCACTCCACTCCAGGCCAGATGAGACCACCATGGACCCTTGGCTCAATGCCTGCACAGCCGCCGACCAGGAGCTTTGTCATTGCCCCATTGTGCCCTGTAGATTGGATCGCACGGTAGAGGACTGAGAAGCACTGGGGAATTAATCAAGGTAAGAAGTGAGTAGTCCCACGTGAGAAAGCAAAGCGTGTCAAAGGTCAAGAAAAGCTGGCTACCACTCAGAGGCTGAGAGGAGGCTGTGTACCCCACCAAGCAGAGGAGAAGGAAATAAAGACAGCACAAAGAGCTACAGAGTGGAGGGGGAGCCACCTAAAAGGAAGGGGACCTGTCTATGAGGAAGACAAGGGAGACCACGGGGAAGATGGAGAGCAGCTGGCTGCATAGAAGAGAGAGGCCTTCCTTGGAAGGAGGTGGGAGGCTCTGAGGCTGGACAGGGGAAAGCTCCTGAAGTGTGGCAGAGAAACCCCTGCTGTGGACTGTTCTTACCAACTGGGCCTTCTTGGGAAAAACACCCACACTTGTGGCAAAGTTGTGCAGGTGGCGCCGAATCTCTGGGAGGAAGTTCCGGCTCTTAGGGCCCTCGGGGCAAAGGGTTGTGGGTGGTGGGTTCCTGGATAAGGAGGGACAGGAAGAGTTATAACATAAGCTTCATCCTCTGGAGGAGGCCCTGGAGTCCCAGGTGGGGTCCATTTGTATGTTGTTAGATGAGGGGCCCTTGGGATGTTCCTCCATGCCTCACATCTAGATGTCACCTGTTCCACAGACAGGTGACCTCTATACATGCCATATGCCCTTTATGAAGAAATTCAAGGATACAGCAGATAAAAAATCAGCCTAGGCACATGAGGAAGATGGCTACAGGGTCGCTTCAGTGACTCTAAAATCTCCATGCAGTGTAGAGAGGAGAGAGAAACGGCTCTGGGCCTCTCGCATAGTATAAGGACCAACACAACAGAGCAGAAAAGGAGAAGAGATGCATGAGGAGGAGAATGGAGGGCCTGAGAAGCTGAGTGTAGGGGATGAGTGGGGGAGGGGCCAAGGGAAACCAGCATCGATGTACGGATGTTTGGGGCAGCAATCTTGCTTATTCTCTGAGAAGTTGTGCTGAAAGGGAGCAAGTCAGGAGGGGCAGCCGAAGGAGCCAGCGTACAATGCTCCCAGTTTTCCCAGCTCATGGAGCTGACCCTGCTCCTGGAAGTTCCCACTCAGCAGAGTTCCTCCCTCCCAGACTTTAGTTCTGGACCATAGCCGGCCTCCAAGACACTACAGGGCTGGCCAGCACTGTTACAGCACAGCCCATGTTCTGGCCACTACCCCACACGGCCCTGAGGTTGACGGACAGCCTCCCTGGAGACCCTTGGAAATGGCAGGTAAAACAATCCACCACCTTTTCCTATGGCTGCAGGCTGAAAACAGATCTGTACCTTCAAAGGGTTGGAAACAAACTTTTCTTTGATGTCTGCTATTGCTACAGAACGTCTGGAGCCTCAGTCTCTGGCATCTTACCTTGCCATCTTTCTGCCTGGAAATGTTGTCTGTGTGGTTTCCCTACTCTCATCCACGGCTTGGCAAGGCTTGCACCAATGACCTGGTCAAAAGTAACCCCTTCCTCACAGCAAAGGCCTAATCTGTCTTGGTCTTCTTACTGTCTGAGCCCCACATGAAGAAACCCATTTTATTATTCTGTGTTGTCCCTTGAACTTTTCCATGGGACAACTGTAGGAAATCAGGGGGTGCTCTGTACCCACAAGCTCCAAGCACCTAGCACGTAGGACACACTTCACCATCAAATGGAAAAGACACCATGATTGCTTAGCTGCAGTCTGCTGGCTAGCAGCCCATGGGGATGTGATCATATCCCCTGTTTCGAGGCTCATTATCTGCTGAGCTTCAGAGGACCTGCCTCACACTGTCAACATTTGCAAGACCCTGGCCAATGCACAAAAAGCATCTTCAACCTGCCGAGGGTGGAGTCCGTGACTCAGGGAGTCTGCATTACTTGGAGCATCAAACAGAATCTTTCATCCTTCCTTCTGTGGTGAGTCGCCCCAGATAAAGAACAACGCTCCAAGGTCTCAGCGTTCAGGGAGCCCTGGCCTTGTATCTCCCCTGCAAAACCTCAGCCATGTGACCAGACTTTCTCATGTAACGCTTCTCGTCCATAAATGAGGAAGATGAGACTAACGCTAACAGAATTCTCTTCCTGTAGCCCCAGTGTCTAGCCTGGAACCGAGACATGTGGATCAGATACTCTGAGAAACAGCTGAGCAAAACCCAATTGCCCTTCACACTTGCTATCCTCAACAATATCCTTCTTGTCTTGTGATGATGGGATGGAGAGACAGTCAGAAGGCCAGAAGCGTCCACTCCCAGCCACCAGCCACTGGAGTGTCAGGCAGAGTGGTGGCTTAGTGCTGGACACACAAGGACTAACGTCAGTGATGTTCTCCTGAGGTGACTTCCCGGCCTTGCTTCCCTATCTCCCCTGGGGATGGGATGCTACATCCAGCCATGGAGACCCACGGAGCCAGCCAGCATGGGGGAGAATCAGCAAGTACCTCTTCCTGCAACGAAACTTCTGCACTGGGCTCAGCGTGGTGACCCCCAGCTTCCTCATGGTCAGGTGGTAGTGAATGTCATTCCAGAGCTGTACCAGCTCCTGGCTGCCTCCTGGCACCTTACACCCCTGTGGAGAAAACCTGATGAAACCCAGTCATTCCTATAGTCCCTGGAGTGTTTGGGAATCTATCATCCACACCAACTCAGCCTGTGGGAAAGGCAAACAGGTGAGAAGTGGGAGCACAGCAGTCTCCACCCACAAACCACTAATGTTAGATAAGCATATAAGCCTAGTTCCCACTAGGCCTCAACCCGGGGCCACCCAGCTACCTCATGGGCTACAGCGGACATCTCATGTCTGTTGTGAAGAGATTGGAGGCCTGGTTTCTGATCTAAAACCCTCCAAAAAATAAGTACGCCCAGCCCTTCACTGAAGTACACCCATACAGAAAGCAAAGCACAGCAACTTCACTATGCCTTGCTCCCGTTAGCTGGCTTCGGGCAATAACTTTCCAAATGAGTTTCCAGTCTCATTTCAGGGACTTTAATCACTGATGCCACTAATTGCTAGTCACCTCAGTCACAACCACACCCTCCCCTGTCTTTTCACTCCATTTTTCTGGACTGTTGTGTGTCATCATTTTGACACAGGCTGGCCTGCAACCTGCCATTGACTTTACTTTGTCTTCTGAGTACTGAGGTCACAGGTGTGTACCACTCTGACAAAGCTGTCCGTGCCCAGCATGTTACCATGTCACAGCCACACATTTTCTCACCACCAGGCAGAGGATCACTATGCAATAAGAGTCTTCTAAAAGGTACTGGCTGATGTTACCAAAGTCTCACTTGGCTTAGTGGAAGTGGGCCATCCTGCCTGAGCTTATGACACTTTGGGGACAGTGGACACTGCTCTAGTCCCACTCCTCTCTGTACCCCCCCCACCACTCTCATACCTCTAAAATCTGGAGGGCTGAAAGGTGCTGCTCCTGCCGGACCAGGACCTGGGCACACGCGAGCACCACGTCTGCATTATGGAGCAGGTGCTGAAGATGCCGGCTCTCCAGAATGGCTTTCACCAAAGACAGCACCTGAACAAGGTTGTGCTGGAAGTCCCGACACAGCTTGCCTGCGAGAATCACCAGGTCTTGTGGGAGACAGTGGGTGTCCCCATGCTCCCGCAGCAGCCTCAGGAAGTTCTGCATCCTGTCGACACAGAATATTCAAAGAAACACTGATACCAACCGTGTTTTATCTAAGAGTCTTCAGATCAGTTCCAAAAGGCAGGCAGTATGTGAGCCTCAGCCTGTATCACTTCCAAGGGAGGATAACTCACCTGAGAAAAGGTAGGCCTCAAAGGTCCTCCTAATTTCCCCAATAGCTGTGTCCTTAAGAAAGGCAGCTATGCACCAATAATTGAGCAGGACATTCTGCAACTACCCAATCACACTTTTTTCAGTCTTAACCCTTTCTTCTGCCCTTTTTTCCTTTCCTATGCCCCAGGCACTGACATAAGCTATGATCTGCTTTCTTTCTGGTCTTTGTTGTGTCCTGTGTGGGTTTCCCAGAGACCCTGGCATCTGCCACACGACTGGCGAGACCGTCACCTAACCATGGGCATTCAGTCTTTTCACAGACCAGGGACGCAGATTTCAAGGATGAAATGCTGGGCCCCGGAGCCTCTGACAACAGGAGGAACCGGGAGAGCGATCACAGTGACTTCTCAGCGAAGTCACAGGCTTGAAGAGCTCCTGCCTTAACGTACTGGGGCCGCATGCTGATGATAGATTTTCAGGCAACACCCTAATCTCAGATATTCTATTTCTGTGGGACACAAGGGGAAAGTGTGGCCGAGGACAGGCTGTGCCCGCCAGCAAGAACCCCAGGCTGGTTCCTGCGCACACTGGAGTCTACATCACCAGCCCCCAAAAGAAAGTTCAGAGATCACACAGGCCAGGAGGAGAGCTGTCTTAGGATTCCGGTTTTGTCTAGTACCGTAAACTCTGTGCTGGCTGGTGTGGGTCTGATGCGACCCTTATCTAGGAATAAAGTGGCTCCTGCTGAATCCTCCACCCAGGCTGGCCCAAAAGGCCAGCAACATGCAGCTCAGTACCTTTCCAAAACACTGTTCTTTTCTAGGTAGAGGCTGGGGAATGCTAAACTCCAAACACCAGAAGAGGAGCCGGAAACGCACGGTGCTCAGCAGCACAGGCCCCCTGCCTTTCTGGACACCCCCACCCACATGCTCACCGGAGGCGCTTCCTTACCACACCCTCCCATCCTCTCCTCTTCCGCCCGAGCCTCCTTGAGGCCCTCCCCCGCCCATCTACTTTTGAAGCTAGTACAACTGGCGCTCCTGGGCTAGAAGGTATAGTTACAAAGTATACAAACCTCAGTCTCTGCAACCCTTGGGAATACTGGATGTCGGAGCTAGACACCAAGACCCCTGCTTTGTCAGGGTGTGATAAAGTTGACTTAGGACACTCCCTGAAACATCCTCCCAGTGCCTTAGCAAACGTGGGTCACATGGGAATTTGGATATTCCTGACACAAACTCTGAGGACAAACACCTTTGGGGCCTGGCAGGGCTAGAACAGGACCCATATTAGGGTTCCCATATACTCAGAGGGTGGGCATTAACCATCTATAGCTGTGGAGAGAGTTTGGGGGTTCTGGGAAAATGTGACTCCTGGTAGCTGGTTTGAAGAGTGACTAAGCCTGTGGGGAGAAGAAAAATAGTTTAGCAAGTACAAATGTAGTATTCAAAAGCAAGGAGGAGAACAATGTTCTATCCAGCTCCCTGGAGATTGTAGCCCAGGCACACTGGGCTCACAGCCTCAGGAGAGTTTCCCTAACCCAAGTTGTGCGTTGGATTTGCTTCACAGAATTCTAAGGTTGGGCTCCTGGGTATAAGAAACCGTGATCAGAGTGCTTGACCATGTCACCTGCTACAGTCAAATGTGTGAGTGCTGCACACCCATCTGGAAAGCGAATACGTACAGCACATAAAATCACAGTTGCTGCTGGAGGAGAATTTGTATTGTTTGTTATTCTAGTTTAGTTTCTGGCTTGCTCATGTTTTGGATTTGTGTTTTTTGAGATAAGACCTCATGTAGACGAGCTCCAACTAACTGCAGCCCTTGAATTCGGTACGTAGACAACAGAGCCTTGAACTCCAATCCTCCTGTCGCTATTTTCCAAGTGCTGGGATTGCAAAGGAGTGAACTCATCCCTGGATTTATTATTCCTGGGATTATAATCCTGGAACAAGGATTCCGTGGTGGTCATTGCTGTGGTTCATACATATCGCAGCTGGATAGGACTATTAATTTTTCCCTCCCTTGGCACCTTCTGGGGCTATGAATACCATTCCCTGGAACTAATTATTCCTCCTCAGTAGTCATTAGTTTCCTCTATTTTTTAATTTTTTTTTAATTTAATTTTATTAATTACACTTTGTATCCCCCCATAAGCCCCTCTCTCCTCCCCTCCCAGTCTCACCCTTCCTCCCCCTTCTTCACGAATGCCCCTCCCCAAGTCCGCTGATAGGGGAGGTCCTCCTCTCCTTCCTTCTGATCTTAGTCTGTCAGATCACATCAGGAGTGGCTGCATTGTCATCTTTTGTAGTTATTATTTAGGGTTGTGGTCCTGTGACATTTCTCCCCTTCATGTTTGTTGATTATTAATGATAGTACCAATTTTCACATCTCATTTCGGTGCCCACACTGTTGAAGCATCCAGTGGATAGAACCTTGCTGTCGTTTCTAGACGGCACAGTCTAACAGTAGATGTCCTGGTCCTGTGAGCTAGGGCTGCAGAAGTTGTGTTGCATAATATTCATTAGACTGTGCACCCCACAATCAATTGATATATGTATTTTGACAAGTTGTAGGGTTGTTGTTTTTTTTTTGTAATCACCTCACTTTGTTGCAAAATAAGCTTCTTTGTTGTGGGGTGAACCTACGCTAACTGTGGATATAAAGACAAGGTTTAGAATGCAGCTACGGAATACGTGCGTCTAATGCAATGACCGTCTCGGTCTCTCCTGAGATTCATGAGCACACTAGCCATGGGTAGCCTAGGCTTCCGATACCAGATATCATCTTCTTCCTGTTAAGCAGGACTTGGATCCAATCAGACAGACATTGGTAACCCCGAAGCCATGAGTGTCATTGTTTCACCCTTAGGGTTAGCGAGCCCCGCTGGTCACTGTTATGGTTTATAAGCACCTCTGCTGGATAGGACTATTCATTTACCCTCCCTCAGCGTCTTGTACAGCACCTCTGGTTATGAAAGCTAGATCTCAGGGAGGAGGATTTTAGGTTACATCCATCTCACATCATCCTAGTCCTGGGCCCGAAGTTTGTGATATCTTGACCAACAGGAAAACAAAACGTTATGGTATATTTTCAGTATGAAGTGCACTTACTGCAGAGAGTCACAGACCAGAAGAGGAGTGGGTCTCTTTCTGTTCTAGTTGGGAGTTTAACACCTGAAGAAACGAGGATCCTGGCTTTCTTCCTGAAACCCACATGGGTACCAATTCAATTTACCTTTCCACTTATTGCATGTTCTAGTTCACCATCTTGTTTTCAAGCTCAAATAGTCTGTCTTGATAAATTTCTTGTCAAGGCTCCACAAACCCTTTATTATGCTCAATGTGTTCTCTTCCAACACTGCCATTGTTCTTCACTGAATTCTTCTTTCATGTTTTTAAAATTAAAATTAATTTTCTTCTTTTCATTTAACTGTCTCTTTGTGTCATCATGTGATTTATTGGCAATTTTTTTCTTATATAATTTTGTTGAGAAGACATATAATTATTCTCTTGAGTTCTTTGGTATTTCATCTAGTTCAACCTAATAGAAGATCATTGAGGGATAGGTAATTTTTAGAGTAATCTCTTATGGTATTTGCTTCTCCTCTCATTCTGGGTTTCATCACTTTTCTTTTTCTGAATTTCTGATGATGAAATTCCTCTGTTGCAAGACCTCAGAGGTGTTTGACCACCTCCCCTTCATGAGCTCTTGAGCCCAGATAACCCATGGTTTTTAATGTATTTTTATTCTTCTCTCATATATTGCTTCCCTGCCAGTTCCCCCTCTCTCCCCTCCCCAGCCTCTCCTCCCCAGCACACCCGTATCTACTGGAAATGCAACAGTCATGAAGCCAGAATAACTGCTTGACACAGCTCCAGCAAAGCTGAGAGGATTGTTGCAATCACGGCCATTCTATCTCTAACTTTTGGGGTTTGGTCTCTGTTGCATTGTGGGGGGGATTTTCTGCATTATGATTCATTTAATGTCTTTTCCTGAGAAAATTATGTCTGAGTCTTTTTAGGAAAATTCTAAAATTTACTTTATCTGGCCACTATTTAGAAGTTTTCTTTATTCCCTGGAGATCATTAACCACAGATAAGCACATAGCTGGATGGGACCATTACTCAGGAATCTTCTTAGGGTAACTGCCTCTGCACAAACTCAAACAGTATAATTGGCACAGAGTAAACAGACAATTAAACCATGGCTAGACAGGAGATAGGCAAGAGATTAACGGTCTTGTCTTATCATAGGCTTAGAGCTCTGACTCTGAAAATGTAGTTTAAAGATAGAGGGTCATGCAGGGTACATCTCTTGAGGAATAGAAATTAGTGAGTAAGATAGATTAATTAAAATAACTGTGTTCTACTTCATAGCATAGATGATGAAATATATAGTAAAAGAGGTTAGGTACGTTAGCATTTGCTATTCACCAAAAGACTGGTTCAGATATTTTCTGTTTTTCTGGAGTGTTCTCAAACTACAAACAATTTTCTGGAGTGCTCTTGAAGTACAAATACTGTTTTTAGGCCATCATATAATACATGTGCTTGATTTGGAGAAGACATTCTTTAGATTCTTTAAATTGGAGTTATAGGCCTAATAATGATAATAAAATCTGTCCTGTTTGTTCTAATTGTGACTGAACTTGTAACCCTGGACATGTAATGAAAAATCAATCATATAATCTGTACTAGTGGATAACCATTAGTCTATCTGTGTCCTGTGAAACTCATATAAATGAAGAAACACCTGATGGCTAGTAAGTCAGAGCTGCAAATTCTGACCATAGCACTGAACTCCCTCCCTCCCCTCACTTACTGCTTATCACTTCTGTGGGCTACCCTGTCATGGAGGAACTTCCCACCCTAGGACAGAGGAAACTGCCCTCCCAAAGGGCCCCCAGCATTCACCTCTGCATCTCCCCTCTGCATCTCCCCCCATGCTGCCCTACCCCACCACCACTCCCTGCCTTCCCTCAGAAAAGAGTTGGCCTCCCAGAGACATCAACCAATCATAACAGTAAAAGTGACAACAAGACCAGGCATAGAATATATAATCAAGGCAGGGCAAGGCAACCCAGTAGGCTGAAAAGGTGTCCCTCAAATATGCAAAAGAGTCATGGACAGCCTGCATCCCACTGTTAGGATGGCCACCTGAACACCAAGCTACTCAGACATAACATATATGCAGAAGACCTACGTCAGGCACTTGAATGTTCTCTGGTCTCTCAAGTTCCCATGAGTCCCAGTCAGATGATTCTTAGGGTCTTGTTCTCATGGTATGTCCTTCACCACTCTGATTCTTCCAATCCTTCCTCCCCCCATCCCGACCCCTCTGCAGGACTCCCCAAGCTCTATCTAATGTTTGGCTGTGGTACTCTGCAGCATCTTCAGCAAACGGTGCTGTTCTAACTGAATCTTGGTATGTAGAATAATGCAAATAGATCCGTATATATCACCCTGCACAAAACTCAAGTCCAAGTGGATCAAAGACCCCAACATAAAACCAGATGGACTGAACCTGATAGAAGAGAAAATGAGAAACAATCTTGAATGCCTTGGCACAGGAGACAACTTCCACAACAACAGCACAGGACCCTAGGGAAGATGCTTAATCCTCATACAGAAGGGCAAACAGGATAAACTTTGGCAGTGGGAGAAGACAGAGAACAGGACAGGAGCCTACCTCTGAGGACCTCTGAAAGACTATCAAGCAGGGTATTGAAGCAGATGAGAGTCATAGCCAAACTTTGGGCAGACTGCAGAGAATCTTATGGAAGAAGGAGGAGATAGAAAGATGTTGGTATAATGTTCTTGTGGAATGTACACAATTTACCTTTGTTCATTCAAATGCTGATTTCTCTACCCCACTAACCAGTTTCAATCTGGACACTGCACTGTGATGTTTATTCTAAGCATCACCTGCCTCAAGTTTGTGTAAGCATGCCACCATTTGTTCTCTGTATTTAGAATAAAACAACCAGCTAATGTTGAGCAATGGAGAGAACAGGGTGGGAAATCCTGGTCTGGAGGGGAGGAGAAGGAAGCAAGTGAAAGGAGTCCGAGAGGAGAGAACAGCAGGAGAGGAGTTGGAATCATGAGGAGAGTGAACCAGATATAAGATATGACTAAAAGCGAGTATAATGTGCGAAATCTGAATGGGAAGAAACTATGCAGGCTTGGAGGTTTAGGATGGAGTAACTATTGCCCAGCATTGTGCTCAAGGTTAATTAAATAAATTCTAGTCTCTGTGTGTGCCCGGCCAGTGGGGTGTTCAACAGGTACCTGAGGAGGGGCAAAATGAATGCAGAGACAAAGGACACGAAGAAGGAGAGCAAGTCTGAAGTCTGATCTAGCTCTCAGTTTATTTGAAAAATTTCACACAACTTTATAGGGAGAAGGCTGGGAGGGGGAAGGGTCAGCGAGGTAGTTTTATGGCTGCAGGAAATAGCAGGGTGGTTTCTGGGACAGGAGATAGCAGGGGTGGTTTATGGTACAGGAGATAGCACAAGAATGTTAGCTAAGATATCTCAAGATGCTCTAGCCTAACAAGCAGATGTTCTCACAAGTCTCTGGAACATAAATCTCTCACCCATGGCCTTAAAGTCCTGGTGCAGCTGTCGATAACTTTCCACTAATTGGCTTTGGCTCCCAGCATGTGTGGTGATTTGGCTAGGCAACTGGTTTAGGAATAACCACTGTTTAACTAAAAGATAAATCAATAATAAATATTAATAATCAACAACAAAAAGACCTGGAGAGGATAGGAGCTCCACAAGGAGACCAACAGAGACAAAAATTCTGGGCCCAGGGGACCCTGCAGAGACTGATACTCCAACCAAGGCCCTTGGATGGAAAGGACCTAAACCTCTACTCATATGTAGCCAGTAGGCAGCTCAGTCTCCGTGTGGGTGCCCTAGTAATGGGAACAGGGACTGTCTCTGACATGGACTCAGTGGCTGGCTCTTTGATCTCCTCACCCTGTGGGGTGCAGCCTTACCAGGCCATAGAGGAAGACAATGCAGCCATTCCTGATGAGATCTGATAAGCTAGGGTCAGAGAGAAGGGGAGGAGGACCTCCCCTACCAGGGGGCTAGGGGAGGGGCATAGGAGGAGATGAGGAAGGGAAGGTGGAGTTGGGAGAAGACCAGGGAGGGGATTGCAGCGGGGATACAAAGTGAACCGACTGTAATAAATAATAAATAAAAATTAAAAAAATTAACCTAGCACCTACATGGCCGTTTCTCAGAAAGCTGGAAATTTATCTAACCCTAGATTTTGTAAAGGCTCTGCTGTGAACACGTTGGTTTTGTGGACACAATCTGTTTGTAATGATTTTAATGTATCGGTAGCATTTGGACAGAGTACAAGTGACATCTGTCTTGTAGAGCTCTCATGCATCAAAGGGCTGCACTTCTGAACCCCGGAAGATAAGCCCGTTTTCAGTGCTGGAGTTCAGACTTGACAGTGCTCCCCCTCGTCTGGTCTTTACAGCTTTGTCATTTGTAAAAGCTTCTTCCATATGTCTCCATTTCCACATCTTTAAAATGAAAATGAAAATGACAGCAGAACTGCTTATCCCGTAGGTGTGATATGAAGAACTCCTTTTTTAAATTCTCCAATTCATAAAGACATAATTATATTTCTTTAAAAACTGAGCGCAGGTGTCCATGTGTAGGTGCACACAGGTATGCAGGTGCCCACAGAAGCCAGAGGTGACTCTTCCAGAAGCTGGAGTACAAGCAGACATAAACCGCTTGACGTGTGTGCTGGGAACCAAACTTTGGGTCCACTACGAGAGCAGAACACACTCTTAGCCACTAAATTTCTCTCCAGCCCCCTTACTTTCTTTTTTATTTAGTATTCATACATACTTTGTAAAGTGTTTTAGTCAAGCCCACACCATATTCCCTCCCCTCCAATTTTTCTACTATTCTCTTCATCGCCTGTCCCTCCTAACTTCATGTGTTGTGTTGTTGTTATTGTGGTTCTTGCTTAATATCCACTGATTCCATCCAGGGCTGGCAGTATGTGCATGAATGTGTGACCATGGGTAGCCCTTCAGGACTCCACAGTTTTAGAGAACCACATCCCCCTAAGGCTCAAAATGCATGAAGGAAGAGCAGCTTGAGAGACTGTAAGAGAGAGCACCATCTGCAGAGACACAGACAGGAGAGTGTCGTTACACACAGGAGCTGTGACCTAAGAACAAGCATGCTAACAGCACACCATGATAAAAAAGGGCTCGTGCAATCCTGCTTCTACGCGAGGAGCTCTGGCAATTGATGACTGCTGTGGAAACGAGACTATGCTCTCATCAAAACTTCTTAAAGTGATGAAAAACCACAGGACACTCTGTGAGGTGCTAGAAACATGTTGGCTGCTTGATCAGGAAAGAGAGAGACTGTGGGATGCAGAGGTGAGTGAGGATTCCTGATATATTTCATCTCTTCTTTGCTGTAAGAGTGACTGAAGGTTTTGTCTCTCAAGTCCTGGAGGGCAGAGTGGATGTCCCTTCTTATCACCGTAACACTTGTCAATGAGCTTTCCGGGAATTATCACTTCAGCTCTATGAAGCAGGCCAAGTTTGGGGTACTGTGTATTCAGTAGGTCTAGGCTGCGATGCCATTCTCCCAGTAAGCCTGTGTGGTCTTGGATGAAGATCAGACCGGGGCTAGAATGTGCAAACTGCAATGCTAGCTCTACCTGCACTTAGTGCTGTAGTCTTGAGTCACAGACTAATGACTCTTGGACTAAGTAGACCAATCTTTGACAAAAGTTCTGAAAGGTTTTTTTTTGTTTTTTGTTTTTTTTTTTTTAAAGAAGACATATTCCATAAGACTCTTGGTTGAATTACAACTGTCTTTGTATCAAAGTACTTAGGACAATAAACCTTATCTTTCATTTCTGGAGTGTTTCTTTCTCTGTCTCTTTTTGTTTCTATGTCTCTGTCTCCCTCTGTGTTTCCGTCTTTTTCTGTTTCTCTGTCTGTCTCTATCCCTATTCTCTGTGTCTTTGTCTCTCTCTCTCTCTGTCTCTCTCTCACACACACAAACATATTCTCTCTCTCTGCAGGACCACTTGATAAACTACTGTATAATTCACCTTTTCCTGAGTCCATTTCTCTCCAGACTTTATTCTTTTTTGTCCTCAGAACTCTTGTTTTCCAATGAAATTGGGGGATCTTTGACACTCCAAATGAAACAGGACAGGAGAATAACAGGGGTGGAGTGTGTGTGATAGAAACTCCTAGAAAAGCACAGACATGAGGGTAAGGACAATCCTGAGGAGATATTTTGATTGAGTAAACAGAATTTCGACCTTCTCTAAAAATTTTTTTATTAATTACACTTTATTCACTTTGTATCCCCCCTGTGGTTTCCTCCCTCCTCCCGTCCCAATCCCTCCCTTCCTCCCCCTTCTGCACGCATGCCCCTCCCAAAGTCCACGGGTAGGGAGGTCTTCTTTTCCTTCCAGTTTCGGTTTAAGCCAGTTTCAGTCAGTATTTTTACAGACAGATGGAGAAAACAGACCCAGGCATGCACAAGACCTCATTCTTCAATCCTTCCATTCCAAGTGATTCTTTCATATTCATATTCTTCTGAGGAGGGTGACGTTAAAAGGAGGAACAAGGGGCACAGCCCTTAAATACCACTGAGGTGTGCCCAGAGGGCTCTTTCACTCTGTGGCAAATATCCCGGCTTGAAATTCAATAATAATTATGCGCTCACGTGATTCCTGTTCTCTTTCATATGTACAATGAGAACCTTCATGAGGAGAAGAATGTTATGAGCATGTGCTGCCAGGAACAGGGGGCACATTGGCATCTCTCTACAAGACTATTTATTTATTTATTTATTTTTACTGAAAGAATAAATTCACAAGTTGCAGTGGTTGCAATCAATGGCAAGGACTTACAGATATTTTCACATAATTTGGCAGTCTGTCTAAGGCAAATGTGTTCTCTTCATTCACTCAGCAGAGATTCAATGCATCCATATGTCTATGTGTGTTCCTGTATGCAGTTTACAGAATATAGCAGAGTTCAAGAGACCTAAGTTGTGGGCTGAAAGAGATACATGTAGATTCTGTATCAACAAGATACTGAACCCAGAATCAGCATCAAGGAAGACTCTGCTGTTGAGGCCATGGGAGAGCCAGGGGTGATAGCAAAGCCGCAGAACTGAGTCCAGCTACCATTAATATCATTAAATCGATTAAGAATGTCAAGGTTGTGGTACAAACAGCCAACCAGTGAATTAGCAGATTGTAGATGAGTAGGTCATGTCAACAGCAGGACATTGACTTGAGCTGAAGGCCTTGGAATTTCTCTGCCAGTCGGTCTTTGAACACGCACACTGCTTAGGTAATATATTAGTGTGACCTCATCACAGACACATAAGCATCTGCTACTTTATAGGATGCAGGTGATAATTTATACCTTTCCCCTGGTCTGGCATGTTTGGTAAGTTCTTGGGTCTGGTTTCTCTGATTGAATTTTAAGATGCCCATGTGCCCCTATAATCTCAATTTCTCATGATAAATTTATAGGTGGCACCATATTCCCATGAATATGTCATTTATTAGTCTGTGCCACATGGATGGTGCCCAGTAGATGGTGTTATCTGAAGTGTCATATTTGGATATAATCATCCTCTACCTATAAACTATAATGAAAAGCTATTTACAAAATGGAGTGTCTCAGGGCAAGGCAGTAGAATAGCATAGCTAATCTCAATAAAGAATTCTTAAGTCTCATAATTCATTGTGTGCACTGTGTCCCAAATCTAGCAGCCTTAAGGTCTATGTTAGTTTCTTCATTGTTGTGATCAAATTGCTGACTAGAAGCAACCTAAAAAAGTGAAGATTCAGGGAGGTCCAAGATGGCAGCACTGAGAGGACACAGTGTCTAACTAGCAGGACAGAAGTGACTGCACAGCGACAAACACAGAACTGTGGGACCTAAAACACCAGAGATTGTGTTCCCCAGATGAGAAGAAACCCCAAGTAATCGGGTCCAATCTCAGGTCACCCAGCTAACCTCCAGAAGAGTTCCCAGGTCCCGGCAGGCTCTTGGTCAAGAGCTCAGAGCCACACACCTGTGTGCTCTGATCATCATCCCATAGTGAACTGTGGGCCCCACAACAGCAAAGACTGGCTTTTCCAGTCAAGAGAAAACCCCATGATGAAGAGGAAGGAAGCAATCAGGACTGACCGACCTCAGGTCACCCAACAATCCCTGGAGAAGGTCTTGGGCTCCAGCAGGCACTCAGCTGTCAGCCGAGAGCCACACTCCTGGGAATGCTATTCACTATCCCAGACAGAACTGTGGGCTCCAAAGCACCAGAGTCTGGAGGAAACCCCACGGTGAAGGAAACATCAGCTCAGGGTACCCAGCCCCTCACCCCTGTCCGAAAAGTTCTATGCTTCCTGCAGGCACTCAGTCACCAGTGTGAAGCAACACGCCTGCACCTGCGTGCTCTACTCACCACCCCAGACTGAACTGTGAACCTCCAAACACCACAGACTGGGCCTCCCTTTCAGGAGGAAACCCAAGGTGGGGGTATACATCAGGTCCGACCTCAGGACACACAGCTAATCCCTGGAAAAGTTCCTGAGTTCCCTCAGGCTCTGGGGCTTTCACTCAAGCCACACTCCCAAGCAAGGTACAAAGCCTGCTGAAAACAGGCATATTTATTGTTATTACTTCTGTTTAGTTTACTTTGTCTGTACAGTATGCATTTATTATTTCTATTACTTCATTTTTGTTCAAGGTTATGATATAATTGCACCCTTTCTCCCACCTTTTTTCTTCCTTCAAATATATGCTCTGTATATGTAAATCCATTTATTTTTATACTCACAACCTACCCATTCTGTAGTGTTAATTGTATGTATGTTTTAAGGGCTGGTCACATAGAATTGGTGTGTTCTTCCCTGGGGAAGACCATTTCTCTCATTCTCAGCATTCCTTGCTTGTGTGTACTTCTTTCCATAGGTCTGAGGTATCCTGGGCTATCCCCCCAATGATTTTCCTGAGACCAAGTCTCAATATATCCAAGGATAGGCCTCTAAACTGCTTGTAATCCCATATTGGCTCGTAAGTCACTGTTTTCCATGTCTGTCTCCTGGCTACTGCTCTTAGAGGTCTGTGACATCACACTTTGCTGAATTTTCTTTGAATGTTCGTTCCTTATTACATCTTATACAAGAAAATGACTATTTAAGAAGAATTTATATGGATGTTTTCTCTCAACACACACTGCTCACTCTGAAGAACAGGTGTAGGCTGCCGCCTTCTAGGCTTGTTTCATTAATTACTTTGTGTGATGGTTGAGCCAGCAGCACCAGATCTATATCAGAGGTGCTAGAAATTTGGCTAGGTGTCATCACTGTGCTATGTGCCACAAGCATGGTAGAGGAGATTCTGTGTCTTTGTCTCTTCTTATCTATTGTCAGAAACCACAGTAGTAATTACAGGGTCAGCGGAGGAGACATGGCCAGTAACAACCATGTGACTCAGAGCCAAGGGCACACTGTGCTGTGTTTTCCTGTTTTTTCTTTGTACCTTTTCAGTGCTTCTTTGTGAATTTGACATCATACAAACCAATCCCGCTTATCACCACTTCCCCTTGTACCCACCTCCCGCCCTTACAACCTCCTCTCCCAAAAGAGAAAAAAAAAAAGGCAAAATGTTGTTGTGGAAGCTGTGTTCTGTAGCAGTGTGTCCCACAGTATAGCCTTTTGTCCATACTTCTTTGCTTGCAAATGTTCATTGCCAGGAGTCCTCGGTCTGGTACTAAGCCTCTGGGTTCTGCTACACTAGCAATACTGCATCCCTTCTGGGATAGGTCTTGGATATCCTGTTATTGCCCATGTCATGGTGATGCTGCAGTTTTTGATCTGTAGGACTGGCGCCTTCATAAACTCCCTTAGATCATTGATGGGGTAGATGTTGGTGTGGGCCAATTCAAAGCCCTGGATCTGGGCCTGAGAGGTACTTGGGCTGGTTAGTTCACCAGCTCTTCCACACTCATACCACCACCAGGGCGAGCTATCCAGCTCTGCCCTGCCACAGCCAGCAAGTGTCAGAGGTGCAGGACGCGCTTTCAGGAGTGCTGCTGCAGGCGAGGCAATGGGACAGCTCTCTAGTTCTTAGGACCCTAGTGGGACCAGTGCTCTTGCTCACCTCAGGTGGTAATGGCAGAAGGAAGGGGGAGGGAGTCTCTCTCTGATGCCACTGAGCTGTGGTCCTGTAGGAGGAGTTCCTTGCAACATTACTGTTTGTCAGTTATTACCAGTTTGATGTTAAAAGTTGTAGAGTGGCTCAGCAGTGCAGAACAATTGCTGTTCTTAGAAAAGACCACGGTTCAGTTCACAGCTCAGGAGCAAAATGTAATCATCTATTTTCCCACTGCAGGCTATATGAGGATGTGTACCTTATCCTGGTCATCAAAGAGCCAGACACAATCAGGAAGGTGTTAGTGAAAGCATTTTATTTGATCTTCACAAGTCACCAGGTAAGTATTTCACTTTCAAAAATGTGAGCATTACACACTGAACAGGTTATATTTAGGAATATATATGTGTATACATAAGCATACATGCATGCAATAACCATTATTGAAAGAAAGAGCATGACTATAAGAAAGAGGAGGAAGGGCTATATGGAAGTATCTGGAAGGAGAAATGTTGCCATTATAACATATTCTCAAAAATAAAAATGATAGGAGTTCCACAAGGACCAAATATATCTGGGCACAGGGTCTTTTCTGAGACTGACACTCAACCAAAGACTGTGAGTGGATATAACCTAGAACCTCTGCTCGGATGTGGCCTGTGATAGCTCAGTAACCAATTGGTTTCCCATAGTGAGGGGAACAAGGACTATTTCTAACAGAAACTCAATGGCTGGCTCTTTGACCTCCCCACATTCCAAGGGAGGAGCAGTACTGTTAGGCCACAGAGGAGGACTTTGCAGCTAGTCCTGAAGATACCTGATAAAACAGGGTCAGATGAAAGGGGAGGAGGTCCCCCCTATCAGTGGACTTGGAAAGGGGCAGGGAGGAGATGAGGGAGGGAGGGTGGGATTGGGAGGGAATGAGGGAGCGGGTACAGCTGGGATACAGAGTTAACAAAATGTAACTAATAAAAATAAAAGAAAAGAAAAAAATGAAAATGAGTATTCATTTATTTTTTTTTTTACCTTTTATTTTATTTTATTAATTCTGCACGGTGGTGTGTTCAAGCTACCCACACCATGTGTCTCACAAAGGCCAGGGCTTGCTTCTGTACTACATAATCATGGATAACACAGCACACATTTTGTCTCACTTAGGTTCTTCGTCACTATGCTCCATAGGTGACAGGGTACCCCTCTAACTACGTTCCAGACATTGGTAGATTTCTTCACTCAAAAATGGAAAAATGTAGATTTGGTTTTATCCACACTGGTAGGAGATTCTTTTCACACTACACACGAAGAAATCCCTGGTTATAGCTCCTCAGGAATGGACTACACAAAGGGAGAATGTCCTGGTCCTCCGCCTGTAGGACATGACCCCTTTGGGGGAGGGAGTGTCACATGTTAGATACTCCGCCTATCAGATATTTACAATACAACTCATAACAGCAGCAGGTTATGCTCATGAAGGAACAATGATATAATTTTCTGATTGAGGGTCACTGAAACTTGAAGAACTGTATCAAAGGGTTGCAGCATTAGGAAGGCTGAGAACCACTGAGTAAAAAGCCTGTGAGTTGGCTGAAATGGAGTAGATTTTATTGGCCTGGCCTGGCTTGATCAGATCATTCTGTTGCTTGCATCCTTCTGACTCAGACTGTCCCATCTTAGTTTTGCCAGCTAGAAATAAATGTGTTCATTCTTTCTTTCACAGTCTCAAGTCCCAAGAAAAAAATTGAAAAAAAGACAGAGAATGAATAAATCTGCTATGAACAAAGTTGAGCAACTGTCCTTGCTGTATGACTTTGCATATTTTAGATATATGCCCAGTAGTGGTATAGCTGGATCTTGAGGTAGCACTATTCTTATTTGTCTAGGAAAGTGCCAGATTGATTTCCAAAATGGTTGTACAAGTTTACTTTCCCACCAGTAATGGAGGAGGGTTCATCTTTCTACACATCCTCTCCAGTGTGTGTAGTCACTTTGAGTTTTTGATCTTAGCCATTCTGATGGGTGTAAGGTGAAAACTCAGTTTTGCATTTTGTGTTTTGGTTTACATTTCCCTGATGACTAAGAACATTAAACATTTCTTTTTTTAATTTTATTTTTTATATTAATTACAGTTTATTCACTCTGTATCACAGCTGTAGTTCTCATTTCCTCCCAATTCTACCCTCCCTCCCTCATCTGCTCCCAAGCCTCTCTCCAAGTCCTCTGAGAGCAGACATCCTCCTCCCCTTCCATCTGACCCTAGCTTATCAGGTCTCATCAGGACTGGCTACATTGTCTTCCTCTGTGGCCCAGCAAGGCTGTTCCCCCCTCAGGGGGAGGTGATCAAAGAGCCAGCCATTGAGTTCAGAGACAGTCTCTGTTCCCATTACTAGGGAACTCACTTGGATACTGAGCTGCCATGGGCTACATCTGAGCAGGGGTTCTAGGTTATATCCATGAATGTTCCTTGGTTAGAGTATCAGTCTCAGAAAAGACCCCTGTGTCCAGATACTTTGGTACTGTTGCTCTCTTTGTGGCGCTCCTGTCCTCTCCAGGTCTTACTATCTCCCCCTTCTTTTCTAAGATTCCCTGCACTCTGCCCAAAGTTTGGTTATGAGTCTCAGAATCTGCTTTGATATCCTGCTGGGTGGAATCTTTCAGAGGGCCTCTGTGGTAGGCTTCTGTCCTGTTTCCTGTTTTCTCCTTCTTCCAATGTCCATCCCTTTTGTCTTTCTGAGTGAGGATTGATCATCTTACCCAGGGTCCTCCTTCTTGCTTGGCTTCTTTAGGTGTACAGATTTTTGTAGGGTTTTCTTATGTTATATGTCTAGTATCCACTTGTAAGTCAGTATATACTGTGTGTGTCTTTCTGCTTCCAGGATACCTCACTCAGGATGATCTTCTCTAGTTTCCAGCATTTGCCTGCAAATTTCATGATTTCCTCATTTTTAATTGCTGAGTAGTATTCCATTGTGTAAATGTACCATAATTTCTCTATCCATTCCTCAGTTGAGGGACATCTTGGTTGTTTTCAGGTTCTGGCTGTTACGAATAAAGCTGCTATGAACATGGTTGAAAAAAATCTCCTTCTTGTGTACTTGAGCATATTTTGGATATATGCCTAGGAGTGGTATAGCTGGATCTTGAAGTAGCACTATTCCTAATTGTTTGAGAAAGCACCAGATTGATTTCCAAAGTGGTTGTACAAGTTTACATTCCCACCAACAATTGAGGAGGCTTCCCCTTTCTCCACATCCTCTCCAGCATGTGTTGTCACTTGAGTTTTTGATCTTAGCTATTCTGATGGGTGTAAGATGAAATCTCAGGGTGGTTTTGATTTGTTTTTCCCTGATGAGTAAGGACTTGAGATTTCTTTAAGTGTTTCTCTGCCATTCTATATTTCTCTACAGAGAATTCTCTAGCTCTGTACACCATTTTTTAATTGGATTATTTGATTTGTTACTTTTTAACACACAGTACCAAGTTCTGCAGCTGCAGTACCACTGAGCTGACTTATTGCCTACACCTGCATTTGCCCCAGCAGGATCAAATTGGAGAGTAGAGGACAAGGGAAACCCCTGTGCTTTCTCCTTCTAGAGAGTGAGTGCGCCTTCAAGTTAGTGCTTGCAGAGCCCCAGATCCAGAGTCCTTCTATGCAAGCAGCCAGACATCAGATCCCTACCACCCACACCCCCATTGTGGGCAACATAGGGATTCTTGGGACAGCATTCTCAACATTGAAGCCCCTGATCTGTGGGTCTACCAGTCAATTCCAGGCAAACAACGCCTGACGCCCAGACAGATATTCATTCCAGTGGCCTGTAGGCCACTGAGGTATTCAGGGAATTTGCACCTGGGAACAGTGCCAGTGTCACATTCCTCCTTTAGGTACAGCTGAAACACCAATGCACACTCTCAAACCAGTGAACCTCTCTCATATTCCTGAAAAATAGTCCAAAAACCATAGAAAGAGGTACCCAATCTGAAGTACAGACTCCAGGAACAAACAGTGAGGGTTTCAGATAAGCAGATAGCCAGAGGCCTGCCTAAGAGCACACCCAACAAAAATCAGGACATTATGGCTTCACCAGCAACCTCCAAAATCAATGGACATTTCAATTCATCGGAAACACAGGAAAACAACTTTAAACAATGCTTATCCAGTTATTAGAGACACATAAAGAGGAAATGAACAACTCTCTCAAAGAAACAGCCACACAAGTGGAGGCAAATAAAGAGGAAATGAACAAAGCACTCAAAGAAATACAGGCAAATACAGCCAACCAAACAGAGGCACAGTTAGTGGCATATAGAGAAAAAAATGAACAAAAAAAATAGAAGCCATCATAGAAAGACAGGAATCCACATTAAATCAGATGAAGGAAATAGTGCAAGACATGAAAACAGAATTAGAATCAATAAAAAAAAACACAAATAGAAAATCCTGGAGCTGGAGAACTTAGAGAAAAGATCAGGAATCACAAAGGTAATCATCACCAGTATAATACAAGAGATGGAAGAGAGAATCTCAGGTGTTGAAGATACACTTGCAGAAATTAATACGTCTCTCAAAGAAAAAGTAAAATCAGAAAAGTTCCAAAAACAAAACATCCAAGAAATCAAGGATGCCATGAAAAGACAAAATCTAAGAATAATAGGACCAGATGAAAAAGAAGATACCAGGCTCCAAGGTCCGGAAAATATTTTCAAGAAAATCATAGAAGAAAATTTTCCCAACTTAAAGAAAGAGATGTCCATAAACATACAAGAGGCCTATAGAACACCAAATAGACTAGAACAGAAAAGAAACTCTTCACATCACATCATAGTCAAAACACTAAACATACAGAACAAGGAAAAAATATTAAAAGCTGCAAGGGAAAAAGGCCAAGTAACATATAAAGGTGGACCTATCAGAATCACACCAGATTTCTCATCAGAAACTATGAAAGCCAGAAGGGCCTGAGCAGATGTCATGCATACTTTAAGAGACCACAGATGCCAACCCAGACTACTATACCCTGCAAAGCTTTCAATCAACATAGATGGAGAAAACAAAATATTCCATGACAAAACTAAACTTAAACAGTATCTACACAGCAACCTAGCCCTACAGAAGATACTAGAAGGAAAACTCCAATGCAGTGAAAACAACTATACCCCAGAAAACATAATATATAAATAACTACACTACAAAAAATTACAATAGAACAATGAAACACAGTAACACCAACTCTACAACAAAAGAAATTAACATTCATTGGTCACTATTATCTACCAACTCTCCAATAAAAAGACACAGACTGACAGAATGGTTGCAGAAACAGGATCCAACATTCTGCTGCATCCAAGAAACACACCTCAGCAACAAAGATAAATGTTAAGCATTTCTTTAAGTCTTTCCCTGCCATTTGATGTTCCTCTACTGAGAATTTTCTGTTTAGCTCTGTACCTCATTTTTTTTAATTGGATTACTTGACTTGTTGCAGTTTAACTTCAGTTCTTTATATATCCTTGATATTAACCCTTTAATAGGGTTGGTGAAGATCCTTTCCTAATCTGTAGGCTTTCATTTTGTTCTGATGGCAGTGTCCTTTGCTTTACAGAAGCTTTTCAGTTTCATGAGGTCCCATTTATTGATTGTTGATCTCAGAGCCTGTGCTGTTGGTGTTCTGTTCAGGAAGTTGTCTCTTGTGCCAATGAATTCAAGGCTCTTCCCCACTTTTTCTTCTAACAGATTTTATTTCCTTTCAATTCTCACTCCCCATTCAGGAACTGTTCAACTCTGCTGGCAGGCTCTGGCAGTGATGTTTAATAATTATAGTGCAAATTCCTTTTTTATACAAACAACAGGTACATAAAGATTCATAGACACAGATTACAGACAGACAGAGAGAAGGCACAGAAAGAAAAGAAGAGGAATCAAATGTGGGCTTTCTCTTGGCCAAACTAAGCTAAGAAGGAAGTACTAACATGTTTTGAGATTTCTGAGAATACCTTCAATGTACTTAACTGACATGAGGACTGGGAGCATATAATTGAGCAATTTCCAATTATATTTTATGTAATAGTGTTTATTATATACTATTTCCTTAATAATTGCACTGTGTAAGGGGAATATTGATGAAAATCATTAATGATGCAAAGAGACAATAAGCGTAATACAAGAGAAACTTGAATTTATAAAGAGAATAAGTGATTTTTACCCTCAAAGTGTTTATGAAATATAATTCACCCTCTATAGTACACTGAGATTCCAGAACAATGAATATTCATGTGTCAAGATTTACCAATGTAGCCTTTGTGCCAATATTTGATGTAGTTTTCAATGAAGACAATCAGAGAAACCAAGCAAATTTAAAGCCACCTACTCTATTGCATTATAGATAAACAACCATGACCTCTGGTTTTACTAAGAATATTGGCTTAGTTACTTATTATTTTCCTAGAGAAGATTAACTATGAAAAAGTCAAAATATGGGTTAGCGTTAACTACTGTGAACTGTCAACTGAAGAGTTTACTTATTTTCCCATACCCATTATAGATACACAGTTTATCTTCCTATTGGTGGTAGGGTCTACCCTACCTCTTTTCCTAGAACATAAATACTTCAGATAGGTATCACAGTTTCATAAATGGTCTCAGAAAAAGAACTCAACCCTCACCTGAAAGGAAAAATTAGAGAACAGATTTCTTGAAGGAAAACAATGGACCTGATTCCCAACTTTTCTATGGAAATGTGGGCACTGCTGTCTACCGTTCTGGTGCTCCTCTACCTGTGAGTAACTGTTTGGCCCCCTCTCCTCTGTGCTGCTGTAGTTGTAATGATTCCTAGGCCCTTGTTCCATATTGGAGAACCAAAAGTTATAATGCAGTTGAAATCCATACTTCTGCATCTATACACATTTCTGCTGTCAACCAAACCATTTATCTCACTGTGGTTTTCAGCCAAACATTATCAACTCTTGTTAAAGTACCAATGTTGTGAGATGTTCAGCAGCATGCTTAAAATTGTTACAAGCAGCTGTTTTTATAGTTTGATTTCTGTCATTAGTCTGTCATTTGTTTGTCACATTGAGAAGGGAGGGTTTGCAGGTTCTAGAACTCACAGTGTGGGAGTGTACAGTTGAGATGTTCATGATTAAACTTAGACTCCAGCTTGCTTGTTCTTGGATTACTGTGAGTTAATTAACTAAGTGCCTATGACTGATCATCTCAGTACAAAAAGCTGACATTGTGCTTCCTAGGAAGAAGCAGGGCAGAGAAATGATGTTTTATGTAGTTCATGCCCTCATGATGTAATTTGGGAAACACATGGTGCTGTTCATTTTTCCTTGGGAAAATGGAAGGAAAACATTCTATGACCTCAGTACGGTGCCACCGACAGTCAAAGATAGCCATTCCTCCAATGATAGACAAGAGCTCATGAGCTCATTACAGGAGTTTGTTTGACATGTTACTTGCAGGAGCATGAATGGCTCATCTGCAGCCTCAGAACTCCACATCTGAACACATGATGATGACTTGCAAAAGCTGTATCTTTAGAACACAAACTTATTTTTATTTTGTTCATATGAATATTTTGCCTGCACGTTTGTATGTGCATCCCATTGAAGAGTTTAAGTTAGCCTGGGTGACTCCATTTTGAAATAAGGAGACATCTTGACCAGGAGCTAAACTCAGGTACCAGGAAATATCACAGAATGTGCACCTGGAAGAAGACAAAGTTAGCTCTCCAAGCAACAGCCTCCAGGAAATATTATAGAATAAATGTTTAGTAAAAAATAGAGACAATCCACCCTGGTAATTGTGATTACCCAATTCTGTAACATCAAGGCGTGAACCCCCCCTGCTTTCTCTCATGGAAACATGAACCCCCCCTGCTTGCTCTCATGGAACCCCCTCCTTACAGTCTTTCCCTTTAAAAACCCTGCTCACTCAGGGTTCGGGGTCCCACTTCTCTTCTGCTGTGTCAGTGAGACTTGGGTCCCGAGTTCGATCACTCTCGTAATAAAGCTCTCTTATTCTTGCATTGAGTCATCTCCTGGTGGTCTCTGAGGGTTCTGTGATCCTGGCATTACATTTGGGGACTCGTCCGGGATGCCTCAAGCCCTCTAGCCCTGGAGAGCTTACTCCTGCAGGTAAATGTTTTGTGTTGTCCGAAGTTTTTTGTTATATGGTTTTGGTTAACCCTCAGTCAGGGGGCAGAATACGACTTTGGGAGATGTCCAAGACAGCCACTGCCCGAGGAGGTGTCAGAGACATTTCATCCTCTCACCAGTTTAGCCATTCGGAACTTCTGTGGCAGGGAAGCCGGATTCAGGATCTGGTTTTTACCCATACGGTATTTCTGTGGCAAGTAAACTGAAATGGAATCAGTTTTAACCCCTCCAGAATTTCTGTGGCAGGAAAGCTGGAATGGGGATCAGTTTTAGCCTTTCTGGAACTTCTATTGTGGAGAAGTCCGGGAAAAGCCAGGTTTTTGGTTTTACTTCGTCTCTGCGTGTGATTAATTGTCTCTTGCTTGGTGTTGTGCCAGGAGTTACTGTTTCATTTCTGTGATTAATTGTTTGCCGTCTGATTTGCTTGGTTTTATTTCTGTTTGAAGCTGCAGCTCTTTTAATTTCTGTGATTTTAGTTTTGTCCCGGGATACTAGCCCAGGTACAGGCTCTGATTTATTGTGTTTAGTTTTCCTTTTGCCTGAGACAACCAGCTCCATCTCTGTGTGATTTACTGTTTGTTGAAATTGTCTGATTCATTTCTTTGGTTTCTTTTTGATGAAAAGACTGACTGACGATATGGGACAGACCCCTTGACTTCATTCTGACTCATTTTAGGGAAGTTAAGACTAGAGCTCACGGTCTTTCAGTTGATGTGAGGAAAGGAAAAATGCTGACTTTTTGCAGCTCAGAATGGCCCACCTTCATTGTGGGCTGGTAGCCAGAAGGAACTTTCCACCTTCCCACTGTCTTTGCTGTAGGAAATAGAATCTTTCTGAAAGATGAAATTTGGTTTTGATTTTTAAAATTATAGTTATACTTTGTGATTTCATTTCTTAAAAGGGTATTTTGAAATTGCAAACACAGGTTTAAAAATATGTTTATGGCTGTAAAATATTTTAAAGTTTATTAGGCATTTTAGACAATGACCATGGGCATTCTAACAGGAAATTTGAAAACAGTTTCTCAATCCTTTGGGGAAGGTCAAAAGACTTTGGTATTTATTTTTTCAATTTTACCAAATAAAACCAAGCCATACTATTTGAGCCAATTAAGAAAATAAAAAAAGGAAAATTGTAGTTTTTATAATGTATTATGTTAGAATGATAAAATAATGAAAAGGGTTCTGATGGAAACTTTTATATGGTCTGAAAATCAAGAAAAATGTGTGGTTAAATCAAAAGAATAAATCTGGGAAAAGCCTAACCTGAAGGGTATAGAGTTATAGAAGGTATAAATTGTATTTTTTTTATACCTGCAAGCATGATTTGAAAAAGAACTGTAAGATATGTTGCTCTTCATTTAAAAGGCTGATGCTTCTTCAATACAAAATGTTTTTTATGTTTTTTCTTGCAGCTCCATGTTAGCCCAGGATTATATAAGGTTATATTTAAGTTATTGCCAACTATTATAAAAATATATGCCTGGTTGCCAGTTCCTATATAAATGATTTAATGCTGTTTCTTTCTGGCTGATAGGTTTGAAATGGCCAGAATTATCCATCTCTGCTAAGGTTGCCAGATGTGTTTAGTTCTCGGTTTAGTGTTAACAAAATTTTTGTCCTTTTTGCTTTTTTGCTGTTTAGTTTTGATGCAATATGATAGGATGAGCAAGATTTGCTGGTCCTCAAGCTTGTCAGAGATGTGATGAATATGGCATTTTAACATGTGTAAGTAAGCTTATTATGACAGAGAGGCCCAAAATCCTGGTAGTAGCTCCCCAAGATCTCCAAGAAGATTTGGGCACAATGTGACTCTGGATTATGGTATGCTAACCACTGGGCAAGACTGCCCCAACTGGCCCACTGCTAGGGCCCAGCCTAAACTGTGGACACCTGGAGAGTCAATGTTTCACATTGTTAAGGGCAAGGTGAGGCCATTCTCTTGTTTCTTTCTTCACAAAAACAGTCCCTCATCTTCTGTGCCTGGTCGCTGGACCACCCTGCTCATGATGCCAGGAGACCACAGGAGCCAGGGACAGCTGCGTATGGTGATGGACTGACTAGTTGTCACTGTCATTTTGATTGATACATGGATCAGTACATTTATTTGGCTCATAATTTTTCCTTCTCAGGTCTCTGATCACATTGGTGGCTAAGCTAAACTAATGTTAGCCTTGCAGCTAAAGAGCAGATAATTAGATTTATTGGTTAATTTACTAGTTAGTTAAAATTATTAAGTACTAGGTTTTCTGTTTTAAAAGGCAAACAGATTCATCTTATCTAATTGCTTTGCTAAGAAAAGTTCAAGTATTTAGAGTTTAGCACTAAAGCCATTAATGTATTTCTGCCTAACTTTCCAGTATATAAGAAATGGCATGATGTCTGATTACCAACAGCTGTACCCACAGTTAAAATGTTAAAGTTTCATACCATGGACACATTTAAATTACTTATAAAGGTTACAAAACAAACAGCTAAGAAGAATTGACACTCATTCTGTTGGATGCAAGTTTATCTGTTATTCACAAAAATTTATTAATATATTATTTTTTTAGTCTTTCTATATATTTCCTTTTGCAAATCAAAAAGTCATGAGACTTGACTCTGACATAGCTCAAATGGACCGCAGATGGTTTTGGTTTTGGAAGTTCTCAATTTTTCCATTTATTAGACAAATTTTAACTTCTGTTTCTAATTTGAATTTGTCTCAGCACATTTTCACCTGGTTGAGACTGAAAGCTGAAATCTAAACTTGCTGGAAGCTGACATGATTGCTCACTGCCTCCTCAGATGGATCAACTAACCAAATGCTTCTGAGGACTGTCCCACTGCCCAGCCTTTGGATGGCATTTCAGCCTTCCTTGCCCCTGATGGCAACAGTCCTATTGTCAGAATTGAAGCAATTTCTGAAAAAGAGACCACGGCCCAAAAATCCCACCTACTGGCTGAAATGCTAAATCAAAGGGAGTTCCCTGACATTAGCTATTATTTTGGGGACCTGCTTAGCTGGAGCAGAAATAGTATTGCAATACTGGTTGTGCAAAGCCAGAATTATAACAGTTCAAAGGCAGAATCTTTTGCTTTTGGTCATTTTTGGATTATGCTTGCTTAATAAATTGTTAGGATATATTAGACAAAGATTAGGGATTATACAGTTGATGGTAATGAGAACCCAGTACTATTAGTTTAGAGCTGACCATGGACTGTAAGAGCCCAAGGTTGGCCTCTTTTAACAAAAAGGAGGGGAATGAAGAGTTTAAGTTAGCTTGGGTGACTCCATTTTGAAATAAGGAGACATCTTGACCAGGAGCTGAACTCAGGTACCAGGAAATATCACAGAATGTGCACCTGGCAGAAAACAAAGTTAGCCAGAAAACAGAGTTAGCCCTTCAAGCAACAGCCTCCAGGAAATATTACAGAATAAATATTTAGTAAAAAAATAGAGACAATCACCCTGGCAATTGTGATTACCCAATTCTGTAACATCAAGGCATGAACCCCCCTGCTTTCTCTCATGAAAATATAAACCCCCTTCTTGCTCTCATGGAATCCCCCCTTACAGTCTTTCCCTTTAAAAACCCTGCTCACTCAGGGCTCAGGGTTCCACTTCTCTACTGCTGTGTCAATAAGACTTGGGTCCTGAGTTCAATCACTCTTGTAATAAAGCTCTCTTGCTCTTGCATTGAGTCATCTTCTGGTGGTCTCGGAGGGTCCCGTGATCCTAGCATTACACCATGCATTTCAGGTGCCAACGCAGGTTTAAAATGCATTGGATTTCCAGGAACTAGAATTGTATACCAGTGTGAGACCCCACGTGGGTCCTAGAAAGTATAAGTGGATTTTTCTACCACTGAAGCAAATGCTTTTAAATGCTCAGCCATTTTGCAGCCCAAAAGCTGTGTCTTGGAAGCTATGCACAATTTTCAGACTGTGGGATAGGAGAAGCCTGGTCAGGAGGCTCTGCTGGCTGGCTCTCCTCTCTGCTGAGCACACTCACTGTTCCCTGCTTATATGACATTCAGGAGGGATCTTATGGATCTTGCATTTTGGGTTGCTCACAGTGGTGAGTTGTGTTCACTTCCTAATTTGGGTGATCTGCTCAGTAATATTCAAACTTGAGTTTAGAAATTATGTTACATACTAAGTCTAGGACTGGAACCATCAAGTGTTAACCTAAAAGTTTATGATAAGAAAGCATGTGACAAGAATTATTGCTATGCATTTTTTTTATCTTAAGTTCCATCTACTATTTTACTTTTAGTCTTTGTATCCAAGGGGAAAGAAATCAGTATGTATTTATATACTGGCTAAATATTATCCGTAAGTGAGAACATAAGTGAATATGTACTTTTATGAGTGTACATGTGTGAATATCTATATATTGCATATATATGGATAAAAGTTTGTATTTACATGTTAATGTATATACATACGTGTATGAGTGTGTTTGTGTGCCTGTGTCTGTTCAATAAGCCCATGATCCATTTTTCTCCTTTATCTTTTAGTTATGGGACCTCTTCCCATGGACTGTTTAAGAAATTAGGAATTCCTGGCCCTAAACCTCTGCCGTTTGTTGGGTCGATGCTTGACTACAGGAAGGTGAGTGATGTTGGGTTTCCTACTTTGTTTCTTGTGAGTGTGTCATTTACACAAGTGTCAGGAAACAGGTGTCAGTCTCTCAGTGCAAATGGCCATTGGGATGAAATGCTGAGGCTTTCAGCTTTCAGCTTTCAGAATTGTTTGTATTATACCAAGATCATTGCTCTGCCATCTCTCATGTTTTTTGACACATTTGGAACTTCAGATTTGTTTGAGGTGTTAATCCTGGATGTTGGCACAGCACCTGGAGCTAAAAACCCGATGAATAGAATTCTGGTGCACCAGATTTAGGTATTTTCAGTACACATTTCAGAAAAATACAGTTATATTAATTTAGGATTTAAAGAAAATGCATGTCAGGACTCCTGAGTGACACTCATTGACACCAGAGTTCAACAACAACATTTGTCCTTCTTTCTGAGTGGCTCTGGGACATGCTCATGGGCCACATAGTTACATGTGAAGGATATGCAGATATTAGAATACTCAATATAATTATGATAGCCTTTGTTTTTATTCCCAAGGCTCTGGCCAAGCTTCTGCCACCTATGACTTTGTGTGTGTGTGTGTGTGTGTGTGTGTGTGTGTGTGAGAGAGAGAGAGAGAGAGAGAGAGAGAGAGAGAGAGAGAGAAAGGCACATTGAGATGTCAAATAAAAACATTTGGCTTTACTCATTTTATTTCAAAATAGAATACATGACTTTAAGGACTGAGAATGTGAAAGATGAGATGATGTTTCCTATAAACCTCAGATATTTAAACAAAATGTAAATCAGTATATAAAAAATAATTATTTGACAAATTTGTAAAAAATAATTGTGAATGAAATACTATACACACATATATAATACATACACATATGTAACATATAATAACATATGCATACCCATACACTAAATATACACATATACACATATAATTTGTCTTTTGAATTAACACAGGGACTTTATGGATACTTTCTAAAAGGAAGGGCTCCTGGGCTGTCATTCCCAAGCTCATACCGAATGACCCGTATCAGTGTCTGTGTGCAGAGCACACCTTTGGAAGAGTTGCTTTTCCGAATACTAAGTCTAATTTATCAGAAAGTAATTCTTTCAAGACAAAGGCTTCATTGTTTAATTTCCTAAGTGTTTCCTGCATCTGCCCCATATGAAAAAGCAATAATTTCCATTTCATTTTCAGATGACTTCTTTGTTAAATATCCTCTGAAATATACTGTTTGCCCTTGTTTTGTCTTAGTTATAGGTAGTATGTCCTGCAATGAAGACTGTTGTACAAATGATGACAATAGATTCCTGTATCTCCTTACTCAACCTCTCACTTTAGGGTTAATGATAGGGAGTTGGGTATGAAAGCCAGGCCTTGGCTCATGCTAGGCTGACTATAGTCCATAGGAATGAGGGTTCCTAATGTTGAGGTATTCATGGGGAAGACCAAAGATGAGAAAAAAAGGAGACAAATAGGTGGGACTGCTTGTTCTTTCCACCTCTGTTCTTCATTACCAGAATGAGAATGTAGATGCAAGTAAAGCCTAAAAAGGAAAAGAGGATACTCTTTTGAATCTCTCAGCGATTCTGTCCCCCCTCTTTTCTGTCATGCAGTCCCCCAGTCTGATACTTCACGTCTGCATCGCAGCAGTCATTGACCTTCAGCATTTCTCTTATGCATGAGCCCCATGTTGTGCACAGTTGCACTTGACCTGCAGGGACAAGGACTCCAAATGGCAAAATTGTGCACGTGGAGGACCAGAGACGAGAAGACGGCAGATAGGTGAGACCCGCTGTCTCGTATGAGCTGGAGACTTTACCAAGCACTTTTATTAAGCAGCATAGCTTCTAACATGATATTTGCAGGAGAAAATGGCAAAGGCCAGCAGCGAGATAAATCAGACAATGTTGGTAAAGGGAACACAAGATACAACAAAATACCTCAGACAAACTGGCGAAAGAGTCTGATCCCAGTACACTACAAACTTGACTCTTTTGAGGAACAGACTCCAGCCTTAGAACTGAACTTGGCACATCTGCTCCTGGACAGAGACACAGAACTAATGTTTCCTTTTCCTTTCATCATGGCCTCTGAGAAAGTGTTGCATAAGCTGGCCTGTCTGTATGAGGCAAACACTCTACAGGCTAATTTCTATCACTTGCTCAGAGACCTACTTTCACAGTTTAAAATCACAATGCTGAAGATGAATTTCAGTCTGAAGGTATTTGTCTAGCATAGACAAAGCTCCAGGTTTGATCCTAGCACAATATAAACTAGAATGGTGGCACACAGCTGTAATCCCAGTCTACCAGTGAAAAATCAGGTAGAACAGGATTTCAGGGTCACCCTAAAAATTCAGAGAGTTTGAGGCAAGGCTGAGATACATGGGACTCTCGCCCCCAAAATTACAATCAACACTTAAGCACAAGGTATATGATTTTTCCAAGCTTTAGAGGTGAAAACACAAACCAAGCATTCAATTTTATGTTTGCTTTATGTTAGTTGGTATCTCTTCATCTATCCATTTTGAGCACAAACACTAAAAGGCCAATCTATTTTGCTTGCACTTACTCTTCAGTTAACATTACCAATGCTATTTATATAAATCTAATATACTTTGGGATAAATGATATCTTCAAGGTGCTGGTCAGACTATAATTCTAGGGAAGCCATCAGGTGAGTGAAAGGGTCAATAAGCAAGAAGGAAATAGATACTACACAATTTTTTTTTAATCTTCCTGACTCAGGCCTCTCAGGCACCTAAGGAATAGAAAACACAGTGTTTCGGGATTTCAGAGTAGATACATAACCAGAAATTTAGCACAGAAAAAGAAACAAATGCCTCCTTTAAATAAAGAGATAGAAGTTTTGGAATGCACAATACTTTGACAAAAGAAATCATGAACATCTCCAAATCCTGATTGTCAAGCATCCCCTCTATTTTCTTCTCTCCACTCAGAGACCTTTTAACCACTAGTTAGAGAAGTAAAAACAAACAAACAAACAAACAAACAAACAAACCGGTGTCCTGGTATTTGAGTCATTCATTTCTCGGTTAGGGGTCAATACATGTAGAAAGATGACGCTTTTTCATCTTATTTCTCTCCCCAGGGTGTGTGGAAATTGGATGTAGCATGTGGAAGAAAGTATGGGGACATGTGGGGGTGAGTCCTCGGGAGATTTCCATTGAGCCGGCACACCGTCAGCCCAGAGTGACACAATCACCCAAAACACGTTTGTCTGTTTTGAAGTGTCTGAAAGCCGGTCCTGCCCAGGTTGCTTATGTTCATTTAGGTTGTGACCCCCAGTCTGAAAGTCTGAGGATGTTGCAGGTAAGGACTTGTCTGCATCCTTTGATGATCCACAATATCTAGACTTACTCTGTCCCTTGTCTTTTAAGGGATCTTCACTCCATTTATTCTTTCTTAGGTCTCCTTAAGTAGTGTGAAATGCATTATTTCAGCCACATGAAATATGTGCTCATAGTTCATGAGAGTATCTTCTCATAGTGATGCACATTTGGGTAAAAGCAAAGATGCAATCTGCGAAACACAAATTTGAGGAGCTGGGTAGGAAATTGCCTGTTACGGGCTGTGCGGTCGTATACCTTTTGGCTCTTTTCTTGGGTCACCAGATTACTATCTTTAATATCATTGGGCTCCCATCCTTAAGTTTATCATTTTGTGTAATTACAGCTCTAATGTTCTTACTATCCTTGACCTTGGAATATAAAAGCTTAAAATTCAATGTCATCTGAACTCTGATTTGCATTTTGGCATTCTAAGCACTCCTCTCTTCCATGATGTTTTTGAACTTTCTCACTGTTCCTTCAGCCTTCAATGGGTAGCTGAAGATAATTATCACCTGTTCTTTCTCCTTTCACCCTGATGGCTGCTGGGATTCTCAGATTGCTTGTATTTCTGTTTTCTTCACAAAGTCCAATAAATGTTTCCATGCACTTAAATTAGTAAGAACAGCGTGCTTCATTCCCAAGCGTGGATGGAATCTCTCAGATGTATCAGATGCTCAAGTTTAGCCCTAACTAGTAAGAATTTTAAGAGATATTTTGTTGCTATTTATTTCATCCTTGCCTGGGTTGTGTTATTCTCCATTTCCTGAGCTAACTAGTGGCTTCTGTAGTTAGAAAGCCTAAGCTGAACTAGAAGCGATTGTTGCTGTGCCTTGTGGAACCAGAGGTAACATCAGAATCAAAGTTTAATCATCTCTGTTTTCCCAATACAGGATGTATGAGGGGCTGCAACCCACCCTGGGCATTACAAGAGCAGACATGATCAGTGAAGGCTAGTGAAGGAGTGTTACTCTGCCTTCACAAATCGGCGGGTAGGCCTTGCTTTTTAAAAAAATGTGAACAATATGCACACTGAACAGGTTATATTTAGAAATATATATGTAAACACATGACAATTTATGAGAAAATTGGCCATCAATATGAAAGAGATCAAGAAGGGGTGTATGGGATGCTTTGGAGAAAGACTTGGGAATGGAGAAATGTAATATAATAATTCCAAAAAATGAAAATATGAGCATTCATTTTAAAATTCTATTGTGAGTGGCTAAGGATACAGCTCAGTGGTATAGTGCTTACCTGGCATCCATAAGGCCTGGTGTTCAGTATCCAATACCACAAAACAAAAAAAGAAAAAAATGCATTATCGTGAAGTAGTTATGGATTCATTTTAAGTTGCCAACAATGTATAAGGAAGTTCTACATAGTCTTCATGTAGTTTTGTTCAAAGGGGCCCTCAACCTTCCCCAAGGAGAATTTTTCCTTAAAAGAAAGGAAGAAAAGTCTGTGAGCAAGGCTGGCCTCAAAGCCAGTCTGTGAGACTTGTCTGCCTCTGCCTTCCCGAGTACTGGGATTATAGGCGGGAACTACCACGCCCAGCTAAATGAGTGTAGTTGATATGGGCAGCTTAGAATGATACTTTTATACCATTTTAATGAAGTATAATTTCTTACAAGTCCACAACTTCTCTTCTTCTATCTATCTATCTATCTATCTATCTATCTATCTATCTATCATCTATGTATCATCTATCTATCTACCTATTTGTTTATTTTTGAGGCAGGGTCTCACTATATACCCTGGTTATCCTGTAACCCACTATGTAGATCATGATGACTGCAGACACACAGAAATCTGCCCACCTCTGTCTCCTAAGTGTTAGAATTGAAGGTGTATGCCTCCAGGCCATGACATCCACTTCTTGAATATATAAAAATATAGATGAAGACACATAAGTACAAACTTCTGAGTCCACTCAGTGTTGCCTGCGTGTGTATGTTTTAGAGATGACTGGTTAGTATTGAACAACCCATCAGAATGTTTCACACTAAGAAAGACTAATTCTTCCTCTCTCAGCTTCTGTTAATTGCCTTTAGCTCTTGAATCTAGGGGTGTGTCCCATGAGATTTTCCCCATTTCTGCTGTTGTTGGAATTGTGTAGGTCTTGTTTAGGCAGTCAGATTGTTAATATTTCATATGTGTACTAACTTCCTTGGTATAGCCAGCAGCCACGATTTCATATAATTCTTGATTCTCTGGTCCCCTTTCTGCAGTATTTTCTTAGCTTTATGTGTAAAAGTCGCATTGTATATATATCATCTGGGGGAAGAATACTATGGAGAGTTGTTCTCGTCTTTTTACTACTTCTATTTTTATGTAATGTTCTCCTTGTGTTTCAAATGAGTCTTTTTGATGAGCAGAGAGATCTACATTTAGCTAAAAATAAGTTTTGCAAGACAGTTAAGTAAGTATACTGTTTTAGAAGAGTGAGCAAATTTGGCTCATCTGTACCATCCATAACCTCATTAGTACTTTGCATTGAGGTAGGTTTTCACTACCAGGTATCAATTCCCTCCTTTAAGAAGGCGCTGAGTCCAATTAGACACCTGTTGACTATGTACCAATATATCAGTGCCACTGTTGCAGCGTTAGGGATAACTTGCCGTGACACTCCTTGTTTTGGTCCATAGGCACCTTAACTAGGTAGGACTGTTGATTGCTTCCTTCCATTAATAGTTTGTACACAACCATCTGGTAATATGAAAGCTAGTCTTCAGTGCTTTGGGGTCAGTTACAGCTCAAATTCTCTGAGTCTTTTGTCTAAATTACATGGTATCTTCAGCAATATGCACTTATCTTCAAACTCTGGGACGCAAACAAGAGCAATACCAAAAGGAATATATATGTTTATATTTATACTTTTTCATATATGTGTGTGTGTGTGTGTGTCTGTTTGTGTGTATTCCCTTAGTATTTCTTGACCAAGAGCTCAAAGGAGGATTCTCATGGCTGGCTCTAGTCTCTTGCTCTTGGGAATATTATCACCTCAAGTGTCATAAGTTCATGTAATGTATACATGTACACGCACAAATATCATAACATAGTGTAATTATAAGTAAGTATAAAGTAGTAATTCCTTACGCCTCTACCAAGTGTTCTAGTGTTACGTATCCCTCCTCTTGCCATCTTCTTCTATATTCTCGTTCCTTTCTCTTACCCAACTGAAAACACTCTATTTTTCCCATTATCCCTGCATATTACCTGTATTCTACTATTTCTCTCAAGGAGTTCCCCTTTTCATGATCTCTTTTTATTGTCTGTGGTTACTCCCCATTGTATACGCAAATCTGAAGGTTTGGAACTAGAAACCACAAATAAGAACGAAGATGTGCTGTTTCTCTTTCTTGGTCTGGGTTGTCTTACTCAATAGGATATTTTTTAGTTCCACTCATTTACCTGCCACTGCTCCAGCCCCAGTCTGGGAAACTTTTAATGAATATTTATTGAGACATTAGCATAAAACAGGCAAAGCAAGTAAGAGGTTGGTAACTATGTGCTGTTTTACAACTATTGAAAAGTTTAAGTTAGCCTGGGTATAACTCCATTTTGAAATAAAGAGCCTTCTTGACTGGAGCTGAATTCAGGTACCAGGAAATATCACAAAATGTGCACTTACCAGAAAACAAAGTAAACTCTCCTAGCAACAGATTCCAGGAAATATCACAGAATAAATACTTCATAGAAAATAGAGACAATCTCCCTGGCAATAATCAATAAGAATCGGTTGGGAATTGGGTGGGAAAATTCTCCCCAATGTTTCAGATATAGTTTAGAAAAATAGCAATTGTGATCATGTGTCTTAGGCCATTGTGCCTCAGAGAAGGTCACCTCGCCCCTCTAACTTTTATCTACTCCCGTAACATCAAGGCATGAACCCCCCTGCTTGCTGTCATGGAAACATGTGCCCCCCCCCGCTTGCTCACATGGAAACCCCCTGCTCACAGACTTTCTCTTTAAAAATCCTGCTCACTCAGAGCTTGAGGTCCTTCAGCAGCTTCTCCACTGCTGCGTCAGTGAGACTTGGGTCCCGAGTTCAATCCCTCTCATAATAAATCTCTCTTGCTATTGCATCAAGTTATCTCCTTGTGGCCTCTGCAGGTCCCATGATCCTGGAATTACACTATAAAGATAACCAATCCCATGTGGGGCAAAATATATTTTTCTTGGTATTGTAGCCTTTTGGTCCAAGTGGAATCATGAAAAAGGGTATCAACAGAGCTGAGGATGAAGAATGGAAAAGACTTCGAACATTGCTAACTCCAATTTTCACTAGTGGAAAACTGAAGGAGGTAAAGAAAATGAATGACTGTTGTAAATGTAATAGATTCTATCTGAGGACAGGAGAAAGTAATATTCTTTTCAAAGAGATGTTCCTTTGAGTTTTACATTACTAAGAATGGTCTTTTTTCACTTTAGGTCTTATACACGCCACCTAAAATGTGACTGTCTTCCCATAATTGTCAGTGTCTTGCTGTCTGGGGAACACAGACCTTCACATTAATAGTGAACCATGCCGTGTTTTGTGTTTAGATGTTCCCATCATTCAACAGTATGGCGACGTACTGGTGAAAAATTTAAGTCAGGAAGTAGAGAAAGGCAAGCCCATTACCGTGAAAGAGTGAGGAGTGGTGCATTCATTTTCTGGGGACTCTGTGACCCATCTGGAGATGGCCCCTGCCTGCCAGGTAGCTAATGTTCCCAGGGTTAAGTTATTCCAGAGCCAGAGTAAAGGAAGGGTTTGATGTTACCCTGTTGTGAGCTATTTGAAAAGCAGTAACTCCCAGATTATCTTGGTAGAAAAAAAATATTCCCCTCTGTGGACATCAGACAAAATTAGGTTATTTGTGTGGTCTTGTATATTCTAGAAGTCAAATTATCTAGCTTAGAAAAATACATAATCTTGGAATAGCTGCATTTGTGGAGATTGGCAGCGGTAGTCGGTATACACTGAGGCAGTTGGTTAGGCCAGGGTTACATCTTGCAACACTGAAAAATCTAAAATGTTAGGAAAAAACCCCAAAAATTTCTCTTCCCTCTCCATCAAACTCAAAAGCAAGAAGGTTTTGGAAATGAAATGGAGAGTCAAAAGCATTATCTTATGATGACCCCACAGCTTTAAGCTGTGAGGACCCTGAACACAAATGGCCACATGGCTCTAACATACCAAAAACCTGGTGAGTCTATTTACACAATATAACCAGAAACATTCTAAGTTCTTACACTGCCCAGAGATGATTTCCCTCAGAGCAACATAGTTTCTGAGAGTCTGGGAAGTGTATATGTATTAGGAGCACAAGGCAGAGTTTTGCTGGGCGCACACTAACTGCCCCGTCTCTCTGGTCAGCATCTTTGGGGCCTACAGCATGGATGTGATCATAGGCACCTCATTCGGAGTGAAGGTGGATTCCCTCAATAATCCTCAGGATCCCTTTGTGAAAAATACCAAGAAGATTTTAACAATGGACTTTTCAGTCCATTATTTTTCTCTATAGGTATGTAGGCTACTTTTAGATATAATAAAATTTTAATTTACTTTTAATTAACATACCAGGTAAAATTTTTCTCATGCTATATCCTTCATACTTTATTGTCTTCCACATCTTCTCGTCTCTATTGAGTGTTCTGACCCAGTATCCTTCTGTGTATTTGCAAAACACACGTGGTTTTAACAGATTTTGGTGCAGGTTTGATGTGGAGTTGTTAGGGATGAAATAATCGATTCTATAATTTCTGTCCTTGAGCCCATTTATGTTGAGATTTACATTTATGCATTTACATATATTGAATCATCCCTTGAAATGGATGTCAGCTAATTCTTGTCATTTATTGGTTTTCTACTGTCTATTTTCTTAGCTCTCTGTTCCTTAACAGCTATCTTAGCATAATTTATCTTTTCCTCTAGACTCTTTGATGTGTTTATCATTTTCATCAGTCTGAAATATTCCAGTATGTTCTGTACAAGAATAAAATCATTTAGAGTGATCTATCATGGATAGTTTTTGTGTCTTCTTTAATCACAATCCACATTTTGTTGGTTATATTGATTTTGTTCCACAGCTCTTGATTTTCAGAATATGAAATACATTTTTGTAAGCCCTCTGGGCTTTCATGGTTCGCACCGAAAACTCAGCTGTTAGGCTGATGGACTGTCTTGATATGTGACTTGTTCCTTCCTTCGTGTGTCTTTCAGTACACCTTATTTATTCCTTGTATTGTCTTTTTTTTTTAGCTTTAATATGACATGTCAAGATTTTTTTTCTTCTGATCTTTTCTTTGTGATGTTATCTCTGCATTTTTGTATTGGCATGAACACTCCTTCCCAGGATTTAGGAAGTTTGCTTTTGTTTTTTATTCCTGATCTCCCAAAAACCTTTTCAAGTTCTGTCCACTCTCTATGTCAAATTGATCACTAACCATAACTGAATGATTCTTTTCTTCTGTCTTGTGTTCATGCCCTCATATTCTGTCTGCTCTCTGATCTGTTCTATCTGTGAGACTTTCCACTGAATTTTATATATGAATTAATGAATTTTTCATTTGTTATCATTTTACTTTTGTTTCTTTTCTGTATATCTATCTTTTTCTTCTTTTATTGTTATTTATTATTTATTACAATTTTTTCAATTTGTATTTCTTTTTAATCAAACTCCATTTTAATACCCTGAATCAATTTCTTTACTTTTTTCAGCATTTGCTGTTTTCTTGGGATTAATTCACAAGATAGTCTTGTACTATATGATTTCTTTGAACATATTTCTAATCATCTTAATTGCTTGAGTTATTCTCTTAATAATTATTATGTATATAATTATGTTTCTCTTAATAATTGTTGAAGGAGAATTTATTTGGTTTTTCATGTTACTTGTGTCTTAGCACTAGCATTTGCCCATCTGTGTTTACATCAGTGACTAAGCTTTGTTGTTCCTTTAATCCAGGTCATTTTATTCTCCTTCAAGTGGCAGTGTTTCCAGTGTTAAAAAAAAGTGTAGGCGTTAGTGGAGTTGGGGTGATGGGGTTTTTGTTATGCTTGGGTGACATGTTGCAACCTTTCCCCCCACTAATTCTCAGATAGTTGGTCAGTGTCTCCAGCATGAGTCACTGTCCATCAGTAAGACTTTTATGACAATATATTAGTCCTTTATTATGAAACAGTCACTTATAGTTTAGAGAGTAAGGTAAACTCAATCCTCTCTGTGCTGACATGTTAGTTACTTTGGTTTGGTATAAGTTAAAAAGTTGCTGGGGGAGTGAAATAAGATGCAAACCATAGAGGTACTAGTGATTAACAGAATGTTTCTTGGTAGGAAAGAGAGGAGGAGCATTACATAGAAAAGAAATTGTAGAGATAAAAAAAAGATGGGAGAAGATGTGAAAGTTTTGGTTAAAAGTAGACTAAACTGAGAAGGGTACAGTTGTATAGTTTTATCATATAAAACAGTCTCATCTCTCAGAAAGCTGAGAGATGAGAAATACTGTAAATAAGGCCAGTCTATGTTCTAAGAAAGAAGAGAGGTTATGGAGAAAGGTTTATAGAACAAACAAAAAAAAATCACATAGCATATAGAAAGTGACAAAAGCAGGAATTTATATTGGCATTGCGTTCATTTGAGTTGTTTCTTGTCTTCAACTTGGACAGTTTTTATTTTTTACTTTTGAACATTGAGATTTCCACTTCAATAACACATTTTTATCTTAATGTGACCAGAAAGTGGCAGAAAGAAACTCTAAGATGCCAGGGAGTCAGTATCTAACCTTTAATGTCATTTCATATAATTGTAGTAAATAATAATTGAGTGTTGGTCTATATAATGTTTATTATTAGCCTTAAGATTATTACGGCGGCATTGTCTAACCTGCTATCACAAATAATAAGACAGAAACACCTGTTAGACTTTATAATTGTCTTATTTACCTTGGGTCAGGCAGATATTTCACCTATGCTGTCTCAATAATCCTACCACCCAGTCCCCATCCAATGCCATCCACCTTAATAATTCTCATCCTTCTATCTGTAATCCTAATATACTTGTTTATATTTATCATCTTGGTGTTTTCTGCATCCACACTATCCTTGGAGTCCTTCCTCCCAGTCCACATGGTTACTTCTCTATGCTAAAACATCATGGCATCTTCCTTCTTCCTCTCTTCTCACCTGTCTGTTTTCTGTGATACTCCTGTCCTCAAAATACCTACCCCATTTTGCCCTGACCAAGCATAGACCATTTCATCAATCAATCAGGTATATCTTAGGCAGGTTTACAAAACAAGAATAAGTGTAACCATTTTGAGGGCCAGTAACACCCATCAGACCAACCTCCAACACCATATTTGTTATTATTCTGGTTTTTTGGAGTTTTGTATGTAATCACATAATACCACCATCCAATCAGAGGTCTGTGCTCAGATGCTCAGAATGAGGGAAAACCATGAGGAAAAGGTGTTTGACATTGACAGCATGATTCTAGACCATGATAGACATCTCATTCTCCAAAATCTGATGAGTGTTTTGTGTCCCTAGTGATTTAGGCAACAGCAGGTGTATTCTAGGCTTAAATAAGTCATATCCTCAAAAGTTATTCACTCAGTATTCCCTTTAACCTCACAACACACCTTTGCCTTTGATATTTCTGTCTGCTTTCAGCATCGTGTGGATTTTCTTCAGTTGATGATAAACTCCCAGAATTCCAAAGAAGTGGGTCCCATAAAGGTAACTAGGTATACAATAGGGTCTAAAAGATATGCAGAGAAGAAGGAGCTATTTCTTGAAATGTAAAGTGGTCGTTAAAACAGAGAAAGCTTCCTGCTAAATTTCAGAAAGGCACAAACATGTGCTGCTATGTGCAACAGCCTGAGGAACTTTCTAAAATCATGGAGTACATGTTTACAAAAAATATGAAGGATATTGTGCCTTCCATATATGACAAGAATGCTACAATCAAAAAATCTCAACAACATGGCTGCCTAACCACGACCTGAATTGTCCCAACAACAGCTGAATTTCCATAATAGATGGGGGAAAAAATCTTGAGAGAACCCATCCCTAGCTGAAGAGCTACAGGGATTTAACAACTGCTGAGATGAAAATAGTATTTCCCAGGGATGAGTCCTTGATTGTTTGTCCAATACTAAATGAGCATTACTAGAAGCAAATACATGTAGGAAAAACTAATACAACTCAGCAGATTAAATTTATATGATTATTGATTATTTGTATATGTAATAAAAATGGTTAAAGAAGAGACCATAAATTTGGAAGTGAGTGGATGTGTGTCATTGGAGGGGTAAGAGGAAGAAGAGGAGGGGAAAATGAAATAATTACACTTTAATTAAAGTTTTATGAATCTGAAGTTTTGTTATGAGCATGGCTTTCACACCCCAAAAGCCTTCAGTGATGTGTGTGTCACCTATATCAGTCAAATGCCAATTCTCAACCTCATGCAAAGCCATTTGAATCAAAACCTCTACCTGAAAATCTGTTTCTACAGCATCCAGTAGGAAAGTACAGTGCTGAAATAACACCTTTCACTGTGGTTCATGCACTGGAAGTGTGTTCACTAGCTTAAGTGATTGTGGAAATTTATTTTCCTTTCACGATATCGTAGCACACCATAGAAAAAAAACCCACTGTGTTTACAATATATTTCAGAGTAATGCTTTCTCTATACATTAGTACTACAATGTATACTTTGAAATTTGTAATTATTTAATTTCATTATTTATCCCACATTTGAAGACAGTGCCCAATTTTTGTTATTTCAAACAAATTTTTAATTTAAGTATACTTTTATCATATTTTTTCTGCCTCCAAGGCCTTCCAGATCCCTACCCACCCAACTAACTTTATATTCTTTTTAAAAGGCAAACAAAAACCTAATTAAACAACAATATTCCCCCAAACCAAGGAAACACAATTAAAATAAAAAAATCCCCATCAAACTATAAGAAAATAAACACACACACACACACACACACACACACACACACACACACACATACACACAGCCCAACTGCGGAGTCCATTATACGTTGGGCAATGACATGTGAACCTTCCCTCCCTTTTCTCCCATGCTCCTCTCCAAGTCCACTGATAGGGGAGGTCCTCCTCCCCTTCCATCTGACCCTAACTTATCAGGTCTCATCAGGACTGGCTGCATTGTCTTCCTCTATGGCTTGGTAAGGCTGTTCCCCCCTCAGAGAATAGGCCTCTGAGTTCTTGTCATAGACAGCCCCTGTTCCCCTTCTCAGGGAACCCACTGGACACTGAGTTGCCATGGGCTACATCTGTTCAGGGGTTCTAGCTTATCTCCATGCATGGTCCTTGGTTCGTGAGTGGGTCTAAGTCAAAGCAGTTACTGGTTGTTTGCTCCCTTAAGCACTGTGCTAACATTATCGTGTCATGTCTTGAAGGCTGTACATAATTGTAGGGAAAGTGCAGAGCACCTTCCTGTACCAAAGATGCTGGAATGTTGTGAGTGAAGGCTCTACGGAGGCACCAGCCTTGATCAATGATATAAAATCGCTAATTTCATTTTAGCTCTCTCTGATCTGGAGATCACAGCCCAATCAATGACATTTATTTTCTCTGGCTATGAGACAACAAGTACTACCCTTTCCTTCATTGTGTTCGCACTGGCCACACACCCTGATGTCCAGAAGAAACTCCAGCACAAGATTGATGCAGTCCGTCCCCATAAGGTGAGCAAATGGTGCCTGGAGACACAGGGAAGGAGCCCCCTCAACAAGAAACACTGCCTCCGTACTTTCATTTGGAATTATAGGAAACACAGTAAGAACTGATTCGTTCTGCAATAGACACTGAAAATCTAAGACAGCGAAAGACTGTGTATAGGGAAAATGTAAGCTTGTAATTCTGTACTGATCCTGTAATATCCACTCTCTGTAACCACAATGTCACAGTCCTAAAACACACATAAAATCGCTTTAGATTTTTAAGGATAAAAAGTGCCAGTCAGGTGTTTTCTTCAAAATTAAATGAGTGTTTTCATTGCATGGATATGTGCTCATGATGTGCATACCTAGAATTTGAGGAAGCCAGAAGAGGGCATCAGACCCCCTGGAGCAAGAGTTCCAGGATATGTGCTCCAGTGTAGAGCAGGAAGTGACCCTGTGTCCTCTGCAAGGGTGAACAGTACTCTTAATCACTGAAGTTTCCCTCTACCACCATAAGCAAGTGATTCCATACTATATTATTACATTAATGCAGGAAATGCTTTGGTATGATTGATGACTGATAGAGTTTGTAATTGTCCTGTCTGGACAAGCTGATTCAGCTATTCTTCACATAATTCCTCTCTAATCACAATCAGTCTTGAACAAGGCAAATCAGTGTAGCCTCCAACCTAAACTGTTCACATTTGCACTGTGGTGTCTTCAGTGTCTATGAAGTCACAGCCACACATTACAGATGCTGTGCCCAATCTTGGCTCTGTGCAGTGAGGTACCAGAGCTGGAGTGTTTGGTTTGTCAGTAACTGTTACTGTGACAGACACCATGACTAAAAACAACTCTGGGAAGGAAAGGATTTATTTCAGCATACATGTGACATTTTATCATTGGTGAAAGTCAAAGCAGGAACTTAAGGCAGAAACTTGTAGGCGGGGCTGCTGGCCATTAAATACAGCATTGCTGCCGACCAATGTACTCACTCATAGTCAAAGAAGTATAGCAGGGACAATGAAGGATGCTGGTTGGTAGCTGGCTTCCTCATTCACTCATGCTTATCAAGCTGTTTTCACACAAACCAGGTTAACTTGTCCAGGCAATGTATCTCTCTACCTTGGGCTGGACACTGCTAATCAAATAACAGTCTGGATTATCTACCCCTAAATGTTCACAAAGCAATCCTATCTAATAAACTCTAATTCCTCAGTTGAGGTTTTATTCTCAGGTAACCACAGGCTGTATGAAATGTATAAAGCTAAGTATGACAGCATTTAAAGCATCAAGGTTCTTTACAAGGAGCGACCTGCGTGGCTCTCTCACTAGAACTGAAGTTTTTGCTCAAGTAGTATCTGTTATTAAGTTATTTTACCACCATGAGTTTTAAAGAGAATAGTTCATATTTGTTATTAACTGTCAATTTTATATACTATTTGTGTTTAACGTGGCATCAATTTTTAGACTGTGTATCTAGAGTAATATAATATAATTTAGTCAAAAGATTTACCTTAAATGAATTTTCAATTGAAAGGCTTGATCTGACATTAAAAATAGATAAGCTGCATTACTTCACATTATATTTCTTTTTCTGGTCTTGTCATCTGTCTATTAAGTTATGACCTTGATGCCTGATTTCTCTTGAGTGTGATTGTCATAATATACCATTTTTTATTATGTGAAAAAGAAAGAGGTATAAAAGAAAACAGAAGATTTGGGTTCTAAGGATGGGCTTGTCTGAATAGCTTCCCACACCCACTTCACAAAACATTTCAATGGTGTTTAGTGCATCAAAGTACATGGTTCTGTGAGGATAACTTATAACGATTAATCCACTCATTAATTTGAGTTGAATGTGAAGTTTCTAACAACTTAGTGCTGTAGAGCTTGACCTGAAAGTTAATTTCAAATGTTAACCATCAAACTCCGTTTTTCTCTTCCCAGGCACCTGCCACTTATGAGGCCCTGGTAGAGATGGAGTACCTGGACATGGTGATCAAGGAAACTATGAGATTATATCCAATTCTTAACAGGATTCAAAGACTCGGTAAGAAAAATGCTGAAATCAGTGGTGTGTTCATTCCCAAAGGGACACTGGTGTCTGTACCTGTCTTTGTTCTTCACCGAGATCCAAAATACTGGACAAAGCCTGAGGAGTTCCACCCTGATAGGTACAAGGACCATGGAAAGGGGAACCCACTCAGAACCAGGCTTCCTTAAATATGTTGAGATGCCTCTTACTGAAAATCACAAAGGTACAAATTGATATTGTATGTTTGCCTAGAAAATTTATATTACAAAGTGATAATTATTACACATACTACAGATATTTTAACCTATAAAATATGGCATTACTACAATTTAAAATTTTATTGTCTTAAAATCTTAATGCAAATCCAACTAATGTAGTAACATTAGTGGACATATTTGTGTGTATAGGTATTTAAATTTAAAAAATCACGCTTCTTCTGGTACTAGAAATTCTGACTGTATTTAATAATATATAAAACATCACTTTATGACATGCTTCTCTCTCTCTGTGTCAGAGAAAGAGATAGACCACATTACCATGATTAGGCAATCAATATTTTATTTAAGTTGTTAGGTTTATATTCTTTTGAGGATATCCATACTGTCACAAGTAATTTCTGAACACATCACCAAATTTAAGAATCGTTTCCATAATCAATTTGATGAGACAGTGTGGTGCACATGGAAGGCCTAGAAGGCCTCCTCTTTGGTAGTTCATGCAGCCTCTGTAAGGATGGGCGACAACACAAGCCCTGGTTCTGTCTGCTTCGTGAGATCAGCACCCTCACACTTATCCCGTGGGAGACTCTGCCAAAGCCAGGTCATGTACTCTGGAGAAAGTTGAGGTTTCTGTCCTTCCTGAATCTGAAGCAGAGTATTACGTGAATGGGGAGCTGTAACCAGTCTATGGGCACCGTATGCAACATGGGAAGAGTTATTGATAGTTTGTCATTTTTGTACTGCTAATAATAAAATAGTACAGAATGATATTTTCTTTATTTTATATTTTTAAAACTATAATCTAGTTACATTTCTTCTTTCCCTTTACACCTTCTAAATCCTCCCAATTACCACTCCCCCTTTTTCTTCACATTTATGGCCTCTCTTTCCAGCAACTGCTACTGCATGCATATATGTCTATACACTATTATTGCTAAATATAAGCTGTTCATTCCATACTTATACAAACACAATATTTTAAAGATAGAGGAAGCTGAATTGAGAGGGTAAGAATTTAGACATCAAGGTGCTTCTTTTGATGAGGTTCAAAAAAGGGCCAAAGCCCCCCCCCCCTTTTAATTCTTATGTCTCTGGTGTTGACAGTTCACACACAGTGCCACTCAGAGGAGTTGGACAGAATCTACTAATTCCTATTTTCCAGCTGAGAGACTTCTCTATCCTCTACACTCACCACGTCTAATCCTGTAGCTTAGTGACTACAACTCAGGCAACAGTCAGAAAGTTTGCGCTCAGTGGGCATCAGTCATTAGACTAGGAAGCGAGAAATACAAATTTTTAAAAAGGCTGAGGATAGCGAATAGCCAGGTGGTGATGACACACGCCTTTATTTTTTTTTTATATTTTTTTCTGAAATATATTTATTATTTTTTTTCTTTTTAGTTACATTTTGTTAACTCTGTGTCCCAGCTGTATCCCGCTCCCTCATTCCCTCCCCAACCCCACACTCCCTCCCTGGTCTTCTCCCTGCCCCTTTCCAAGTCCACTGATAGGGGAGGACCTCCTCCTCTTTCATCTGACCCTGTTTTATCAGGTATCTTCAGGGCTGGCTGCAAAGTCCTCCTCTGTGGCCTAACAGACTGCTCCTCCCCGGGGGGGGGTGGTGTCAAACAGCCTGCCCTTGAGATCCTGTTAGAAATAGTCCATGTTCCCCTTACTTTGGAAAACTACTTGGTTACTGAGCTACCACGGGCCACATCCGAGCAGAAGTTCTAGGTTATATCCATAGATGGTCCTTGGTTGAGTGTCAGTCTCAGAAAAGACCCTGTGTCCAGATATGTTTGGTCCTTGTAGAGCTCCTATCCTTTCCATATCATACTAACTTCCCTTCTTTCATATGATTCCCTGCACTCTGCCAAGGGTTTGGTTATGAGTCTTAGTGTCTGCTTTGAAACACTGCTAGGTAGAGTCTTTCAGATGCCTTTTGTGGTAGACTCCTGTCATAAGTTCAATGCACATCCCATTTGTCTTTCTAAATGAGGATTAATCACCTTCGCCTGTGTCCACTTTCTTGATTATCTTCTTTAGGTGTGTAGATTTCATTATGTTTATCATATCTTGTAGGTCTATATAAGCGAGTATATACCAAGTTTGTCTTTCTCCTTCTGGGATACTACACTCAGAATGATCTTTTCTAGATCCCACCACTTGCCTGCAAATTTCATGATTTCCTCCTTTTTGATTGCTGAGTAGTATTCCATTGGACACACGCCTTTAAACCCAGCACTTGGGAGGCAGAAGCAGAAAGAAGCCTGTGAGTTCGAGGCCAGCCTAGTCTATAGAGTGAGTTCCAGGACAGCCAGGGCTACACAGAGAAACACTGTCTCTCTCTTAAAAAAGTTGAGGATATAATCAAAGACACTCTATATTAGATGTTTACAGAAGAGTTATAATATTTTTCTTGTGTGTCATCTTTGCAATTGGGTATCACCAAGTAAAACTTTCAACCTATGTACTATCACTACCTTCCCCTGACTCCAAATCTGTTCTACAGAATACACCACTGCATAAATATTTCAGAGTATTTTCTGATCCATAATAACTATCCCAGGACAGATAGTTATGATTTCTCTATTGCATTTCCATAATGAGCATTTTTAAACAACCACACAATGAGAAATAAAGTTTTACTTAGACATAGTTCTGTACTTTTAGCATGTGTTGCCCTAATGAAGGAGATTGAAAAGAAAGTCAGCGACAACAGTGGAGAAGCAATTTTACTTCATTACTCTTTGGAAGAGATAGGGAAAGTAGAAGATTTTATGAAAGGAGCTCAATGGGGAAAAAAGGAGGTTGGAGAAGAAGAGGATGATGAAGAAGGGAAAGAAGATGAAAAGGACCAGAATAGAAAGAGAAGAATAGACAGGAAGACGAACAATGGAAATGGAGTAGAGACGTTTCATTAGTAACACCCATATTTCTTGTTTCCCCAAACACCCAACTTAAATGTCAAAACCAATTCCCTCTTTGTCCTTCATGATAAATTCTGTGATGTTTTCCCACTGAGAATCCACAGCATCTTTAATATTTTAAGATTTAAAGAATCATTTGCCTTCAATGAGCATTTACCACACATCACCTTATTAACAGTACATGTGAAGGTGTAGAAATTATTTTAAGTTCCAAAATCTGAGAATGAATTAACTACAATGTGATTTGAAAACCAACACATTGAAGTCCACTGTATGATTCGGGCTGGGGGTTTAAGTGAAAACTGCAAACATTTCAATTTTGTATATGTCATGTTTTATTATTTATGTCCTTGCTCAATTTGACACTAGGTTCAGCAAGAAGAATAAAGATAAAATCAATCCCTATGTATTCTTGCCTTTTGGAAATGGTCCTAGAAACTGCATTGGCATGAGGTTCGCTCTCATTAACATGAAGCTTGCTGCTGTCAAAATCCTGCAGAACTTCTCCCTGAAACTGTGTGAAGAAATGGAAGTGAGTCAGAAAATATTGTCTTTTGGCATATATTTTTGAAGTATTCATCAGCATTTTTATAAACTGAGAGCTTAATGTATAAAAACACGTGTGAACTCTAGGGCCATTCAGTTATGGAGCAGTTAGTCTGAGTCTGAGAATAAATACTATGTTTATGGAGAGTCAGTGTAGATTGCCTTATACAGTATGTATGATATCTTAGAAGCCGAGCAAAGTTTTTTTTTTTAAATAACATATTCACATAGTATATACTATACATGGAACAAATTTGTTATTATCATTTATTACAATTTATTCACTTTATATCCTGGCTGTAGCCCCCTCTCTCAGCTCTTTCCAGTCCCACCCTCCCTCCCCACCCCTTTTATATCCATCCCCTAGTTCACTGATAGGGGAGGTCCTCCTTCCCTACTACCTGACCCTAGCCTATCAGGTCTCATCAGGACTCTTTGGATCCTCTTTCCTTTTGATAATATTCAACCCCTCACCAACTCCCACCTCCCTACCCACTCAATTTTGTATTCTTTTTCTGTTTCTATATCTTACTGTTAAAGAAATCAATTTGTGTTATTTTAGTGTTCTTAAGTGTGGAGCTTTGCCTGGAGTCTTGTGTACTTAAGAAATGTCACACTGTTAATAAAAAGCCTTTCCAGGAGCTACCACATGCCAAAATTACTCAGAAAATGGTGTAGACAGAGTTTCTACACACACACACACACACACACACACACACACACACACACACACTATTTTGGCCTGAGTGTGCACATACCTAAGTGCACCTGCCTGACGTATCTGGACAACACCGACTCCCTGAAGTCAGAGACCTTTTCTTTGTTTTTTTTTTAAATTTTACTTTTATTAGTTATAATTTATTCACTTTGTATCCCCCCTGTAGCTCCCTCCTTCCTCCCCTCCCAATCCTGCCCTCTCTCCCCCTTCTCCACCCATGCCCCTCCCCCAGTCCACTGATCTGGGAGGTCTTCTTCCCCTTTCTTCTGACCCTAGTCTACCAGGTCTCATCAGGAATGGCTGCATTGTCTTCCTCTATATCCTGGTAAGGCTGCTCCCTCCTAACGGGGAGGTGATCAAAGAGCAGGCCAATCAATTCATGTCAGAGACAGTCCCTGTTCCCATTACTATAGAATCACTTTGGGCAGAGTGCAGGGAATCTTATGAAAGAAGTGGAAAACAGTAAAGCCTGGAGAGGACACGATTAACAGGACTAAAAAATCTAGGCACAGGGGTGCCCTGACCCACAGGACTTCAATGGGTTCCCAAAGAAAGGAGGGTGGAAGGAATGGGGGGAAAGGACGAGAAACACGAAAAATAAAGGCTAAGTCTGTTTGTCTGATCAAAGCCTTGTTTATTAGAAATTTTTACCCAACTTATATAGGGAGAAGGCAGGAAAAGGGGAAGGTTAATTTACTGCTGCAGGAGATAGGAAGAGTGTTTCCATGGGTTAAATATTTCACCTGCAAGATACCGTAAGGATGTTTTCTTAAGATATCTCACAGATGCTCTAAAACTAACAGATGGATGTCCTCACAAATCTATCACCCATGATTTAGGGTCCTAGGTCGCTCTTTCATTAAATAGCTTTAGGTCTCCACTAAATGACCTTTGCTCACTATTTGGTTTGGCTTTAGTAAATAGCTTTGTCTCCATTAACTAGCTTTGGCTCACTATTTGACTTTGTCTTCAGGAAATAGCCTTGGCTCCCGGCATCTCCTCCCTTCTTAAACAATTTAAGAGGCTAGCAGGTAGGCTTTGAACATGAGTTCTTTTGCAGATGGTGGGCATTCACCAGAGGGGGAAGTAGTGACCTGATCCTCCCAAGGCTTTTTGCAGCCTTTTTGGGTGCCTTTTTGGGGAGGAGAGGAAGACCCTATCAAAACCTGAGGGCATCCCCAGCAGGTTGTGGTTAGGGGTAATCAGACACCAACCTCTATGCAATCAGGTTTGCTTCTCAGGGGACTCAGAAGCAGGCAATTGGGCCCTTCCCTTGCAATGTCATCTTGCACCCCATTACAGGTACCCATGCTACCACAGGCAAGCATTTATCTGAGTTTTATGCTGTTCTCATGACAGCCAAACGCAAGCAGTCAAGACCCATATGATGGACTGTCAGCAGTCTTCCTCAGGTTCAGCTAAGCCTCTGTCAGCCAAATCAAGTCTGTGATAACTTGTATGGGTTTAGATGCCAAGGGGTCAATTTGATGTTTTACAAAGTCAGTAAGTCTTTTAATGGCCCATGGGCCAAAAGATATGAGGAGAAGGAAACACACCAAGGGTCCCAAGATTGAAGGAAGGAAGGTGGTGAGTCAGGGAGAGGTTGAAAACCAATTATGAAACCAACTCTCCTCTTGTTCTCTCTGTCTCTTTCTCTCTTCTAGGCTTTCCCTAACCTTACCCATGCTGTCCCTTACAATCCCAGTATAATCTGTGTAAAAGCAGCACTCTTCCTTAAGGGCAGCACATAAGCAGTCATCTTGATTGGAGGGGTCTTCTTCGACATCATTATCATTGTCAGGAGAAAATTCCTCATCCACTTGTTGCACCAGGTGTTCCAGTAGCCATCAAGCTGCATAATTTTCCTGCAAAAAAAAAACCAACAAAAAAACCCCCAAAAAAACCCCAAAACAAAAAACAAACAACAACAACAAAAAAACAAAACAAAAAAAACACAGCTCCTCATCCCCGTATGAGTACCTCAGCCAAGTCAGGTTGGGAATGTCTGACCTAAAGAATATCATTAATCAAATTCCAGTAGGAAAATGCCTGGACAGGCACCTTTTGTGGACCGCAAGATTCATAAAAATCTGTAAGACAATTTCCAACTCTGCCAGCGTCTTACATCAGTAGTGCCTTCTTGTGGAAACCAGGGGCAAATATTCGTAACAAAAACAAAGAAGCTGACTAAATCCTTTTTCTTAACCCTTACTCCTCGCGTCTTGAGGGGCTCCTTGAGACCCTGTAAGAATAAGTCATGCTTATTCAAATCTTGTCCCATAATACATCGTTCTGACTTACCTCTCCGATCAAGCTCACAGACGGGCGGCTCTGTGGAGATCTCTTATTCAGTTTTTTAGTTTCCTGATGGAAATGCTGAATCCTATGTATTTTAGTGGCCACTAAAGAACGACGTTCCATCCAGGTATGACCTCCATACCTGTAGGTCACGTTGGGCACCAGAAATGCCCCGACCTGTGGGACTTCAACAGGTTCCTAAAGAAAGGAGGGTGGAAGGAATGGGGGAAAGGACGAGAAACACGAGAAATGAAGGCTAAGTCTGTTTGTCTGATCAAAGCCTTGTTTATTAGAAATTTTTACCCAACTTATATAGGGAGAAGGCAGGAAAAGGGGAAGGTTAATTTACTGCTGCAGGAGATAGGTAGAGTGCTTCCATGGGTTAAATATTGCACCTGCAAGATACCGTAAGGATGTTTTCTTAAGATATCTCACAGATGCTCTAAAACTAACAGATGGATGTCCTCACAAATCTATCACCCATGATTTAGGGTCCTAGGTCACTCTTTCACTAAATAGCTTTAGGTCTCCACTAAATGACCTTTGCTCACTATTTGGTTTGGCTTTAGTAAATAGCTTTGTCTCCATTAACTAGCTTTGGCTCACTATTTGACTTTGTCTTCAGGAAATAGCCTTGGCTCCTGGCACAGGGGTCTTTTCTGAGACTGATACTCCAACCAAGGACCATTCATGGAGATAACCTAGAACCCCTGCACAGATGTAGCCCATGGCAGTTCAGTGTCCAGAGACCTTTTCTAATCTTGCAAATTCTCCTGTCCTTTTCTGTGTGCACTTTTTATGTAAGGTGGCACATTTAGAAACATCTTTGAAATGCATCCTGTTAAAAATGTACAGAACACATTGTCATTAATTTAAATGAAACAATGTCCAATGTGTTTAATTTCATAAGTTTTGTATTTAATATGCATCAAATGTCAGTTGGTTTTCTTAACGGAAAAAGAGTAATATAAGGTCATAATCTTCCCTTTTGAGACTTTAGGGCAGCCATCTTGCTGCTCTCTATATAAATGCAAATGAGTGACTTTGTTCTGAGAATAGGTAAGCGTTAGACATGAGCAGTCAGGGACTGGTAACTTCTGTCAACCACTAGTTACCACAGCCCATCTTCTTCAAGCTGCATCAGAAGCTGTTTGCACAGTATTCTGCTGACGTAGGATTATTACTCTGTAGGAAGGCTTTCATTCCCTCAAACTTAGAAGATAATGGTGAGAAAATTAGTCAACATGGCTGAAAGTTTACTTACTGGTACTACCTTGTAAGTTCTGAGAACATACAGAAGATTAATACCATAATAACTCCCAAAGTCCTCTCTCCATCATGAACCACCACATCTCAGACTGAAAAGTAAATATATTGTTTAGAAGTCAGGGTCTAACAATAGTGTTTACCATGTACAAAAAACATGCTTCCTTTTCCAGTTTTACTAATGAAAATTAACTTTATATCATCTTTTAAAATATGTGTGCTGTATGTGATTTAAAATTAATATCAATAAGGAATACATGCCATGACAATTTATAATATAGGATAATCAAGCCTTTATAATATAGGATAATCATACTAAAATCTGTACACCTAAAGAAGCTAAGCAAGAAGGAGGACCCTGGGTAAGATGCTCAATCTTCATTCAGAAAGGCAAATGGGATGCATATCAGAAGAAGGTGAAAATAAAGAATGAGACAGGAGCCTACCACAGAGGGCCTCTGAAAAACTCTACTCAGCAGAGTTGTTGAGGTTCATAGCCAAACTTTGGGAAGACTGCAGGGGATATTATGAAAGAATGGGGAGATAGAAAGACCTGGAAGGATCTGGAGCTCACATCAGAACCAGGAGAACAACAGAACCAAAAAAATCTGGGCCTAGGGGTCTTTTCTGAGATTGATACTCCAACAAAGGACCATTCATGGAGATAACCTAGAACCCCTGGGTACAGAGGTAGCTGGTGGCAGCTCAGTCTTCAAATGGGCTCCCTGATAAGAGGAGCAGGGGCTGTCTCTGACATGAACTCAGTGGCTAGCTCCTTGATCACCTCCTCCTGAGGAGGGAGCAGCCTGATCAGGCCACAGAGGAAGACTATGAAAGACAGTCCTGATGAGACCTGATAGGCTAGGGTCAGATGGAAGGGGAGGAGGACCTCCACTATCAGTGGACAGGGGAAGGGGCATGGGAGGAGAAGAGGGAGGGAGGCAGGGCGAGATTGGGAGGGGACAAGAGTGGGGCTACATCTGGGATACAAAGTGAATAAATTGTAATAAATAAAAATTATATTAAAAAATAAAGAACAGTTACTCAATATAATGTTGAAATGTGAATAGACTGAAGCATGTTTTCATATACCATATAAGCAATTCCAAATGTTTGGTGTTAGAAGTCATATTTATTTACTTATAAAGATAGATTAATTTATTTTCAGGAAGCAGTCCATGTGATTCAAGATAGTGTGGAACATGCTATGTAGCTCAATAAGCCTTAAGTTTGTATTTCTTCTCCCTCTAACTTCTGAATACTAGGGTCACAGCCATGTGACAACACAGAAAAAAACATTATTATTCTTGATGTATTGGTTCTACTAGACTTTTGTGAAATTTGATGATTCTTTTCACTTACCAATGATTTTATCTAACTGTTGCAGTTTTCCTTGAAATTAGGTAAGAAACCAATATGTTCTCCAGAAAAACCTGTAGTCCTGAAAGTTGTACCAAAAGATGGAGCCACAAACGAAGGTTGACTTTATCTCAAGTCTGATATGTTCTTCAGAGATTGCATTCTAAACACCGAATATTTTAACTTCTGAATCAAACCTAGATGAATATGAATTTAATGTACACTGATTCACTATCTGAATATTATGAATCTTCAATTATCTTTTATTATCTTGATAAAGCAAATATTGTATATGGAAGAAAAGTAATTATTTAACAACTGACATGTTTTTTCATTATCAAATTATGTGCAAATGTTTTATTTTAATGGTGATAAAACTTTCTCAGTAATATTATCAATACTGTTTCTACCATGCAAAGCTTTAATTTTTCATTAATGACTGAGCAGTCCATTGACACTTATTCTTAGTGCTCTGACCAGTTATGGGTTTTTGTGTTAACCACTCACTGTTCACTTCAAAAAGAAACTTCTTTGATGAGATCAGAGAGATGAATTAATCTGTAGGTAAAAGATGCAATCTTAGAAGACAGTTTACCATTAAGACCATTTATCAGAATACTAGTGATAGGTTCACTCCAGGGCTTGTGAGCTCCTCGGTCATATGTTCTTTACAGGGATATAATAGCAGGCCTGTGTTTCCTCACATGAAGTAGACTTAAATAGAAGGAGGAAGTGGTAGGCTACCTAACTAATTACACAACTGTTGCATTCATGCCCTGACACAGTACCATTTTGGTCATTCTAGGAATTCACAAGGTTGATAGCTGGGCAAGACTGTTGGTGACTTTCCTCCCAAAGAATCCTATCTAGTATCATTCACAATGACCAAATTTGAAAACAAAAAGTTTTCTGGTCAGTAACATGTTGACATATCCTGTAAACAAATACCTTTCATGTCTTCAGCAATAGAATCATACCTTCATGCTTTTATAACCAACCAAGAACAATGAAAATATTCTGTATTTTTCTGTTTCTCTGGAACACTTCTGACCAACAACAGAAAGGTAGACATTTTATAACTAAGACTATTGCTTTTATTCGACACCCTTGACTTCTGAAAGGAGCATGATCCTCTGTGTATGATATGTATTCATATGCTGATGTGAAGTTTGCCAAATGGTAGCTGGTTCCATATGGCCCTTCCAAACATTTTTAGTTGCTGTTATTCCTCCCTTTAACTTTCTCTGCTCTACCCCCAAAGCTCAAGGTTTGTCAAAGAGGAGGGGCCAAAAAAGAATGTAAGAGCCAGAGGTCAGAGAGGAAGCTGAAAGTGTTTTCTGTGTATGATAGAAAGGTTGCACTGTTAAACTTGCAGCAACATACATTACCTGCTTATTATCTAGAAAGAAAGAAAGAAAGAAAGAAAGAAAGAAAGAAAGAAAGAAAGAAAGAAAATGAAGTCACCGTTGAACTTTCTAGTATAGAAAATGAAGGGATCCACAAACCCTTGCCCGTTAGAGATATGAATATTTTATTACTTTTAGGAAAGCAAGAATCATCTTTAAGGGTAACCCTGACTTGTGAAATAACTATACTATACTGGATGACCCCACAATTGAAATTATATGAGCAGCACAAGTTGGGCTCAATAGGTTATTAAAAATCGAGGACAAGAAGTTTGCTGAGTATAGGGAGTACAAGGTTCAGTGTAGGAATGTCATATGAATGTGATTAATTTTTTTTATTTTTTTTTAATTTTTATTTTTCTTTTTAGTTACAATTTGTTAACTCTGTGTCCCAGCTGTATCCCGCTCCCTCATTCCCTCCCCCTCCCCAACTCCCTCCCTGGTCTCCTTCCTGCCCCTTTCCAAGTCCACTGATAGGGGAGGACCTCCTCCCCTTTCATTTGACCCTCTTTTATCAGGTATCTTCAAGGCTGGCTGCAAAGTCCTCCTCTGTGGCCTAACAGGACTGCTCCTCCCCCGGGGGGAGGTGTCAAAGAGCCTGCCCTTGAGATCCTGTTAGAAATAGTCCTTGTTCCCCTTACTTTGGAAAACTACTTGGTTACTGAGCTACCACGGGCCACATCCGAGCAGAAGTTCTATGTTATATCCATAGATGGTCCTTGGTTGAGATATGAATGTGATTAAAATGCAAATACAGAAATTAGTTAATTTTAAAACATTTTGTCATTAATTTACAACATACATGTTTATATTGATTTTTTTCACAGTTAAATCTGAAGCAGGATATTTCTTTGTGTATTCTTTGACTTGCTTGATTTTTTAATACAAATATTAAAAGCCAGGATACGTGGAATGGTGTATTTAAATATACAAGGTGAAAGTCACAATCTTTCTTGGTATAGTTTGATGAATGCCCTCCAATGGCCCATGTATAAGCCATGGTTTCTGAAATGGTTTAATTGGAAAGGGATGCAACTTATTAGAGTTATAGCTATCAGGTCCTTTGAAGTGTGCCCCAAAGGGGTTATAGGGCCATCTATCTGCATGGCTCTGTCTGCTTCCTGCCTAGAGATGTGTGCATTCACTCTGATACATATTCCTTCCACAATGTTGACCCATTAGAGACTCAAACCAGCAGAGCTATCCTACCTTGAACTTCATCTTTCAAAATTATGGGCCAAAATAAGTCTAAATTTACTTCACAGAAAATGTAAAAATGTATTTATTCACTTTACGTCCTGGTTGCATCTCGACTCCTCTCCTTTCAGTTTCCACTCACAAACTCTTCCCCCATTCTCCCTTCTCTTTCTCCTCAGAGAAGAGGAGGTCCCCATGGCTACCAATCCAACCTGGTATAACAAGTTGATGCAGGAGTAGGAGCATCCTCTCCTACTGAGACCACACAAGGCAGCCCAGTAAGGGGAACGAAATCCAAAGGGAAGCAACAAAGTCAGAGAAGGCCCAGCTCCATTGTTGGGGAATCCACATGAACACCAAGCTGCACATTTGCTACATCTGCTCAGGGTCCTTGGGAGCCAATGCTAACCCACCAGCCAATGCTCCCTCTTTGGCTGGTGGGTTAGTCTCTGTAAGGCCCCATGGGCCCTGGTTAGTTGACTCTGTAGGTCTTCTAGTAGAATCCTCAACAGCTCTTGCTCCTTCAATTGTTCTCCCAGCTCTTGCATAGCACTCCCTTACTTTGTGTCATGTTTGGCTGTGGATCTCTGCATCTATCTCTGCATCGGCTTGCAGGTTGAAGCCTCTCAGAGGAGAGTTATGCTAGGCTCCTGTTCAGAAGCACAGAGAAGTAACATTAATAGTGTCAGGGATTGGTTCTTTTCCATGTGATGAGTCTCAAGTAGGGCCAGTTTTTTTGTTGGCCAGTTCTTCAATCTGCTCCATCTTTGTCCCTGCAAATCTTGTAGGCAGGACAAATTTTGGGTTGAAAGTTTGGAGGGTGTGTTGGTGTCCTTATCCCTCCACTGGAAGTCCTGCCTGACTACAGGTGGGGGCCACTTCATGTTCCATATCCCCTGCTGCTAAGAGTCTCAGCTAGAGTGGCCCTAGACTTCTAGGGGCCTCCCCTATTCCAGGTCTCTGGCAAGTCCTAGAGATGACCCCCACCTCCAACTTCCCTTCTCTCACCAGGCCCTCTCTCCCCTGCTTTCCCTACAACTAATCTGCACTCCGGATCTCTTTTTCACCCCCTCTCCTAACCAGTTCCTTCCCTCCATCTACCTCCAATGCCTATTTAATTTCTCATCTGAGTGAGATTTAAGGATTCTCTCTTGGGCCTCCTTGTAATTTAGCTTTTTTTGTATCTGTGTATTGTGGAATAATTATTCTATGCTTTATGACTAAAATCAGCTTAAAAGTGAGTAAAACAATGTTTATCTTTCTGGGTCTGGGTTGACTCAGTCAGGATATATTTTCTAGTGCCATCCATTTATCTTCAAATTTCATGATGTTATTGATTTTCATAGCTGAGTAATATTCCATTGTGTAAATATACCACATTTTCTTTATCCATTCTTCAGTTGAAGAATATGTAGTTTGTCTCCAGTTTCTGGCTATTATAAATAAACCTGCTATGAATGTAGTTGATCAAGTATCTTTGTGGTATGATGGAGCTTCTTTTGGCTATATGTTCAGGAGTGCTATGGCTGGGTCTTGAGGAAGAATTGTTTCTAATTTTCTGAGAAAGCACCAGATTGATTTCCAAAGTGGTTGTAAAAGTTTGCACTCCCACCAGCAATGGAGGAGTGTTTCCCTTTCTCCAGATCCTCTTCAGCATGTGCTGTCACTTGAGTTTTTATTTTAGCCACACTGATAGGTGTTAGATGGAATTTCAGAGTCACTTTTATTTGCATTTCCCTGAAGACTAATGACATTGAGCATTTCTTTAAGTGCTTCTTGGCCTTTAGAGATTCCTCTTTTAAGAATTCTGTTTATCTCAGTACCCCATTTCTTACTTGCATAGTTTAGAATGATTGCGTTTAATTTCTTGCATTTTTAAAATATATATTTTGGATATTAACCCTCTGTCAGATGTAGGGTCGGTGAAGATCTTTTCCCATTCTGTAGGCTGCCATTTTGTCCTGTTGATGGTGGGGTTTTGTTGTTGTTGTTTTGTTTGTTTGTTTTTTGCATTACAGAAGCTGTTCAGTTTCATGAGGTCCCATTTACTAATCGTTGGTCTTAGTGCCTGAGCTGTTGAGGTTCTGTTCAGGAAGTTGTCTTTTGTACCAATATGTTCAAAGCTATTCCCCACTTTCTCTTCAGTTATATTTAGTTTATTCAGTTTTATGTTCAGGTCTCTAGTCCACTTGGACTTGAGTTTTGTGCAGGTTGATAAATATGGATCTATTTTCATTCTTCTACATGCAGGTATTCAATTAGAATAGCATCATTTGATGGAAGATGCTTTCTTTTTTCCATTGTACGGTTTTGGCTTTTTTTTGTCCATAGATATGTGCATTTATTTCTCTGTTTTTTATTCAATTCCATTCATCAGTCTATGTGTTTTTATGCCAATACCATAATTTTTTATTACTATTTCTCTGTAGCACAGCTTTGACCAGTCCCATAGGTCAGTCGAATGAGACCCTAAGAGAGAGGGGATGAGAATGGCGTGGGACAAGACACACGAAAAATGGAGACAAGACAGAAGTCTGATCAAGTCTCATTCATTGAAGGCAAAGCATACACTTCTATGGTAAAGAATCACACATAAATCTTCTCACAATATCAGTATGTGCGTCATTTTGCAAGGTGTCCAAGGATTCACTCAAGGCTACATGAAAATTATCATCTGGTTCCTGGGATTACACAGAGCTTGCTATCTAGTTCGCAGGTACAGAACACCCCACTCCCAAGGACTGCCAAGGACAGTCCCTGAGAAACAGAACTTTATATTAGACCTGTATCTACCAAGGCCAGGAAGCAGAATTCCAAGTACCAGACTACTAAAGTTTCCCATGGCAACACCCTGTCATCTGATTTACAGGAAAGTCCTAGCTGGAAGAGAAATAGAAACTATAAGCTTGGTTAGTAAAGAAAATGGCAATGACCTCTAAAATGGCTGAGCTAGAATCAAGCCAAAATAGTCATGTCAGAAGCTGCTTCCCACACAGCTTGAAATCAAGGATGGTATCTCCAGAAATTCTTTTACTGTTCAGGATTATTTTAGCTATTCTGGGTTTTTTGTTTTTCCATTTGAAGTTCAGTGTTGTTCTTTAAAGGATTGAAAAATTTTATTGGAATTTTGATGGGAATTGCATTGAATCTGTAGATTGCTTTTGGTAAAATGGCCATTTTTGCTATGTTAATCCTACCAATCCAGGAGCATGAGAGATTTTTCCATCTTGTGATGCCTTTTTCAATTTCTTCAGATACTTAAAATTCTTATAATACAGGGCTTTCACTTCCTTGGTTAGGGTTACAACAAGTTATTATATTATTTTTGGCTACTGTGAAGGGTCTTTCCCCTTAATTTATTTCTCAACCCCTTTATGATTTGTTTAATGAAGGGCTGTTGATTTTTTTTGAGTTAGTTTTGTATTCATCCACTTTGCTATAGGTGTTTATCGAATGTGGGAATTATCTTGTAGAATTTTGGGGGTCATTTATGTATACTATCATATCATATGTGAATAGCAATACTTTGCCTTCTTCCTTTCCAACTTATATCCCCATGATCTCCTTTGGTTGTTTTATTGATCTTGATATAACTTCAAGTACTATGTTGAATAGATACGGAGAGAGTGGGCAGCCTTGTCTTGTACCTGATTTTAGTGGGATTGATTTAAGTTTTTCCCTATTTAATTTGATGTTATCTATTTGCTTGCAGTATATTGCCTTTATTGTGTTTACATTTGCATTTTGTATCCTTGATTTCTCCAAGACTTTTAACATGAAGCAGAGATGGATTTTGTCAAAGGCTTTTTCAGCATCTAATAAGAAGCTCATGTGATTTTTTTTCTTTCCATTTGTTGGATTACATTGATAAAATATTGAACCAGCCTTGCACCCCTGGGATGAAACCTACTTGATCATGGTATATGATGTTTTTGGGGATGTACTTGGAATTAGTTTGCAAGTATTATATTGACTATTTTTCACCAATGTTCATAAGGGAAATTGTTCTAAGATTATCTTTCTTTGTTGAGTCTTTGTGTGGTTTATACATCAGGGTGACAGTGACCTCATTAAATGTTTTCATTTTGTGGAATAGTTTGATGGGTATTGGCATTAGTTATTCTTTGAAAGTCTGGTAGAATTATTTACTAAAACCATCTATCCCAGGGCTTTTTTCGGTTGGGTGAAGAGTTAGTGACTCTTTCTATTTCCTTAAAGGTTATTGACATATTTAAATTGTTTACCTGATGTTGATTTGACTTTGGTATGTAGTACCTATCAAGAAAATAATACATTTCACTGAGTTTTCCAATTCTTTGGAGTACAGGCTTTTGAAGTAAGACCTAATGATTCTTTGGATTTTCTCAGTGTCTGTTGTTATGCCTCCTTTTCATTTCTGATTTTATTAATTTGGATACTGTTTCTCACCCTTTTATTTAGTTTGGGTAAGTATTTGTCTGTCTTGTTGATTTTCTCAAAGAACCATTTCTTCATTTTGTTGATTCTTTATCTTTTCCTTGCTTCTAAATTATTGTTTTCAATCCTGAGTTTGATTATTTCCTGCCATCTACCCTTCTTGGGTATGTTTGTTTCTTTTTGTTCTAGATCTTTCAGGCATGGTTTTAAATTGCTAGTATGAGCAATCTCCAAATACTTTATGAAGGCATTTAATACTCTGAACTTTCCTTTTAGCACTGATATTATTGTGTCCCATAAATTTGAGTACGTTTGCCTTTATTTTCATTGAACTCTAGAAAGTCTTTATTTCTTTATTTCTTCCTTGACCCAGTGGTCATTGAGTAGGGTTGTTCAGTTTCCAGGCTTTATCGGCTTTTTTTTTTTTTTTTTTGAGTTTGTAGGCATTCTGTTATTTCTCATGTGGTCAAAGGACAGTATTAATCCATTAATCCATGGTGGAGTGATAAGATACAGGGAGTTATTTCAATTTTCTTGTATCTATTGAGACTTGTTTTGTGTACAACTGTATAGTCAGTTTTGGAGGAGGTTCTATGGGGTACTGAGAAGAAGGTACATTGTAGTGTGTTTGGGTAAAATGTTTTGTAAATATTTGTTTGGTCCATTTAATTCATAATGGCTGTTCATTTTATTATTTCTCTGTTTAGCTTCTATCTGGGTGACCTGTCTATTGGTGAGAGCTGGGTATTGAAGTCTCCTACTGTTAATGTGTGTGGTTCGTTATGTTATTTAAACTATATGTTTCTTTTACAAGTGTGGTACCCTCACATTTGGGGCATAAAAAATTTAGAATTGACATATTATCTTGTTAGAGTTTTCCTTTGATAAGAATGAAGTGTCTCCCCATCTCTTTTGTTTAATTTTGGTTGAAAGTTGATTGTACTGGATATTAGAATGACTACTGCAGCTTCCTTTTTGAGTCCATTTCCTTGGAAAACTTTTTTCCAGCCCCTTTCTCTGAAGTAATATCTACCTTTGTTGCTGAGGTGTGTTTCTTGCAGCAGAATGATGAATCTTGTTTTCATATCCATTCTGTTAGCCTATGTCTTTTTATTGGGGAATTGAATCCACCGATATTCAGAAATATTAATGACTGATATTTTGATGTTAGTGGTGGTAGTATGTTGGCGTACTTAATATTTATTTACATTTTTATGTCTTTTTCTCCTTACTACACCTCAGTACCTTCAAACACCCAACACCAGCTAAGAGAGAAAAAGGCTAAATGGGAGAGAGGGCACAATTCTCTTAGCTGCTTCCTACTGGTTAAGATCATTGGGTTTCTTGGAGCCAGTTCAATCCTTGTTTTAAGAGATCTCCAACTTATTGTCTTATTGTATCAACAGCAACCAGAAGCCACAGGGAGAAGCAGCAGCAGCTTTTTTCTTTCTCAGAGCTCTCCAACACTCTCTGGACTCAGGCATTTATTCTCTCTCCAGATTCCTTAGATTTAAATTCTCTGAAGCTGGCAAAGAGCTCCTCTCAGAGCATGCATGAGGAAAATAGTTTGCTGCTGCAGACTATCTGAATCAGTCCCACATACCACACCTGGGATTAAAACAAAAATATTTTTATATCCACAACATTTTTCCCTTTCTGTTTTAAAAAAATGGCTTTTCTTTTAATATAAATGAAACTTGCTGTTGCTTTCTAGAAAGGAGATAATGAAGGAACCAAATCCTTTTTGGATCAGTAATTTCTTTTATAACCTGATGATTCTCAGTTGCTCTTGTATGGGTTTGCTAGTTCTTTGTGCTGTTGAGCCTCAAGCTGTATTCCTAATGGCCAAAAGTTACCTAAATGTTCTGGCAGAGAACCCAGTGATGCTAGAAACTGCTCATTCTCTTCTCTGGCATAATGTACCATATTCCTCAGAGATAATGCATATGCCATTTTAAGCTCTGAGGCTACATTAAGCATTTCAATAGCTAAAACCTTCGGTGGCTTCTGGGAAAGCTAATTGTGATAATCTTGTAATCTGAGGCTGCTCCTCTGGCAGCTCAGTTTGTTCAAGAGTAACATTTTTTTTTCTTGAAATGCAATGTTTCTCTTTAATCCTTTTAGCCTGTACAGCCTTCTGCCCAGAGGATGTGGAAACTTGACATAGAAAGGGCTAAGAGCATGGCTATCTGAATCAGTGCCACAACCCAAACCTGGGATTAAAACAAAAACATGTTTATATCTACAAAGTGTGTGTGTGTGTGTCCCATCTTTTCATTTTCTGATGTGAAGTTATTTATATCCTGGTTTTTGGGGTATAGTAGAGAGACTAGAGAATTAAAAATTAGGTTCTTTTGGGTTATTGAATTAAAGTTTAAAGCACAAGCCTGAACAGAGGTCAGACAGGTGAAGACATGTCCAGGTACCTTCAGGGAGGAACCAGCCACATTGCATTTTTTCCCTGCTCACTAGAGATACAATTGCTAGGAAACTAGCCCAGATTGCCCTCTCTCCTAGGACAGCCAAACAAGAAAAGCCAGACCATTAATGGTTTAGGATACTTCCTATGTTGTACCCACTTCACAAGACCCCAAAAGACCACCACCAGGAGTCGAGTTTGTTGCAAAACATGTGAGCATCTTATTACAAGCTACAGCTTGGGCTCACATACCCTCACCACTGAAGTAGTAAGAGCCGAGAGCCCCATACTCAGGTTAGTTGGGTGATTTAGAGTCCAGTTCCTCCCAGCATGCCCAAAGCAGGGGGATTTCTGCCTGGCAAGCATCTATTGGTCGAAACACAAAAGGGGTGTTGCATTTTCAATTGATTGGCTAGAGGAAGACTCCCTGAACCGTTAATGGTCTAGCATCCCTTCCTAGGGGAAAGGAGCCAGTTTCCTAGCAAGTGTATCTCTAGTGGGTGGTGAAAGAATGCAGTAAGGCTAGTTCTTCCCCTCAGGGTGTTGAGGCTAGTTCTTCCCCACAGGTGGCTGGACATGTCTCCACCTAGCTGGCCTTAGTTCAGGCTTGTGCTTTAAACTTTAAAATAATAGCCACTGATTTTTAATTCTTTGGTCTCTCACCTATAGACAATCAATTAAAAATGCAATGTCTCCTTTTATGTTTCAACCAATAGATGCTTGCCATGCAGGAATCCCCCTGCTTTGGGTGCACTGGGAAGGACAGGACTCTTTGAATCAACCATGTAACCTGAGCACAAGGCTCTTTGCTCTCAACCACTCTGCCAGTGAGGGTATGAGCACAAACTACCTTTTAATAAAACAATCCTCATGTGTTTTGCAACAGACTTGACTCCCAGTGGTTTTTTGGGGGTCTCACAAATCTGCCACAACATAGTTAACCTCCATGAATTGGAATTTTCCTTCTAGTGTCCTCTATAGGGCTAGATTTGTGGAAAGATATTGTTTAAATTTAGTTTTATCATGAAGTATCTGTTTTCTCCATCTATGTTGATTGAAAGTTTTGTGGGGTTTAGTAGTTTAGATTGGCATCTGTGGTCTCTTAAAGACTGCAAGAAATCTTCCAAAGGCCTTAAGCCTTCTAAAGTTTCTGGTGAGTAATCTGGTATAATTCTAATAGATCTTCCTTTATGCTACTCAGCATTATTCCATTGCAGGCTTTAATATTCTTTTTCTCTGTACAGTTAGTGTTTGGATTAGTATACAGCAGGAGGATTTTCTTCCTTTTCATGCATTAATATATTTATTTATTCACTTTACATTCTGATATCAGCCCCTTCCCTGCTTTCCTCATGGCCCCACCTTCACACTTTGCTTTCTCTATTTCCCCCTCCTCTTCTCCTTACAGAACAGAATCCTCCACCTCCAACCACCATAGGTATCTACCTTCCCTGGCACATCAATTCACAGAAGGACTATCTGCATTCCCTCCCTCTGAGCTCCAACTAAGGGAAAGGGATCTGAGAGGTGCAAAGTTTAAAATTAGAGTCTTAGAGCAGGATGACTGAGGTCCTGGATAAAAGTTTAGACAAAGGACCAGGTTAATTGAGACATGTCAGGCCCATTGCAAGGAGTAACTGGGCTTGCCACATTCCTTCCTGCACTTAAGAGATACCGTTTCCTGGCAACCCACCCAGATGGCCCCTAGCTTGTGACCACAGAGTGTGCTAATCGCTCTTCTTCCTTAGCAACAGATAATCAGCACACTCCAGGCATTGTTCTCTATCAGCTGTCCTCCAGATGGCTGGGCCAGAACTGTTTATGGTCTTGGTGCCTAAAATAAGCCAGTTATTTTAAAGGACAACTTCCTTATAAACCCCTTACCCAGTCATGAAATGCCAAGGGTTGGAAACCCCCAGCTTGCATCTTTTTTCTTTTAAAAACCTGGTTCCCCTAGACCTCAGGGCTGCTCTCCTCCTCCTTCAATAGGGAGCTTATGACCTGGGCTTGAGCTTGTATCAAATAAACCTTTGTGTGTTTTGCAATGGACTCGACTTCTGGTGGTCATTTGGGGTCTTGCAATCTAGGCACAACAGATCCAAATAGGCAGCAGAGTCAGAAACAATCTCTGCTCCATTGTTTGGGGACACACATGATGAACAAGCTACACACATTGTTGTGTCAGATTCGCTAGAGTCCAAAAGACCACCAGGAGTCGAGTCCGTTTCAAAACACATGAGGATCTTTTCATGACAAGCTAGCTCGGGCTCATACCCTCACCACCAGAGCACTTGAGAGCCTCGTGCTCAGGTTATATAGTTGGTTTAAAGGGTCTTGTCCCTCCCAGTGCTACCAAAGCAGGTGGATGCCTGACAGGCAATCATCTATTGGGAATGTTGCATTTTGTATTGATTGTCAATAGGAAGGCCCCCAAACCATTAAGATCTGGATTCCCTTATTTGGCTGTCCTAGAGGGGCCAGTTTCCTAGCAACTGTATCTCTAGTGGGCAGGAAGGATTGCAGAATGGCTGATTCCTTCCTGCAGGTGGCTGGACATGTCTTCACCTGTCTGACCTTTGTTAAGGCTGTGCTTTAAACTTTATACCAATACCCCCCAAAAAACTATTTTTAATTCTTTGGTCTCACAAAATCTGCTACATATGTGTAGGGGGCCTAGGTCCAGCACATTCATGTTCTTTGGTCAGTGGTTTAGTCTCTGTGAGTACTCATATAGCCAGGTAACTTTACTTGTAGTTTTTCTTGTGGTGTCCTTGACCCCTCTAGCTCCTTCATCCCTTCTTCCCTCCTCTCCCATAAGACATTCCAAGCTCCACCTACTGTTTGGCTGTGGGTCTCTGCATCTGTTTCCATCAGCTGATGGATAAAGCCTCTCAGAAGACAGTTATGCAAGGTTCCTGTCTGAAAGCATAGCAGAGTATCATTAATAGTGTCATGGTTAGCATGCTTGCATTGGGTGGGTCTCAAGTTTGGCCAGTCATTGGTTGCCCATTTCTTCAACCTCTGTTCCATCTTTATCCCTACACTTCTTATAGGCAAGACAAATTTTGAGTCAAAGGTTTTATGTGTGGGTTGGTGTCTCCTTCTTTTCATTGGAAGTCCCACCTGGCCACAGGAGGTGGTGACTTCAAGCTGCATATCCCCAGCTGCTAGGTGTCTCAACTTGTCAACTGCAAGGACTCCAGGGAGCCTCCCATGTTCCAGAGATGCACCCCACACCCACTGATTTCCATTTTTCTCCAAGTCCTTTCCCCACCTCCACTCTCTCCAAACCTGATCCCCATTCCTCCCACCCAGATCTCTCCTTCCATCTACTTCAGATGTCTATTATATTTCCCAGTCTGAGTGATATTCAAGCATGTACAATCTCAAACTGAGAGATTCAAAAACTTAGAGTTAATTCTTGGGGCTGGGGCAAAATCATCAGATCACAGTCTTTTCAGAGCAGAGGTCCAGCATCAGTCCTCCACCCAGATAAACTTTAGGGTGTGACTGGAGTCATGTAGCTCCTAAGAAAGCCTGCAGAATGTGCTAAACCCTCCTCTCCCTTGCTACAGCCTAACCTGCATGTAAGAGGGCAGTTCTAGGGTCAGGTTTCTCCAGGTAGCCAGGCATGACCATTTGCAGTCTTGGCACCTAAAAACAGACCAATCATTTTAAAGGTCAGCTCCTCTAGAGACCCTTTTACCCAATCCTGTAATGCCAAGACTTGCACTTCCCTGCTTGTGTTTTTTCCCTTTAAAAACCTTATTCTCCTGAGTTGTGGGTTGCTTGCCCCTTTGTCTTTGTAAAGGGCAGCCACACTGCTCGAGCATATAATAAAAGACCCTCGTGTGTTGTGCATTGGACTCAAATCCTGTTGGTCATTTGGGTACTCGAGAACTGGGTAATACAGGGCAACCACTTTGGATATCAATCTGGTGGTTTCTTTGAAAATTGGGAATAGCTCTACCTTAAGACCCAGCTATACCAGTCCTGATAACCAAAAGATGTTCTATAATTATGTTCCACCATAATCACACTTGCTCAACTATGTTCGTAACAGCTTTATTTTTAATTGCCAGAAACTGGAAGCAATCTAGATGTCCCTCAAGTGAAGAATGGATAAAGAAAATATGATACATTTACACAATGGAATAGTACCCAGCTATTAAAATCAATAATATCATGCAGTTTTTAGGCAAATGGATGGAACTAAAAAAGATCATCCTGAGTGAGATAACCCAGACCTATGAAGACAAACATGGTGTGTACATAAGTGGATATTAGATAGAAAGTACATGATAACCATGCTACAACCCACAAGCTCAAAGAAAATAAGTAGCACGAGGATTCAAGAAAGGATGCTTGAATCCCACTATGAAGCAGAAATAAAATAAACATCATAGATATCATGGAGGGACAGAGGGAACTGGGTGACAGAGTGGGTGTGGTATGGAGAGCACCGAAGAGAATCAGGTATGGGGAAAATGGAGATGGGAGGTTAGAAGACTGGAAGACAGAAGGGATATTGGTGTTGGAAAATCTCTGGGACAAGCTAAAGACTCAGGATGGAGGAGGCTCCTGGGTAGATATCGGGGAACCCTAGCTGAGACTCCTGGCAGAGGAGTATACTGAGACTGAAGTGGCCACATTCTGTCACCATGCAGGACTTCCAGTGTATAGAGTGGGACACCAACCCATCCACAAAGACCTTGACACATAATTTGTCCTGCATTCAAGATGCGTAGGGATAATAGATGGAACAGAGATTGAGGGAATGGCTGACCAATGAATGGCCCAACTTGAGACTCACCCCTTACACTATTAATGATACTCTGCTATCTTTCCAGACAGGGACCTAGTATGACTGTCATCTGAGAGGCTTTATCCAGCAGATAACAGAAAGAAATTCAGAGATCCACAGCCAAACATAAGGCAGAACTCAGGGAGTCTTATGGAAGAGTGAGAGGAAGGATGGAGGGAGCTGAAGGGGTCAAGGATACCACAAGAAGACCTAAATAGCCAACTGACTGGGCCCATGGGGACTTATAGACACTGAACCACCAACCATTCATGGAATGGTCCTCAGCCACCTACACATATGAAGCTGATAGGCAGCTTGGTCCTCAAGTGGGTCTCCTAAAAACGGGAGTGGAGGCTGTCTCTGACTTGGACTCTGGATCCCAGAGTCCCTTCCTCTGGATACCATTTTCCTTTCAGGGCCACCATGTCTTGCTTCAGGAAAGAGGAGGCACTTAGTCCTGATATGACTTGATGTGCCAGGGCAGGTTGGTCCCTGGGTGGGGGCTGGTGGGAGGGAAGGCAGTATGGGGTAAGTAGATGGGAGCATAGGACTGGGAGGAGAAGAGGGCATGGGTTGCCATTGGAATGTAAAACATACAAATAAATAATGAAGAAAAAAATATATGAGATACATTGCAAAGCATGTCAAACACAATGTTTCAGACCATATATCACACTCTCAAAGGAGAACTTATCCTAACATTTAGAATAACTGAGGCTTAAATAAGGGGCAGATGGTAAGTCAAAAGTTTCCATCTTAAAGCAGGTTTATTGTCTTCAAATGAAGGCCAGCCCAGAGCATGGCATGCAAACAGATTCAAATTGCCAATGAGTTAACATTCCAATGTAAAGTAACTACCTGGTAATCCAGAACTTGTGACTTAAAGTTTAAGAAAAAATCCTAACACTAGAAAGGAAGATATATTAGCATTATGTCATAAGATGTATACATTTAAATACATAGTCAAGACATCTGTAATGCTTTTAATATATTTAGTACTAATTTTTGTATCTTTTAAAAATTTATTTTTAACTTACATATTTACTTTACATCCCAATTGTAGCCCCCACTTACCTTTACCCTTTCCACTCCCTTTCCCTCCTTTTCTTCTCAGAAAAGAGGAGCCCCATCCACCCACCTCAGCACATCAAGTCACATAAGGACTAAGCTCACTCTCACCCACTAAGGCAAGGCAACCCTACTAGGGGAAAGTGATTGCAGGCAGGCAACATCTGTGATTATAAATGGTGGTAAAAATAATTTTTGTAATGTATGTTGTGTATGTCTTTTCTCTGATTTTAATATTTTGAACCAGATATTCAATAATTAAATAATGTGCAAAATACAAAATTGGGCACCATGGCACACAGTTATAGTACTGGCAGCTGTAAGAGGCAGAGATCTCAAGTTCAAGGTCATCCTCAGTTACAAAGCAAGTTCAAGAACAGCTTGGGCAACATTATATACTGTCTCATAAATATAAAAATATAAATTACAATCTTTTCTTTGGTTGTGAGCCTCATCCTTAATGGCTGAGCTATTTCTCCAGCCATGTTTAGGCCTTACTCCCAAGAGCAACTGGGAAATACAAACAGACTCAAAGGGGAAAATTAAGACAACTCCAGATTGAGGAGTAGGAAGGTAAGAGTGAATATGGGAGAATTGAAACCCTCAGAGAATTAATACAAGTATTACTAAAGTTTTAAAATTTATTTCTTTATTGTCATGTGTGTATACAAGAAAATAGGACCACATTTCACTACCATTTCGCTCTCCAACTAACCAGAAATTTCCAACACCTCTTTTTCCCCAACTTCATCTCTCTCTCTTTTTTTGTTTTTCAATGGCCCATTAAGTACAGTTAGCTTGATTCCATAATGCCTCCAAGACCTCAAGTCTTTCTCATATTTTCTATCCCTTTGAGGTATACCCTGTTATGCCCGAATTGCAAGTCCCCAAAAGACCATCACTAGGATTTGAGTACATTGCAAAACACACGATGATCTTTTTATTACAAGCTGCAGCTTGGGCTCACACCCTGACAGCCAAAGTGTTGAGAACCTAGAGCCCCTTGCTCAGGTTAGTTGGGTGATTTAAAGAATCCCTCCCAGCATGTCCAAAGCAGGGGGATTCCTGCCTGGCAAGCATCTATTGGTCGAAATACAAAAGGGATGTTGAATTTTGAATTGATTGGTTATAGGAAGGTCCCCAAACCATTAACAACCTGGTGTCCCTTCCCAAGGAGGATGGGCTGGTTTCCTAGCAACTGTATAACTAGTGGGAGGGGGAAAGATTGCATTAAGCTAGTTTCTTTTCCCAGGTGGCTGGGGCTTTAAACTTTTTGGTCTCTCAACCCTAGTCTACATTATTGGAACCTCCTCTGGAACATAAATTTTTTCTGATTCTTGGAAGGAGAAGAATAAATGAAGGACAAAATTTTTTTTCAACAGAGAACACAAACAAAATTCTGTAAACATCACTCCTATTAATGTTACAACTGGGTACAGGGGATGATACTATTTCTGAAAATAAGTCTACAGGAATAATAAGTGGAGAGTACATAGCAACTTCTGCCTCAGAAGAATACTGTTCAATAAACTTATGACAACATACTGGAGATTTTAAAATGTTCAGATGGTAGGCAGTGTGCTCACTCAGTTATCAAATCCTTCCACCATTACCAGGACCAAATTTGGTCCTGGCTGAGGGAGTAAATCAGTACTAGGCAACAAAACTCACTCAAAAGAAATACTGCTCCCATGGCTATTTATTATCATTATTATTTACTTTCTTTTATTTTTTTATATTAATTACAGTTTATTCACTTTGTATCCTAGCTGTGGCTCCCTCATTCTCTCTCAATCATACCCTCCCTCTTTCATCTTTTCCCATGGCCCTCTCCAAGTCCACTGATAGGGGAGGTCCTCCTCCTATTCCATCTGACCCTAGTCTATCAGGCCTCATCAGAACTGGCTACATTGTCTTCCTCTGTGGCCTGGTAAGGCTGCTCCCCCCTCAGGAGGAGATGATCAAAAAGCCAGCCACTGAGTTCATGCCATAGACAGTCCCTGTTCCCCTTATAAGGGATCCTACTTGGACACTGAGCTGCCATGGGTTACATCTGTGCAGGGGTTCTAGCTTATCTCCATGAATGGTCCTTGTTTGGAGTTATCAGTCTCAGAAAAGACTCCTGTGCCCAGATTTCTTTGTTTTTTTGCTCTCCTGGCAGACCACCTGTTTCTTCCAGGTCTTTCTATCTCCCCATTCTTTCATAAGATTCCCTGAACCCTGCCCAACGTTTGGCTATGAGACTCAGTATCTGCTTTAATACCCTGTTGGGTAGAGTCTTTCAGAGTCCCTCTGTGGTAGGCTCCTGTCCTGTTCCCTGTTTTCTCCCTCTTCCGATGTCCATCCAGTTTGTCTTTCTGAGGGAGGACCTTACCCAGGGCCCTCCTTCTTGGTAGCTTTTTTAGGTGTACAGATTTTAGTATGCATATCATATATTATAAGTCTAATATCCACTAACAAGTGAGTATATGCCATGTGTGTCTTTCTGCTTCTGGGACACCTCACTCAGAATGATCTTTTCTAGTTTTCACCATTTGCTTGCAAATATCATGATTTCCTTGTTTTTATTGCTGATTTATTTCATTGTGTAAATGTACCACAATTTCTGTATCCATTCTTCAGTTGAGGGATATCTGGGTAGTTTCCAGATTCTGGCTATAAAGCTGCTATGAACATGGGTGAGCAAATGTCCTTTTGTACTTGAGCATATTTTGGATATATGCATAGGAGTGGTGTAGCTGGATTTTGAGAAATCAAATAGATGACCCAGAAATGAACTCATACACCTACAGATACTTGATTTTTGACAAAGAAGCAAAAAAGAAGCAATGGAAAAAAGACAGCGTCTTCGACAAATGGTGCTAGTCTAACTGGATGCCTAACATGTAGAAAAATGCAAATAGATTGATATTTATCACCCTGCACAAAACTAAAGTCCAAGTGGATCAAAGACCTCAAAATAAAACCAGACACAGTTGTTGGCATAATGTTTTTTTTGGAATGTATACATTATACCTGTGTTCATTCAAATGCTGATTTCTCTCTCCCACTCTCTGGCTTCAATCTGGACATTGCATTGTGATTCTTATT
>NW_026596466.1:5963175-5964987 GCF_907164565.1 Psammomys obesus
AGGGGAGAAGCTGGAGGAGAGTAAGGAGTGGGAGGCAAAGGAAGAGAAGTGGCAGGAGAAGAGCTGGGAGAGCAGAAGCTGGAGTAGACGTCTTGGGATGAGGTGGAGAGATGGACCGGACCTAAGGTATCACTACAAGCAAGTATAATGGGTAAAATCTGAATGGTAGGAAACTACATGGGCTTGGAGGTTTAGGATGGAATAACTATTGCCCAGCACTGTGATCTAGGTTAATTAAAAAATCCCCGTCTCTGTGTGGTGGTTTGGATATATAACTGGTTTAGGATTAACCACAGCTTTACTAAAAGATATATCAATAGTAAATTTGAATGACTAAATATAACATACACTAAATCTTTTAGAAGAAAAAATAGGGAAGAGCCTTGAACACATTGGTACAGGAGACAACTTCCTGAACAGAACACCAACAGCACAGGCTCTAAGAGCAACAATCAATAAATGGGACCTCATGAAATTGAAAAGCTTCTGTAAGGAAAGGTCACTGTCCTCAGAACAAAATGACAGCCTACAGACTGGGAAAGGATCTTCACTAACCCTATATCTGACCAAGGTCTGATATCCAGAATATATAAAGAACTCAAGAAGTTAAAAAACAACAAATCAAATAATCCAATTAAAAAATGGTGTACAGAACTAGACAGAATTCACTGTAGAGGAATATTGAATGGCAGAGAAACACTTAAAGAAATGCTCAACGTTCTTAGTCATCAGGGAAATGCAAATCAAAATGACCCTGAGATTTCACCTTACACCCATCAGAATGGCTAAGATCAAAAACTCAAGTGACAATACATGCTAGAGAGGATGTGGAGAAAGGGGAATTATGCTCTATTGCTGGTAGGAATGTATCTTGTCAAACCACTTTGGAAATCAATCTGGTGCTTTTGTTAGGCCCAGCATGAACCTAATTTTCAGAAAGGATGAAGAGAACTCAGGAGACCAGATCTCCTCATTGCAAAATCGCAAGAGGTCTATTTTAACCACTGTGCAATGGGGCCACCCCTGCTAGTCAGCAAAGAGTGGCACTGGGAGACAAAGGCCTTGGTTTTTTAAAAGATAAAGCGCAGGAATTTTGAGGTTGCAGTCTTGGCAATTTAGGATTGGATGAGGAAGCTATAAAGCGAGATAATTGGTTAGTCTTAGGTGCTCAAGCTTGGCCAGTCCTGCCAAAGTGGATGCAGCTGCAATTAAAGGTGGGGGAGGTTAGCTCATCCTTAAAGATCAGGGCTGCAGGCTTTTGGCTGGAGGTCAGGAGCTACTCAGAAAAAGGACTGAGGCCATCTGGGTTGGTTGCTAAGAAACACTATCTCAAAGACAAGGGTCTGGTCATTCTTTTTGCTGAGTGAAGGTCATTGCTTGCTCACTTTTTTTTTAATATCTGTCCTCACAGATAGGGTTACATTCCTCCATTCTCTGGAAGGTACTAAGAGGCTTTAGCTTAACCTGGATCTAAAACTCAAAACTATAGGCTTTAGAAGACATACAGGTTACAAAGTTAGTCTGATCCTTTCACTTTCCCATGGCTATTTTAAAAGAAACATTACTTTTGTTTTTCATTCACTTAATTTCCTAATAAGGAAACAATTATTTGAAAGATATCAATAAAAACTTGCAATATAATGCCCTTGAATCAACATTTTGTAATTATTAAATTATTATATTCCACAGGAAAAGGAATTAAAATAAGTAAGAAATTTTATAGTACTTCAGGAATGTGTTATAAATTAAGTTTATAATATATATATAAATTTTGTATATATATATATATATATATATATATATATATATATA
>NW_026596466.1:5965087-6057513 GCF_907164565.1 Psammomys obesus
AAAAATTTTGTGTTAAAGAATTCAATGGAATTCCAAACCACACTGATGAATTCTTCCCTTTTATTGTTTTTTTTTCAAGACAGAGTTTCTCCGTGTAAGCCTGGCTGTCCTAGCCTTGCTTTGCAGACTAGGATGGCCTTCTACTCACAGAGATGCATGCCTCTGCCTTTCTGAGTGTTGGGATTCCAAGCATGCCTGTGCTACCATACCTGGCATTGAATTCTTCTTTTTAAAAAGATGATGTGCTTTTGAGCTTCAAGACAAAGCATTACTAGCCTGTTAATGAGTGATATTACCTAATAAAGTTTACATTTTTACCTTCAAAAATACATACACAAATATACAAATACATAAATATATAAATAGTCCATTACCAGAATATCTACCCTCAGCTTGTTCATCAGAAGCATCCTGAAGATCACCTGTTGGGAATTGTTCTGATGCTGGCCCTCAAAATCTGGTTACTCCCCAGATAAACCTATCCTTGTATAAACCTGCCCAAGACATATCTGATCAGTTGATTAAATGGCCTACAACTGGGCAGGGCAGAATCGGGTAAGCATGGCTAAGGTTCTTGGGCTTTTGAGGACAGTGGAAGAGAGGAGGAAGGAAGACTCCATGATGGGTTATTGTAGAGAAGGAATCACCATGTGGGCTGGAGGAAGGACTCCAACAATGATGTGGAAAGACCCAGATGAAGAATACAAGCAAGGATTTATAAGATTATGGATGGAAGATAAACCAGATGCGGATGGTTAAGAAGGATGGCATTGGATAGGAACTGGGACATGGATGGTGAGGTCATTGAGACAGCATAGGTGAAATATCTGCCCACCCCAAGGTAAATAAGGCACTTATAAAATCTAGCAGGTGTTTGTGTCTTATTATTTGTGATAGAAAATTAGATAATATTACTGTGATAATTATAGGGCTAATAATAAACATTATATAGCTCAACACTTTTATTTGTTACAACAATCACCTAATAATACAAAATACTGCCATTGTTCTTGGTTAATAACCAGACATTATGTAAGAGTCCATTGTTGAAGACAGCAAACACATTGGTCATAGGCCACTTCAACATCATACTGACCAAGAAACTTTTTCCTTGATGTCAATCTTTTGTAGTACTTGAAAGTACTTGGGAGAATTCTTTGGAGGGGGGAGAGAGGAGAGACATCAACTGTAATTACTCAGTAGTGAAACCCATTAACTCCTATAATGACCAACATGGCAAGATATGACTTGTAAGTGTAATGATTGCAGGGATAGTATAGTAGTAGCCTACCACTTTCTGCTTTGTTTTGGGTCCATTCCATGGGAGAAAACACATGCTTAGTACTGTATCTTTGGCCAAGAACACATGGATGTGGAGCTCTCAGCCCCATGAGCAAACTTACTATTATTCTGAAGAGAATGGTCTTAATATCAAATTGTCTTCTAAGTTTGTCTTTTATCAATAGATTAATTCAGCACTCATATCTAATCAAAGAAATTTTTAATGAAGTGGTAATGGGTTAACACAGAAATTCACAATGGGCCAAAGTGCAGAGAATAATTGTCAATAGAATGCTTATCCATACATGGAAAATTAAAGATTCTATAATAGAAACAACATTGACAATATTAATGAAGAAACTTTATCGGTATTGAAATGAAACATATTGTGCTATCTCTAGGAAATTGGGCAGCTTTTGATATGAACGAACACATGCATTGTTGAACAATCATTTTCATTTCATACACAATAATCAAGACTCTAACACCACAATGAAAACAATTAAAGATTATAAATAATCAATTAATGAATCAATTAATGAAACATGGTTGATTAAAGTCATATTTATGGAGTCATATTTGTTCCAGAGTGAGCTAAAATCTCCGGTATTTAGGATGCATTCTTTGAAGAACATAACAGAACTTGAGATAAAATTAGCTTTCATTTATGGCCCCGTCTCTTGGTATAATCTTCAGGACAATAGGTTTCTTTGGAGAAACAAGTATGTTATTACTCAATTTCAAGGGAACCTGAAAAGGTTGAATAAACACGTTGGTAAGGAAAATGAATCGCCAAATTTCAGGGATAGATGGTAGGATTAATATATGAAAAATGATAATGACTTTTTTCTGTGTCATCTCATGGCTGGGATCCTAACATTCAAGATAAGAGAGAGAACACAAGGTTAAGGCTTGCTGAGCTACCTCTCATGTTCATACTATCCTAAACAATGTGGACTGATTCCTGTAATTAAATAGCGCTATCATTTTAAGTGAATGAATACAGCAATTCCAAACATCTGGAATTGCTTGTACAGAATAGGAAAACATGTTTTATTCTATTCATACTTCAACATATATATTAAGCAACTGTTCTGTAAAAGGCATGAGACAAAATTGTGGTGGAAAATCTATCTTATTAATCTAAATTTTAAACGCAAAGTGTATGTTTGAGTTTTGTGAAGCACATTTGTAAACACAGAGGACACACATTTTAAAACATAATATAAAGTTAACTTTCAAGTAGTAAAAGTAGAAAGACAACCCTGAGTAGGGTTTGTACATGGAAAACACGGTGGTCATAGTCTGACTTCTAAACAATACATTTACCTTCCAATCTGACACATGTAAGTAAGTTCAGGATAGAGGGACGACTTTGAGAACTATTAGGGCATTAGTCTCCTGTATCAAAAGTTGATCATTACACCTACTGGAGACAAAACATGTTCATATACACAGTTAACTGGAAACACAGTTTAAAATCCTGTTGCATGACCATAGGAGTCAGAGGCTATCAGGAGAACATGACCCACATTTTCAACTCAGAAGAGGTCATAGGAGCTCACAGAGAATCAAGGGGCAACCGTGGAGCCTGCCTGGGTCTCTGCTGTTCTTGTGAGATTGGGTTTTTGTAAAATTCCTAACAGTGGGAGAGGGTGTGTCTCTGACTCTTGACTGCTTGTGGGCTCGTGTTCTCCTCCTGGGTCTTCTCACTGAGCCACAATAAGAGTGTCTGTACATAGTCTGATTGCATCCTCTTATGCCGTGCTTGGTTGAGATCACTGGAAGATCTGCTCTTTTATGAAGGAAAATGAAGCAGCAGCAGATTGTGAGCAGAGAGGAGGAGGGGCAGGAAGGAGAGGAGGGAGTGGAGGCAATGGTTGGAATGTATTTTATAAGAGAAGAACAAAGAAAAACCTGTACCATGCATGGTATACACAAGAAGGAAAAAGTTATTTTAAAAAGTCTATTATTTTATAAAATAAATATGTACTGGTAACAAGAAAAAACCATTTACAGTTAGTGACATTATACATAATCATATAAGGAATATCTTCCCTGACTCTAAGTGATCTTACCATTTACACTTAGACACAGATTGGCTGCTCCAGAACTGAAAGGCCCTAGACTCACCTGTGGCTTTACATAGCTTTTTGACAGAGAAAACCTTAATTAATGGTAAATCAGTATATTTCATATACATATGGAACATGTATGTATATATCCCCACATATGTGAAAATACCTATGAATAACAATTTAAAACATGCCAGAAGTGAATATGTTTTGCCTCACCTCTGTTTCTTCACAAGTGTGTATGCCAAAGTTCTGCAGGATTTTGACAACAGAAAGCTTCATGTTTAGGAGAGCAAATCTCATACCAATGCAGTTTCTAGGACCAATTCCAAAAGGCATGTATACATAAGGATTGATTCTATCTTTATTCTCCTTGCTGAACCTGGTGTCACAAGTAAGCGAGAACATAAATAATGAAACAAGAATTGCATAAGAGTGACATGTTCGTACTTTTCCTTTACAGCCCACAGCCAGAACCATACAGAGTACTTCAGTCTTTTCACTATTCCAGTCCTGTGCAGATAATTTACTATGAGATTTGGAAATTAAAATTGTTTTATAAAGCTTTACAGTAAAGGAAATCCCAGTGTTACTAAGATGCTGTGCAGTAAATGCTCATTGAAATCAAATGTGTCTATAAATTTTAAGATACTAAAGATTGTCTCTGTTTCTGTGTGTAAGCATCACAAAATCAGTGTAAAGAAGAAGGAATTGCCCTGACATTTGAGTTGGAGTTCACTCACTGGAGAAGGAGAAGATGCATGTTATGAATGAAATGTTTCTATTCCATTCCTTTATCTTCTTACCTCCCTCTCTTCCTGTCCTTTTCTTCTTTTCTTCTATCCATCGTAATCTCTTTTTTCTCTCATTATTCCTTTTCTCGCCAGCTTCCTTTCCCCCAAATAAGTTCCTTTAACAAAACTTTTGGCTTTCTTTCCCTAGTTACCAGATAAAGTAGTTTGCAAGGACACATGCTGCTTCTCTGTTCTCTTATCACTGACTTTTATTAAAAGTACAGTCTTGTGTCCAATTAAATTTTGATTTCTCATGTGATTGTATAAAAAAAATGCTGATGCTTAGAATGTTCTGGAAAACTAATAACCACCTGTTTTATGAGTGTTACTAACTATCAGGGAAGATTCTGAACTAATTCTTAAGTGATATTTTTACAGAACAGCTTTGGGGTCAGGTGAGAGTTGTGTTGCTATGTGAGTGAAACTTGAACTTGGTGGAATCTTGTAGGGGAAGATTACATACAAACATGAGAAACATTAAAACTTTTCTGTAGACTTCATATATATATATATATATATATATATATATATATATATATATATAGTGTTTGATTATAAACTTTATATAAACTTTTATACTCCTAATCCCATGGACTAGTCACTGATGTTTACTGAGCCCATAATTAGATGTAAATGAAAGCTGGAGCAATCACAGAAATGCATAATGAGTAATGTCCAAGTTTGTAGTCACTAAGCTACAGGAGGTGGGAGCAGGGCTATATAGAAAGGACATAGAAGTCATGTAGCCAGGAAACACGAATTAGTCAATTCTATTTGACTCCCTTAATAAGCACTATCTGCATAACATCTGCTAACACCAGAGATACATAGCGAAGAATACAAGATCTTGGGCATCAAGAATCCCTTTAAAGATGCTCCTGAGTGTCTAAATTCTTTACGCCTGATTCAATTGCAACTATCTTAAAAATCCCATTTACACATAAGTAGCATCATATAGACTGGACAGGTTATTTCTTAGAATTAATACCTATATCCATATACCTATCTGCAAATAATAACAATTTGTGAATAAAGAGGCCACAAACATGAAAAAGCTTGGGAAGGGTTGTATAGGAGCATTTTGAGGGAGGAAAGGAAAGGAAGAACATTTATACCTAAAAATTATATTCTCAAACTTAAAAAAATTAAGAAAAAACAAAGTTCTCTATTGTCATCAGTGTGTTAAAAACTTTGAACCCTTTCCGTCCTGCATCCAGTGCGCACAGACTGCTTATTGTTTTGCAATCACAGAAGACCCTGCTGCAGAGTCAAGAAGGACGAACACACTGACTTTCTAGGGAGTGGATGGCTTGGCTCTGGAAGGGTCACCCGCCCGGTGGGCATGAGGAGCTGGCCTCAGGAAGCAGACAGAAGCAATACTGAGAGCGCTTCTTTTCTCATTCATCCTCAGTGAGGTTGTGTGAACCAACAAAGGTGAGGTTCTCTGCACCTTCTTTTATGAGCAGATGTTTAATCTAATGGATTCCTATATTTGAGAAGTGATTCTTGTATTTGGGGATGTGTCTAGAGAGTTCTTATAACATTATGGACAATATCAAAGAAATAAAAACCTAACAAAAATAAGATATTCTCCTAAATACGGTTATTGTGCTTACTCTGACATACACACACACACAGGCACATACATCACACAAACATGTTTCACAAAAGAGTACTTATAGGTTATAGAAAGTAATCAGAATTCATAAAAACTGGAGAAACTTAATATTTTTTTCTAATTTTTAAGTACCTACACATACTTCAAAGTATATACTATGATATCACTATAATAAAGGAATTTGTGTTAAGGTTTTAAGATTCTAAAAAAATTACAAAAATATAGAAATATCATCTTTTAGTTCAGCTAAAACTCCTGCAGGTTTTTTTTTTTTTTTAACAATAAGTATCTTTTTGTAATGAGAACATTCTAAAACATCCATACATGTAAGGTAACATGTACTTATAGCTATGTGATCACAGTAAAAGCCATGATGATGTGCTGAGTGAAACATGATTCCAGTGTGTTCTTCAGGGCCCTCTACCTTTCAGGGAGGAAGTTTCCAGGCTGTGTCCAGTGCTCCGGATCGTGGTGAAGAGTAAAGACAGGTACAGTTACACTGGTATTTTTGGGAATGAACACACCATTGATTTGGGCATCTTTCTTGCTGAGTCTGGAAATTCTGAAAGTAGGAGGATATAATCTCAGAGTTTCATTCACTACCATGTCCAGATACTCCATCCTTCCCAGGGCATCGTAAGTGGCAGGTGCCTGGAGAGAGAAAAACAGATTTGTGTTGATTCGAGATTTCAATTACCTTTCACGGCAATCTGTACAGCACTTTTAGATGTCAGGAACTCCACTTTTAACCTAATTAACGAGCAATTTCCCCCGAGACATCATCTTCGCCACAGTCACACGTGTTGACCAGCCTAGCAAAGGGCCATTGAAATGCATGGTAGAGTGAGTGCAGAGGGATATTCAGATAAACTTACACTTAGCTCCCCAGTCTTCAGTCTCCCTTTGTATTGCTTTCCTTTTCAGTAATCATGAATGACATGTTACATCAATATCCTTCCCCCTAATCAGCTAGCAAAGGCAGCATAACAACATAGAGAGTCCACAAGGCCATACCAAGGAAATATAATGCGGGCAACGTCAAATTCCTTTTTAAAAATTACATATAAGGCCTTCCAAAGGACAACTCATAGTTTTTAAATTCTATAATTGAGTTTTTCTTTACCATAGATATTCCATTTGAAAATTAAGGTCATATTAAATAGGAATAACATGACAGTATAACGAAATAACTTCAGTATGATTTTTTTTCTCTTTGAAAATCATCATAGTAATATAAAATACAAATGGACAATAACTGAGGACAAAGTTTCTATTCTACTGAAAGGTCCATTCAAGTCTATGCTTAGTTGTTTCAGCAATTTTCTTTTTTTTCATGGATTGTTGTAATAAGAAATCTTTAAGTTCATCACCCCACACCTGAGAGTTGCCTACCAAAGATGTCTCACATGAGAAATGAAGGATGACTAGGTTAGATTGTTCTGTGGATATGTGTGTGTGTGGTGTTATCCTGACTGATGTGGCTGTACAACTGAAGGTAGCAATATTTCATGAGCAGATTATACTGGGCAATATAAGAACAGCTACATAACTATCGATCGGTGAGTGGGCCTGCTAGCAACCAGCATCCTCAAAGGCCCATGCTGTGCCTATTTGGTTGTGAGTAAGTAGCTTGGTCAGAAGAAAAGCTATGTGGAGTAACAAGCAGTCCTACCTATGAGTTCTTGCCATGAGTCCCTGCTTTTACCCTCCTCAAAGATTAACTGTCATCATAAAATGCAAGCTGAAAAGAATCCTTTCCTCCCCATAGTTGTTTCGGTCATGGTATTTGCCACAGGACAGAATGAAGCAAGAGCAGAAGGTGAATATGAGACCTGAGGATGTCTTTCGTGCTTCTCACTGACAACCCAGTCACAGAGTTCAGGTGCATCAACCTCATTGTATGCATTTGGGCCATATATGTGAAGACAGCTTATATAATATGTGGCTGTCACTTTGCAGGACATCGAAGCTACATGTAGATGTGAAAAGTTTATGTTGGAAACTGCCATGGTTTTCCTTGTTCAAGTCTAATTTTATGATTGGAGAGAGGAGTAATGGGGGGAATATCTGAGTCAGTCCTCCCAGCTTAGACAAGACAAAGCTCCGTTGACAACAGTCATGCCACGCCATTTCCAGTAATAATAATAAGAGGTCGCTGGGTGAGTGTCTAGGGAGATGTGTCAGTGGTTAAGAGATGGTTTTCTCTTGCAAAGCACCCAGAGTTGGCTCCCAGTACCCAGATGGTGGATCACAATTGCTGGCCCTCTAGTGGCAGGAGTTCTGTTTTCCTGTTCTGGTCACCTCAGGCTCCAGGCATGCACATGATGATACACATTCAGACAAAACAGTTATACACGTTAAGTAAAATTTTAAAAGATACTTGACTGAAGAATGCTTAACCTTTAAATCTAGAGATTTTTTGCATGATTTTGGACTATGTCATTGTGGGAGCAAAAAATAGATGTTAGAGGATCATTAGTGAAGTACAAAGATTAATTCTCTCTATGAACACCATTGTTCTCCATGTCTCCTTTTATTCGGCACTAAGATTATCACTGGCTATTTCTTCAAGGACCAAGTTTACTTAGTTTATTATCATGAATACAAGTGTGGAAGAAGTATTTATAGTTGAAATACTCACCTTATTGGGCAGAACTGTGTCAATTTCATGCTGGAGTTTCATCTGGGCATCAGGGTGAGTGGCCAGTGTATACATAATAGAGGAAAAAGCAGTGCTTGTAGTATCATAGCCAGCCAAAATAAATAAGATTGATTGGGCCACAATCTCCAGATCAGAAAGAGCTAAAATGAGATTAGACATATCAGATACAAAGGATCAAAGGTACAAATATGGCATCATTGAAACCACCTCTCTCTGTGATTTTGAAAAAAAAATTATCAATCATGTGGAAAGCAATTTCTTACAAGAATAAAAAGCAGACAACAGGAGAAATGTAGAAATAGTCTACATTATATTTATTAGGTCAGCATGAACCATAACATAAAACACTAACCTTAGTGATAAGCGAGGTGCCAATGAACCACACACTGTAGAAGTGGAAAGAAAATCAAAGAAGAAAGAACTGGGACCTGAGCACAACCACGTGCTCTGCAAAAGTAAATATTGGATGTGATAAGTATGTGCAGTGGGCACAGTAAAAAGAAATATGGCCCTGGATTCTCTAGTTGCTTTCTCATGCTTTGAAAGTAAATGGTCTTGGAAGAGATTCTCTGGTCCAGCTTGCCAGTGCTGGCTGGTTTTAGTGGTAAATGAAAGAGAAATCAGTGATAGCTTCATCAGAAAGAAAATCATACTCAGGAAATGTCATTCAGAGAGAGCTGGTTTACTTGTGCCGCTATTGATTTTATTGTAAATGCTTTGTATGTTTTCCCATTTAAGTTGAGTTTGGCTATAGCCTTGCTTTTTTATTAAATTTTTATTTTTTATATTAATTACAGTTTATTTACTTTGCATCCAAGCTCTAGCCTTCTCCCTCATTAGCCTCCTAATCACCCTCCCTCCCTCATCTCCTCCCTGCCCTCTCTAAGTCCACTGATGGGGGCTGTCCTCCTCCCTTCCATCTGATCCTAGCTCATCAGGTCTCATCAGGACTGGCTACAATATCTTCCTCTGTGGCCTAGCAAGGCTGTTCCACCTTCGGGAGGGTGGAACAAAGAACCAGCCACCAAGTTCATGTCAGAGATAGTCCATGTTCCCCTTACTAGGGAACCCACCTGGATACTGAGGCGCCATGGGCTATGTCTGAGAAGGGATTCTAGGTTATATCCATGTATGGTCCTTGGTTGGAGAATCAGTCTCAGAAAAGACCCCTGTGCCCAGATATATTTATTTGGTCTTTGCAAAGCTCCTGTCCTCTCCACGTCTTACTAACTCCCCCTTCTTTCATATGATTCCCTGCACTCTGCCTAAGGTTTCGTTAGTAGCCTTGATCTATGTTGCTTTTATTATACAAAGACATGGCCTCCATAATCAGAAATTCTATGGACACATATCGTAAAGAGATGTTGGACTTTTCAAAGGCTGTTTCTGCATCTAATGAAAAGTTTATGCGTTTTCTGTTCTTGAGCCCATCTATGCCATGTGTTTTATATATATTTGAATCATGGCTGAGTTTTTGACATAAAATATATTCAGTCCTTGAAAATTATTTAGAATTGGTCTATTTTATGTATTCCTGCATTTGGTTTGCAAGCATTTTATGGGGAATTTTTACCAGGATTATTTGTCTATACATCTCTTGAATTGGGTTTGCAAATATTTTATCTAGAATTTCACACTTATATTCACCAGAAAGAGTCACCCTTAGATATCTGTTTATAGGTTTTGTCTATATTTAGTACTAGTATAATACGTCATTTAACAAAAGATTTTAAGAAATTTTCTTTTTTCGTTTTACAGAATACATTGAGGAGCATTGATGCTAATATCTGAAATTATGATAGATTCTAAACAGTGAATCAATCTGGCCATAAATCTTTTCCTGTTGTGGCATGTTGAAATTACTCCTTTTATTTCTTTGTTTGTATGAGTTTGTTTAAATGATCTATCTTGACATAATATTGATAGGTGTTATACATCTAGAAATACATATACTTTATTTTAGATCTTCCAGTTTAGAAGAATGTAAACTTTGAAATTATGTCCTCATGAGTCTATGAACTTCTTCAAGGACTGAAATTCATAGCTATAACAATAAGACAAAAGAAAGATATAACACAACATATTAAGTGTGTGAAATGGACCACATTTCAAAAGCAACCTATAGATTTTTGAACTTTTCTTCAAAATTCCAGTGCAGTTTTGCATGAAAAGAGGAAAAGCCATTTCAAATGAATATGGAAACATAAAAAAATCCCAGAATATACAAAAAATCCTGTAATTTAAAAGATTACTTGTAGTATTATTTTCAAGGTGCAGTACAGAACTAGAGTGTTTAAAAGCACAGTAATGTCATATATAAACAGCACACCAATCAGTGCAATAGAACTGAGTATCACATATATGTCAAAATTCCATAGCCATCTGAAATTTTTTACAAAGGATCAAAATACACATTAGAGAAAATCCTGTATCTTCAACAAACAGTGCTGGTCAAAGTAGATGTTGCATTTTTGAGAATGAAAATAGATTTTTTTTTTCTACCCTACACAAAACACAACAAAAGTATGTCAAGAATTTCAATGGGAGACCTGAAACCTTAAATCTATTAAGAGAGATTATAGTGAATAAGCTTCAACTTACAGGCACAACAAATGGCCTTCTGACTGGAATGCCTGATTGTAGGAATTAAGTCATGAGTAGTGGGAATTCACAACTCTAAAATATTTCTACACAGCAAAGGACACTTTTATTTGAGAAAAGCTCTGGCCTATATAATATGGAAAAATCCAAACGTACCCACTACACATCTGACAAAAGTTAGTGTCTAGAATATACAAAGCACTCAAAAAACTAAGTCCTGAAAAAAAAAAAAAAGCTCCTTAAACATTGGGACAAAACAGAAAGTTCTAGAAGAAAAACAATGAAGGTGGCTGAGAAATGTTTGTATATATTCAAATCCTTAGTCTTCATCAAAATTCAAATGAACACTACTTTGAGATGTCATATTACCCCAATTAGAATATGCAAGATAAAAAAATGACAGCAAAAACTGGAATGGATGTGGGTATGGTGGAACTTGGTATTCACTGTTTTTGGGAGTGCAGACTGGTGCAGGCACTCCCTGCACCATGGAAGTCAGCATGGAGCTTCCTCAAAAAGCCAGATAAAGATATAAAAATATGTCTGAGCTAGACCACTCCTGAGCATATTCTCAGATTACTCTTAAATGACAACTAGACTTCCACTTGTGGATATTTATGCTTCTTGATGTTCTATTCAAAAAAGCATGAATATCCATCAACTGATAAGTTATAATGAAAATACAGTACTATACATATGCAATATAATTCATGTCTTATAAAAACTGAGACAGTAAAATTCACAGAGCAATGGTAATAATCATTCTGCGTGTGATGACACGACCTACAAAAACCAACTCCACATGAAGTTGCTTCTCACACATGGTGAGCATATCTTTGGATATGTGTACCTAAATTGGAGTACCTCCAGAAGTTGGAAATACATAACTGGTCATTGAGCTGTTTACAGAGAAGAGGACAAATACGTAGTGGGTAAAATGGAGGAAATGACTGTAATGGTACAGGAACGTCTAGGACCATGTGGAGTGGGAATAATTAAGACCAAAGTTAATAGAAAATACCACATGGAAACTTGCTACTGTGAGTCAGAGATACATTAAGGAAAAGAGTTTAAGTAACTCATGCTTTACAGAAAGACAAAGTGTCTTCTGGACATTCATTCAAGAAAAACACTGTGGCCAACAATAGGTTACCTCTCTTTTTAGTTGGTGGTTTGTGGGCTCAAAACATTATAGCCTATAACCAGTTTTCTTAGTCACATTCCAAAGTTGATAATAAGATTGTATTGCTGAAGACACTACTGCTTATGTTACAGGAAGAACTAAAACAAGCTTTTATGGTATCTGGAACTTTTATCTCTACTAGCCAATTTTCAGTCATGCATGGTTCTAGGTATGTTGCCAGGGAGGAGGTAGTAATCAATGTGTTACCTACATGTGAACCCTTTGAGGCACAATAAGAATTTGCCTTTGACCCAGCCCACAATGAATTCCTCATCCCTGGATGCCTGTGGTACCTGGCCAGGAACAGACATGTGAGACCTCTATGTACCATTCCCCTGTACTCTTCATCTGCTGTACTACATACCTTCAGGCATTCCCCAAGGATAGTTGACCCCAGGGACTACCAGGTGAGACCCCTCTGTTCACAACTCCCAGCCTGCCCTGTCCTCCAAGCAAACCTAGTAGAAGAGAGCCCCACACCACCCATAGGCCCCCCTAAGTCCATCCTGGCCCAAACCCCAGCCCCCTTCCTTGGATGCCTGCAGATACCCAGTCCAGGACAGATAGGTAAGACCTGTGTGCATCAGCACTCTGACTGCGCAGGGTACCTGGGCAAATACAGCATGGTGAATTAAGCCCTGTCCCCTGCAGGGGTCATCTACTGGACTAGATCCCTACATTCATTCCTGAAGGCTCCAGAGACCACCAGAGATAAATTGTACCTTCTCCCCAATGCTCCACTTTCTGGCCCTCAACTCTGACTGCATTAATGAAGGACTGTCTACACCAGAGAAAACCTGATGGTGACAGTCCAGTGTAAGAGCACAAATAACAAGAGCCAGGGCAATATGTTAACACAAGAACCCAACTCTCATATTATAGGAATTTCAGGATGTCTTAAAACAGTTGAAGCATAAGAAAATGATGTTAAACCCAATCTTATAAAGATGATAGAGTCTTTTAAAGAAAAAAAATCAATAAATCCCTCAAAGAAATACAGGAAAATACAATAAAAAAAGATAAAGGCCTTTAAGGAGAAAATGAAAAATCCCTTAAAGAAATACAGAAAAAAAATCAAACAGGTCAAGGAAATAAATAAAACAGCCTAACACATGAAAATGAAAGTAGAAGCAACAAAGAAAACAATCTGAGGGAATCCTGGACATGGAAAAAAATGCAGAGAATATAGGAACAACTGATGCAAACATCATCACCAACAGAATCCAAAATTTGGAAGAGAGATTCTCAGGAATCAAAGATGCAACAGAATAAATTGATGCATCAGTCAAAGAAAATGTTAAATCTAAAATATTCCTGACACAAAATATCCAGAAATTCTTGGTTACTATGAAAAGACCTAACATAAGAATAATAAAAATAGGGAGCTGGAGAGATGGCTTGGAGATTAAGAGCACTGGCTGCTCTTCCAAAGGTCCTGAGTTCAATTCCCAGCAACTACATAGTGGCTCACAACCATCTATAGTGAGAACTGTTGCCTTCTGGCATACAGGCAGGCAGAACACTGTATAAAATAATCTTAAAAAAAGAATAATAGAAATAGAAGAAAGTGAAGAGTTCCAGATCCAAGGAACAGAGAATATTTTCAACAAAACCAGAGAAGAAAGTTTCCTCAACCTGAAGAAAGATGCCTCTAAACATACAAAAAAAACCATACAGAACACCAATTAGATTGGACTGGAAAAGAAAATCCTTCTGCCACATAATGATGTAAACACTAAAGAAAGAAGAAAGAACATTAAAAGTTTCAGGGAAAAAGACCAAGTAACATATAAAGGCAGACCTATCAGATTTATACCTGGCTTCTCATCAAAAAATCTAATGCTCAGAAGGGCCTGGGAAGATGTCTTGCAAACAAAACAAAACATAGATTTAGGCCCAGACTACAAAGCCTAGCAAATCTCTCAATCATCATAGATGGGTAAAACAAGATATGCCCAGAGAACACCAACCTACAACAATATTTATCTACAAATCCAGCGCTATAGAAAATACTAGAAGAAAAACTCCATCCCAAGGAAGGTAAATGTATCTAAGAAACACAGGAAATAAATATCTTCACACCAGCAAAACCAAAAGAAAAGAAACACATATAAACCATACACAGTAATACTATCATCAAAATACAGGAATTAACAATCTTTGGTCATTAATATCTCTCAACATCAATTGCATCAAGTCCCCAGTAAAAAGACTCAGGCTAATAGAATGGTTGTAAAAGAGAGATCGATCATTCTGCTGCATACAAACGATCAAACAAATGAACAAAAAACAGCTCAGCAACAAAGATAGACATTACCTGGAAGTAAAGGGCTGAAAAAAGATTTTCAATCAAAGGGACCCAAGCAACAAGCAGAAGCAGACATTCTAATATGTAGTAAAATAGATTTTTATCCAACATTAATCACAAGAGATGGAGAAAGTCATTTCATACTCATCAAGTGAAAAATCCACCAAGGTGATGTCTCAATTCTGAATGTATATGCCTGAATTGGAAGGGCACCCTCATTTGTAATAATAATAAATAAAAAACTTTAATACAGCCTAAATCACACATGGAGCCCCTCCCTACACGATAATAGTAAGAGACTTCAACACCCAACTCTAACCAATGTACAGGTCATTGAGACAGAAGCTAAACAGAGATATAATGAAAATAAGTGATATTTTGAATCAAATGTATTTAACAGATATCTCCAGAAAATTCCATCAAAACACAAAGCAAGATAGCTTCTTTTCAGCATCTCACAGAACTTTCTCCAAGACTGACCACATACTCAACTCAGCCACAAAGCAAGCCTCAATAGATACAAGACAATTGAAATAATACATTGTAGTTTATCAGACCACCATGGATTTAAGCTAGACTTCAACAACAATAGAAACAACATATGTAGAAAGCCTACATATTCATGCAACCTGAACAACTCTCTACTCAATGACCACTGGGTCAGGGAGGAAATAAAGAAAGCAATTAAAGACTTTCTATAACTCAATGAAAACGAAGGCCCAACATACCCACACTTATGGGACATAATGAAAGCAGTGAAAAGTTCAGAATGCTAAGAAATAAAGAAATTGGAGACATCTCACACAAGCAATTGAAAAGCAAACCTGAAAGCTCTGAAACAAAAAGAAGCAAACACACCCAAGAGGAGAAGACAGCAGAAAAAAAAAAATCAAACTCTGGGCTGAAATCAATAAATAAGAAACAAAGAGTATATTACAAAAAAATCGACCAAAACAAGAGCTGGTTCTGTAATGCCAGGATCACAGGACCCTCAGAGACCACCAGGAGATGACTCAATGCATGAGCAAGAGAGAGGAGGAGAGCTTTATTTCGAGAGTGATCGAACTCGGGATCCAAGTCTCACTGACACAGCAGTAGAGAAGTGGGACCCTGAGCCCTGAGTGGGTGGGATTTTTAAAGGGAAAGACTGTAAGCAGGGGGTTTCCATGACAGCAAGCAGGGGGTTTCATGTTTCCATTAGAGAAAGCAGGGGCGATCATGCCTTGACGTTACAGAATTGGGTAATCACAATTGCCAGGGTGATTGTCTCTATTTTTTACTAAATATTTATTCTGTAATATTTCCTGGGGGCGGTTGCTTGTAGAGCTAACTTTGTTTTCTGCCAGGTACACATTCTGTGATATTTCCTGGTACCTGAGTTTAGCTCCCGGTCAAGATGGCTCCTTATTTCAAAATGGAGTCACCCAGGCTAACTTAAACTCTTCATATCTTTGAGAAAATCAACAAAATAGAAAAACCCTTGGCCAAACTAGTGAAAAGGCAGAGAAGATATCCAAATTTAAAAATCAGAATGAAAAGGGGAAATAAACAACAGACACTGAAGAAATCCAGAAATAATAACCGTTAGGTCTTACTTCAAAACCCTGTATGCCACAAAATTGAAAATCTAAATAAAATGGATGATTTTCTTGATAGATTCCATGTAGCAATGTTAAATTGAGATCAGGTAAACAATTTGAGTAGACCTACAGCACCTAAGGAAAAAGAAGCACTCATCAAAATATCCCAACAAAACCAAACCAAAACAAAGCAAAAAACTCTAGGCTAGATGGTTTTGGTGCAGTATTCTACCGGACTTTCAAAGAAGAACTAACACAAATGCTCCTTAAACCATTCCACCAAATAGAAAAAGCAGCAACATTGCCAAACTCATTCTATGAGGCCACAGTCACCCTGATACCTAAACCACACAAAGACTCAACAAAGAAGTAGAACTTTAAACCTATCTCTCTTATTAACACTGATACAAAAATACTTGTGAACCAAATCCACGAACACATCAAAAACATCATCCACCATGATTAAGCAGTCTTCATACCAAATTCATCAACATAATCTATCATATAAACAAACTGAAAGAAAAAAAAAACATGATCGTCTCATTAGATTCTGAAAACCTTTTATTTTAGTCTTGTTTAAAGTCTTGGAGAGATCAGTGATACAAGGCACATACCTAAATACAATAAAGGCAATATACAGCAAGCCAATAGCAAACATCAATGGAGAGAAATTCAAAGCAATTCCACTAAAATTTCTGCTAAAATCAGGAAAAAGACAAGGCTGCTCACTCTCTCAGTTTCTATTCAATATCGTTCTTGATGTTCTAGCTAAAACAAGAAGACCACTAAAGGAGATAAAATGTTGTGGATATAAACATGTTTTTGTTTTAATCACAGGTGTGGGATGTGGGACTGATTCAGATAGTCCCCAGCAACTAAATATTTGACTTATGTGGACTCTGAGAAGAACTCTTTGCCAGCTGCAGATAGTTTAAGTCTGAGGATGCTGGAGAGAGAATAAATGCCAGAGCCCAGAGAGTAAGGAGGAGCTCTGAGAAAGAACAAGCCAGCCGTTTCTTCCCCATGCAGCTCCTAGTTGCTGTTGATGCAGTGAGACAAGAAGTTGGAGTACTCCTGAAATGAGGACTGGGCTGGTTCCAATTAACTCAATGACCCAACTGGCAGGAGGAAGTTAAGAGAACTGTGCCCTCTTTCTCTCCAACCCATTCTCTCTTCTACCTGGTATTGGAGTGTTGAAAGGGATTGGGATGGAGTAGGGAGAAAGAGATATTAAAAGAATGTAAATGAAAGGGTTTTTAAAAAGTACACCAACAGATCAAGGGGATACAAATAGGAAAGGAAGATGTAAAAATATTACTCTTTGCAATGAAATGATAGTATACGTATTCCAAATTCTACCAGAGAACTCCTTCAGCTGATAAATACCTCCAGCAAAGTGTCTGGATACAAAGTTAATTTAAGAAAGAAAAAAAAAGCAGTATCCCTCCTTTAGACAAGTGATAAATGGGGCTGAAAAAGAAATGAGTAAGAAGTTTCTCTTCCCAATAGATAAAAATGATATAAAATATCTTGGTGTAACTCTGACCAAGCAAGAGGAAGACTTGTAGGACAAGAACTTCAAGTCTCTGAAGAAAGAACTTTCAGAAGATATCAGAAGATGGAAACGTCATGGATAGGCAGGATTAACAGACTGAAAATGTCATCTTACAAAAATCAATCTACAGATTCAATGCAATCCCCATTAATATACCAACACAATTCTCTACAGACCTGCAAAGAGCAACCATCAATTTTATTTAAAAAAAAAAAAAAGACACAGGATAGCTAAAACAATTCTGTACAATAAAAGGATTTCTAGAGATATCACCACTTCTCACTTCAACCTGTGCTACAGAGGAACAGTGATAAAAAAGTGCATGGTTGTTGTAGGTGGTGATTAATTTTTACTGTTGATATATCTTCTGGTAATCCTGCTGTTAGTCCTAAACAGCTGTATAACCAAATCACCACACAGAAACTGGGTTTATTTAGTTAACCTAGAATATAATGCTGGGCAATAGTTACTCCCTCCTAAACCTCCAAGCCTTCATAGTTTCTTAACATTTAGATTTCCCACATTATGCTTGCTTTTAGTGATATATTAGGTCCAGTCCATCTCTCCAGGCTGTTCCAAGATCTCTCCTCCAGCTCTCTCTCCTAGCTCTCCTCTCACCCCTTCTCCTCCCACTCATTTCCTGCCCCCTGGCTTCTCCCCTCTTTCCTGTCTTCTATCTCCTTCCTTTGCAAAACATTGTGGCTAGTTGTTTTATTTTGGCCTGTTTACACAGTTGTGACAGGATGCTTAGAATAAGTATCACAATGTAATATCCGGATTGAAATCAGAGAATGTGGGTGGGGGGATTAGCATTTGAATGAACAATGGTAAGGTGTATACATGTCAAAAGAACATTATCCCAACACATGGTATTGGCATTAAAACAGACATATTGATCAATGGAATAATATTAAGCACCCAGAAATAAACCCATGCCCCTACAGACACCTGAGTTTTGATAAAGAAGCCCAAACCATGCAACGGAAAAAGGAAACATCTTCAACAAATGGTGCTGGTCTACCTTGATGTCTGTATGTAGAAAAATGAAAATCAATCCATATTTATCACCGTACACAAAACTTAAGTCCAAGTGGATCAAAGATCTCAACATAAAACTGGAAACACTAAATCTATTACAAGAGAAAGTTGGGATGAGCCTTGTAGTTTTAGCATAGGAAACAACTTCCTGAACAGAACACAAACAGCTCAGACACTTAGATCAGCAATTAATAAATGGACCTCAGGAAATTTAAAAGCTTCTATAAGGCAAAGGACACCATCAAAAATTCAAAATGGCAGCCTACACAATTGAAAATGATCTTTACTCACCCTACACCCAACAGTGGGCTAATATCCAAAAGATATAAAGAACTCAAGAAAGTAGACACCAAGAAAACAAGTAACCCAGTTAAAAATGGGGTACAGACTCTACCCAGTAGTAACAGCCCCAAACTGGATATAACCTAGATGTCAAAAGAATGGAGAGGAAAAATGCATTACATTTACACAATGGAATACTACCCAGCTATTGAAAATGAAGACATCATGCAGTATGCAGACAAATGAAGAGAACTAAAAGAAAAGATCATCCTGAGTGAGGTAACCCAGACCCAAACAAACAGGCATGTATGTACTCACATATAAGTGAACATTAACCATAAAATACAGGGTAACTATGCTACAATCCACAAACAAAAAGAAACCAAGGAGGGCTCAAGGGAGGATGCTTGGGTCTCACTCAGAAGACAAAACAAAATGGATATCTGAAGTACATAGAGGGAGGGTGCTGTGTGTGAGAGAGTGTGAGGAGGGTAACTGGGAAGGGAATTAGGTGTTGGGATAGTGCAGAAATGGGGGAAGAAATAGGAGGACCTGCAGAGAGAATGAAAATCAGTAGGTGAGCATCTCCAGGACAGGGGAGGCCCCTGGGATTCTATGGGATGACCCTGGTTGCGATTCCCAGTGACAGAATATGAAGCCTGAAGTTGACACCCTTGTAGTCAGGTGTGACTTACAGTGGAGGGAAGTGGATGTCAATCCACCTATAAACATTCAAACCTAAGTTTGTCCAGCCTACAGGAAAATTTGGGATAAAAATGGAGTGGAGATTGACGATGTGGAAACCTAATAATTGGCCCAACTTGAGACCTACCCCTTGGAACCAAGCCTACCCCTGACACTCTTAAACATACTCTGCTAGGCTCACAGTCAGAATCCTAGTATAACTGTCTTCTGAGAGGCTTCATCCAGCAGCCGATGGACAGATGCAGAGACACAGTGCCAAGCAAGAGGCTGAGCTTTGGGGAGTTTTGTGGAAGAGTGGGAGGAAGGATTGAGGAAACTGGATGGGTCAAGGACAGCACAAGAAGACCTACAGAGTAAACTAACCTGAACCCATGGGGCCTCCCAGAACTGAACCACCAACCAAATACCTTGCATTTGAACCTAGGCCCCTGCATATAAGTAACAGCTGTGCAGCATGGTCATCTTGTGGGTTCCCTAGGAACAGGAGTAGCAGCTGGCTCTGGCTCTTTTGCCTGCCTTTGGATACCTTTCCCCTAGCTGGGCTGCCTTGTCTGGTTTCAGTGAGAGAGGAAGCACTTAGACCTGCTGTGACTTGAGGGGCCAGCGTGAATTGGTATCCCTTAGCACCTCCTTTCTCTGAATAGAAGATAAGGAGGGAATGGGACAGGGGGACATGAGGGCAGGATTGGGAGGAGGGGGCTGGGTCAGTCTATAAAATTATTAAATTAAAAAAGAGAGAACTTGCCTTTTCATGATATGACTATTAGTGCATAATATAAGGAGAGAATCCAACCCTGGTCTTTGCCATTGGGCCAAAGGTCTATGGCTAAATCTGTCATAGGCCCTTTGAGAGAACCCAACACTATTATGGACACAGTAATAGACTGTCCTCAGTATTCTTTCTTTCACCTTTATGTCACTGATCTCTTAGCCCTCATCAGAGAAGCTTCTTTTTGCAATAGATGCCAATTAATACAGAGATCCTGAACTGGTGAACAGAAGGCCACAAAATGTTTATATCTAAATGGAACATTTATGTCACACCCTCCAGTTATATTTCCATGGCTCAGAGCTTAATCAAGAATAAAGAGAAAGATGTAAGAGTCAGAGATGGCAAATGTCTGCAGCAGAATAAGACTTGCTAGAGATGACAGGGTCTTCCCAAACACAAACTAACAGGAGTTGGCCTGCAAGAGCAAAAGACCCATAAAGATCAAGCCTGACAAATTTCCTGGATGGATGGCGGGGTTGGCTCACAGTGTCCCACATAAAACTGAGGACCTATTGTCAACTGATGGCTGCCAAGAAATAGTCAGCTTTCTTCAGGAATTAGACACAGAGATTTTACTCAGTATTATTTACATTGCTGCCAACGGTCCTACATTCATCTTGTACAAGGGACTAAGCAGTCTTACTAGGGTTGAAAGAAAAGAAGGGTATAAACTTGGAAGAAAAAGTTATGGGAGAATTCAGAAGAAAGAGGTGAGAAGGAAATTTGGGATGGATTTCATCTCAATACTTTATATGCTTGCATCAAATTCTCAAAGTTTTCCTAATTGTCTAAGAAAGCACCAGATTGATTTCCAAAGTGCTTGTACAAGTGGACATTCTGACCAGCAATGGAGGAGAGTTCCCCTTTCTCCACATCCTTTCCAGCATGTGTTGTCACTTGAGTTTTTTATCTTAGCCATTCTGATGGGTGTAAGGTGAAATCTCATGGTCATTTTGTCTTGCATTTACCTAATAGCTAAGGAAAGTTTTTTAAAGTCCATGAATGCTGAAAAGGTACAGAAATTGCTGGGTGACCTCATAATTGAATTGGATGTTCACATCATAAATTCGTCAGAATATAAAGTATTTTAAGACTATGAGTTAAACTGTATGTAAACTATAGGGTTAGGTAATAATCTGTTAATATCTACTCATCAGTTATAACGTATCAGGGCATGGGAGATGGCTCAGAGGTTAAGAGCACTGACTGTTCTTCCAGTGGTCCTGAGTTCAACTCCCAGCAACCACATGGTGGCTCACAACCATGTATAATGAGATATGGTGCCCTCTTCTGGTGTGCAGGCACACATACAGGCAGAGTACTGAATAAATAAATAAATAAATAAATAAATAAACAAATAATAAATAAATAAATAAGCAAATAAATAAATCAATAATGTATCTACTACTCCAGGGCTGACCCTGATTGGGGGAGGGGCTGTATTTGTTTCTGGGATCAAGAGGAAGAGTACATTTCTCTGTATTCTCCTCCATGGTACCATGAACTGAAAAATTTTCCAAGGAATATTTTTTTCTGCGCCTCATGCTTGATAAAGAATGTTCTAGAAGTTTATGAAAAGGGCAAAACATCAGAGAACACAAAACATGATGAACATAATGATTACTACAATGACTCTGAATACATGTAAAATCTCATTGGTGAGGAAAACAATTAGTAGATATGTTAGAAGCAAACAGGTCAGAAAGAAATACTATTAGTAAACTGGGCACTGACTAAAGGTAAAGTAAATTATAAACTATGATAATCATAATTTCCCAACCATTCTAGTACTAATGTATGGAAACATCACTGTTGCGAAAGTCAGTGACAGTGGGTAAAAGAATGAATAGGAAATGTTGCACTCACAGTTCTTCTTCTTCTTTTTTGTATTGGAACACCATGAAAGAAAAAATAAATTTACACAGTTCCTTAACCTAGTAAACACTTAGACCATGCAAACTACAGTGAGAGTTGGTATTTGGACACTGCACCTCTAGACTGGATGCCATGCAAGCAGATTTCCAGGAAAGGTTCTGATTCAGCAGCTTGCATGAGGCTAAGTAACTACGTTTGTCTGATGTAGGTGACACACACATCACAAAAGACTATGGGGTCAAGAAAGCCATGCTTACGAATGACTTTAAAGTCACCATTAACAATACCATTTAATTTTATCAGTTCCCCCATTCCTGGACTCTCTTACACTTCCATGTCATGTTCCCACCCACTCCCAAATTATGACCTCTATTCCTTACCCATCATTTTTATATAAACCTAAGTGAATAATCACATGGCCCACTGAATCTTCTCAGTGTTGCCTGCATATATTTGTTTCTAGGGCTGATAACTTGGTACTGGATAGCCTACCAAGGGGCTCATGCCTGGGGAAGACTTATCTATGTGGCTAGATAGATAGACATGGATCCTCATGAGATTTTCCACCTCTATTAGGTATGTCAACAATGTTTGGAATTATTCAGGTCTTGGTTAAGGAGCCATGTCGTTGAAGTTTCACGTGTGTAGCTTCTCTGTCATAGATAGAAGCACAATAATATTCAGAGCCTGAACATTCTTGTATTTGTTCTTTAAAAATTTTTCTCAGGCTGCTGTCGATAACACCACTTGTCTATGCCCTTCTGCAGGAAGCTGTATCTGCTTGAGTGACCTGTTACGTATCAAGGACCATAAATTTCCTCTGTGTATACCTTTTAGATCGTAAAGTATACTTAGTTACCTTTATGGGACTCCACATCTTTGGGATTTTGGGAGTTCAGCATCAGCTGAAGAAAATCCACTCGGTGCTGAAAGCAGACAGAAATATCAAAGGCAGAAGGTTCACTGGGAGCTTGAAAACGGAAGTCGAATGAAGAACTTACACTGTTTTTATGAGAATATGATTGATTTAAGGCTTGAATACAGCTGCTGTTGCCTGAATCACTAGGGACACAAAACACTCATCAGAAGATTTGGGAGAACAAAATGTCTATCTTGGTCTAGTATCATGCTGTCATGTCCAACACCCATTTGATTATGACATTTTCTGGTTCTGATCATCTGTGGCTGCTGAGCACAGACCCCTGGCTGGGCTGGCATATTTTCTTCTCTTGATATGGGCACTTGTTTGTAAAGAAATCTTGCACATCAATATGGCATTTCCTTGATATAATATTAACCAACACTCCTCATTCTTTGACTGCTTTTCCTGGGACTCATTGCTGAGTTTTATGTGATTACTTACAAATGTTCCAAACCCCAAAATACTGACAAATAAGCAGTGACATCTTGGGCAAAATAATGACTCTCTTACATCCTTCTACTGGAATTTTTCCCTGACAAAATCATTTGTCCAACTTATAGGCTGTATTAGACAAAACCAGGTTATACAAGTTTCAGTCTCCATGGTCAATGATATTACCCAAGTCCTATGCAAGCCACAACTCAAATTGAACAGACCAGATTCCCCAAATATCTCAATGGGCCTTCTGTAGAGAATGTATGACTTTTGACATCATTGCCTTTGAACTGAAGCAACTTTTGTTGTAATATTTTACCTCTTGGTTGTTTTCAAGCCGATTTTTCTTGGTTTTTTCTATAAAATTTTTCAAAAACATTATCGCATCACTTGGATATATGTTGAGTTTCTCATATATTTGGTGAAGGAATGGAAAGAGTACTATAAGGAAAAGAAAAAGCATGATGAAAAGGAAAATTTAACTTTTTGACAGTTATTTTACTTACTAATAGTAAAAATTTAATAATTTAGGTGAAATAAAACAATAGAAAAATTAGTATGATTTATAAAATATGAAAAGTCTATCACAAATAAAAGCATTGAATTTTAAATAAAAACACACCATACAGAAGAGTTCAGTTCCAGAAAGTTTCAGTGTGGAATTTCATGAAATATTTAGCAAGCCTTTCATACCAATTCTTCACAGGTGTTTGCAAAATTTAGAAAACTACCAAAAAGTGGAAAATTGACTACATAACTTTCTCCTGTCTTGTTGCTAAATGAAGAACATGCTTTGGAAAAGTATCCTGTATAGAAATGTGACTTAAAAATACCATAAAGGTCAAGAAGATGCTCCACCACACAACAAGGACATTTGCTCAACTATGTTCACAGCAAATTTATTCTTAATAGCCAGAAACTGGAAACAACCGAGATGTCCCTTAACCGAAGAATGGAGGCAGACATTGTGGTACATTTACACAATGGAATACTACTCAGCTTTTAAAAACAAAGAAATCATGAAATTTGCAGACAAATGGATGGAGCTAGAAAAGATCATCCTGAGTGAGGTAATCCAGATGCAGAAAGACACACATGATATGTACTCACCTATAAGCGAATATTAGATCTATAATACAGGATACCCAAACTATATTCCACAGACTCAAAGATAAGTAACAAGGAGGGCCCAAGGGAGGGTGACTGAATATCACTCAGAAGGGGAAATAGAATAGACAGCAGAAGTGGATGAAGAGAGGGAACTGGAAAGGAGATGGAATGGGGAGGGAAACAAGTGTGGGGAACAGATGTTGGAAGAACAGGAGTGGGAAATGAGAGGGCTGGGAACAAGAAGGGAAACTTAGGGGGGACACCTCTTTGTCAAACTGGAGGCCTGCAACAGGATACGGTCCTGTGAGAATGTGGGTGTGACTCTAGCTGAGACTCTTAACAAGGGACTCATGCAGAGTGAAGTGGCTACCTCCTAGCCAGGCAGGACTAGTGGAAAGAGGGGAATAACAACCCAGGGACAAAACCTTTGATCCAAAATTTGCCAGGCCTATAAGAAGTGCAGGGATAAAGAGGGAACAAAAATCAAGGAAAAGTCCAACCAATAATTGGCCTAACCTGAGACCCACCCCATTGTAGAGAGCCAGCCCCTGACACTATTAATAATGCTGTGTTATGCTTGTATACAGACAGGAGCCTAACTTGACTGTCATCTGCTCCAGCCAGCAGCAGATCAGGACAGATGCTGAGACTTGCAGCCAAGCATGGAGCAGAGCTCTGGGAGAAGGATGGGGGTGTCTGTGGGAGTGTTGGGAGAAAGATGGGAGGAACTGGAGGGGACAGAAACCTCACAAGAAGACCAACAGGGACAACTAACCCAGACCCAGGGGGACTTATAGAGGCTGAGACAACTAAGGAGCAGGCATAGTCTGGCCCTAGGCCATTTGAACACATGTAGCCAATGGTGGCTTGGTCTTTCTATGAGGTGCCTGGCCAGTGTGGAGGTGGGGTTGTTTCTAACATGGACTCTATTGCCTGCTTTTGGATCACTTTCCCCTGGAAGGGCTGCCTTGCCTGGCCTCAGGGGATGAGGATATATATGCTCAGTCCTGATGTGAATTAATGTCTTGGGGAAAGTTTATACAGGGGAAGGGGAGTCCCTTTTTCTCAGAGGGGGTCCCTTCTGAGAAAGGGAGACGTGGGGGGGTTGGAAAGGGAAGAGGGAGGGGGTACCCTTGGGATATAAAGTAAATTAGCTGAATTTTTTTGAAAGCACCATAAAAGTTCTTAACAGCCAAGTGCTTAACAATTGAATGCAGAAAGAGGAAGTGAATCCTGTTGCATAGCAACATGCATGCCATCCAATAAGGCTCAAGACAGAGTAAAACCAAATCCCCAAAGCAGCCTGATATGAAGTATTAGGAAAAATTTCAGGGAAAACCCAACATTTTTCCTAATTATTGTTCTCAGAAAATTAGGAATAGTAGGGAATTTCCTTAGCTTTACAAACCTTGTCAGTGGAAACCAAGAGCTAACATAAAAATGAAGGGACCAGTTCTTTCCATCCTTTTCATAAACAAGGCAATAAAAGCTTGCTCACTCTATCATCACTTCTATTAAACTATTAGAAGAAAAGCACATGAATATGTGTATAGTGGCATTAATACACAAAAATACATGAACATAAATCGTAATCATGTACTCTGGAGGGTGAAGCAGAGAAACACTAATTTGAGAGCAGACATGATTATCAGACAGAATCTGTTTCAAAATTAAAAAAGAATTGCAATGTTGGTGATGAAATTCATAGCCTTGTGTATACAAGCCAAATACTACCTCAGGAATCTCCATGTGTATATCCTGGATTTGAGAAAGAATTTTGACTGTAGTCCAGATAGGTCAAAAATTCAAATATTCTTACCCTTATTGTGCTACTATAGGACTTAAAAATATTCCTCAACATACTTGATACAGTCATGCCCCTTCACGTATGCATACTCATGTCCAAGGCAACAAATAATACCAATGTGAGACTTTTTAGCATGTTACATGTTACAAAATCCTCAAAGCATAAATAATCATGTCCAATGTCCATTGCTCCATCTGGCCCAGCTACAATCATGGGGGCTGATCCGTGAGAATGACTGCTGTCTTTTCAATGGCCAACAATAAAGTGAAGAGGGCTTATGAAGACGTATTTCATGTTTGATATATAAGAGATGTTGAACAATATTACCACATCAAAAAAAAAGCTACTGATTGCAATCAAAGGAGAATCAAAACTATGCATGTTATGTCAGGCTAAAGAATTTCTCACAATGAAGCCGGTTTGAATTACATAATGGAAAGAATAATTTGGACTGAAGAAAAAGATAAATATAGTCAAGAGGCCAGCGGGAAAAATGTAAATGATGCTAAGGCAGTTTTAAGGAAAAGGACTAAGACAATACCAGAAAGTGGAATTCAATAAAATGACAAGAATCAGTGCATGTCTCTCAATAACAAGCCTGAAAATGAACAGTTCCAATTCCTTTAACAAAGGACACACACTAAAGCTGAAGCTAGTGATGCAACCTTAGCCTCAGCAGCCAAGTTCAAGCTTGAGTCAGCCAGATCACTAAGGTTCATCCAGTCTGGTTGACATAGCCAGTTCCAGACCAGCTAGGGTACACAAGCCTGTCCCTAAACAAACAAAGAAATGAATGAATGATATGCAGACTAGCAGATTGGATTAGCAATCATAATTCTTTTTACTGACTCCAAGTAACATACCCACCCATCAAATATCAACAATGCATCACTATTCTAACATCAAACCAAAACCAGTCACAAGGATTATACACCTTAAGGGAACTATCCACCCATATGACATTGATACCTTAAATGTGTAGGCATCAATCTGTGTACTCCATTTCATAAAACAAACACTGTTTGATACAATAACACTCCATAAACTCGGTAGCACACTATACAGTGTAGCACTGTAGCACACTGTAGTCACTATTAAATGACTTCTACACTCACTCTTAAAAATATATTTACTCTCCAGAAAAAAATAGAGAAGCATTAGAAGTAGCTGACATTAATTTAAACGTCATTCAAGTGACGGACAATTATTCAATATATGTAAATACATGAATATAAATCACAATCTTAATGGCTCCAAGGCAGAAATCACATGGTCATGTCATAAAATTATCTGAAAAGCACAAAGTATGTTTTAATGCTGGATGACCACATGTGATAAGAAAGTGCAAAAGGAGATAATACAACCACGCAGTGGTGAAGACATGATGGGAGAGAATTAACTATGCACAGATACGCTGTGAAGAATCTTGCACTTTGTATGCTAACTAACATAACTCTAATATTTTAATTTAATTGAAAAATCTACTACTACTTACCTCCAAAAAAAATTAATGGTGTGAAAATGCTAAATGTTAAAAGCTTCTTGGAGATTTTCACAAAGGGGTCATGAGGGTTGTTGAGGGAATCCACATTCACCCCAAATGAGGTGCCTATGATCACATCCATGCTGTAGGCCCCAAAGATGCTGAGGAGAGAGTCGGGGGTGTTAATGTGTGTTAATCCTCTGAGCTGTGTGACACTTTGTCTGCGGTATGATCAGTGTGGTCTGAGTTCACCACACTGGCTTCTTCAGAATTCAACATGATCTTACTACATACAATAGTTCCTGAACCATCTCCCTCTTCAAGTTGAAGAAAGAGGGGTGGAAGAAATTTGGGTTTTGCTGATGTTTTTCTAAGACCCTCAGCAAAACTTGAATCTTAGATTGTTCATAGTTACAGACTTTAGTGCTCTTTCCAAACCAATGACCCTCTGACGTGCTTCTTATAGTCTCCTCTTGCACTTTTTTAACTCGACAGCTGCAGCTTTGCTACATGTTTCTTCCTTCATTCTAAACTATATTATTTGTCTTCTGAAACATACAACAACAGCTAACCAAATTTTGCCTCGAGTACACAAGGAAGAGACTCTCTCAAGGTGATCAGAGAGCTGTCCCTTAACACATAGTTCCTCCTTCTGACTTTGGAGTAATTTTAGCTCCTTGACAAGCACTGGGAGTTCACCATAGGGCACACAAAGCCTCAGAAAATGTATCCCATGCACCATTACTCACTCTTTGATGGCGACAGGCTTGCCTTTCTCAACCTTGAGACTCAGGTTTTTCACCAGCACGTCTCCATACTTTTGGATGATGGAGAACATCTAAGCACACAACACAACAGTCTGTTGGTAAATGTCAACATCTGAGTCCCAAATTAAGACTTTTGAAATTAAGAAAAGATAGTCACAGTTTAAAGGAAATGTTTAAGATGACTATCCCCCCACCAGGCAAACAAAAACAAGAAAAAGAACAGCAAAAAAAATAAGGAACAAAGACCATTCTTTTTAATTTTTTTATTTGTTATTTATTACAATTTATTCACTTTGTATCCTGGCTGTGGTCCCCTCTCTCATTTCCTCCCAATCCCACCCTCCCTTCCTCTTCTCCCCCTATGCTCCTCTCCCTAGTCCACTGATAGGCGAAGTCCTCCTCCCCTTCTTTCTGACCCTAGCCTATCAGGTCCCATCAGGACTGGATGCAGGAAGGAGGACTATGGCCAGATTTTCATTTTAGACTGATAATCAGTCTAAAATTAGTCTAAATCAGACTAAAAATTAGTCTCCATTTGGATGCTTAAAGCTGGAGCATTGGTAAACTCTCAGTCTGCAGGTTTGTTCAAAGATCGTTCTTATCAATGGAATGCTCAGACAGACATCTCTGTGAAGAGCATCACATTGCTTCTAGCTGTTCTCAGATAGACTCTACCACATTTGTAATAAAAAGTTCTTCATTTACTTGCCTCCTTCAATCTTCCACTGGTGAAAGCTGGAGTCAGGAATGCTCGAATTCCCTTCCATTCTTCATTCACAGCTCTAAAGAGACTTTTCCTCATAAGTCCACCTGGACCAAGAGGCTATAATACCAAGAAAAATAGATTTTGCCCTTGATTATGTTGATTATTTTAACAGTATTTAAACATGTATAAAACAGACAACGCTCCTTAACATAATTACTACCTCTCTTCTAGGTGGCATGTTTCACACTAGTCTCTCAATTGAAGTGCCTCAAACTGGCTCTGGACTAGGGGCTGCGTGGTTAAGAACACTTGCTACTTAAGCAGAGGACTCTGGTTCAATTCTTTGACTCACAACTGCCAGCAACTGCAGTCATGGGTACCTTATGTCCTCTTCTGGTCCCTGTTATCACCTGCACACATGCCTTGTACCTACATACACCCAAGCACACATCTATAATGAGTAAATTAAAATACATAAAATCTCTCAAAATACAAAAAGCAAAGATACATACAGCCACCTGGTTTTGTGTAGAACTGTTTTTTTTTTTTTTTACAAACTTCATTTTGGTATGATTCCTTCTCAAGACAAACTGGCTTTTTAAATGAATAGACCCATAGGAGACCAAACATAGTCTCCAAGGCAGTACAGAAAAAATGATTAATTTAATAGTTAGGTTTCCACTGCTGTGACAAAAACCTTAGATAAAAGCAAGTTGCAACAGAGGTGGTTTATTTAATTTTAAAACTTTTAAGTCACAGCCAGTCACCGAGAGAACTCAAGGCAGGAATTCAAGGCATGAGCAGTAGGCAGAAGCTGTGGAAAAAGCCATTTCCTGGGTAGCTCAGAGCTTTTGCATATAACCCAAGACTAACTGCCTAGGAGTGGCACAAGCCACACCTGTCTGGCTGTTAGCCACTAGTTAAGGAAATACCCCTCAGCCTTTCTACAAGTGAGCTGACGGAGGCATTTTCTCACTTGAGGACTCTTGGCCCTCATTTTAGTAGAACTGCTTTGAGGTCTTCTCCATTTACTTTGATGTTGTCAATGGGCTTGCAGTGTATAAACTTAATTATGTTTATGTGTAAGCCTTATATCTCCAAGACTCTTACCACAAAGGGGTGCTTAATTTTTGTCAAAGGTTTTTTCTGCATCTCATGAGATGATCAAAAAATCATTAGGTTTTACTTCAAACACATGTGCTCCACAAAATTGGATCTAAACAGAATGGATAATGTTCTTGATATATTTCACATACCAAAGCTAAATCAAGATCAGGTAAATAGTTTAAACAGTGCTATAGCCCCTCAGGACATAGAAGCAGTCATCAAAAGTCTCTCAACCAAAAACATCCCAAGTGCAGATGGTTTTAGCACAGAATTCTACCAGACCCTCAAAGAAGAGCCAACACCAATACTCCTCAAACTATTCCACAAAATGAAAACTGAGGGAACATTGCCAAACTCATTTCAAGAAGCCACAATTACTCTGCTTCCTAAACCACACAAAGACTCAAGAAAGAAAGAGAATTCCAGACCAATTTCACTCCTGAACATCAATGCAAAAATATTCAATAAAATACTCACAAACTGAATTAAAAAAACACATCAAACACCATATCTACCATGATGAAGTAGGCTTCATCCCAGGGATGCTGAGGTGGTTAAACATAAGAAAATCTGTCAACAAAATTCTCTACATAAACAAACTCAAAGAAAAAATAATATGATAATCTCATGAGATGCAGATGTCTGGTGTTATTTCCTCTTTTGTTTCTAATTTTGTTAATTTGGATACTCTTCCTCTGCCTTTTAGTTAGTTTGGCTAAGGGTTTGTCTGTTTTGTTGATTTTCTCAAAGAACCAGCTCTTGGTTTCGCTGATTCTTTGTATCATTCTCTTTGTTTCCAATTTATTGATTTCAGCCAGGCGTTTCATTATTTCCTATTGTGTACTCTTCTTTGCTGTGTCTCCTTCCTTCTGGTCTTTCAGAGCTTTCAGGTGTGCTGCTAAGTTACTAGTATGGGATCTCTCCAATTTCTTTATGAAGACATTTAGTGCTATGAACTTTCCTCATAGCACTGCTTCATTATTTCCCATATGTTTGGGTATGTTGTGCCTCCCTTTTCATTCAATACTAGAAAGTCTAATTTCTTTCTTTCTGTTTTTCTTCCTTCCTTTCTTTCTTTCCTTACCCAATAGACATTGAGTAGGAAGTTGTTCAGTTTGCATGATTTTGTAGGGTTTTTGTTGACTCTGTTGTTGAGTTCCAGCTTTAATCCATGGTAGTCTGATAAGATACAGGGGGTTATTTCAGTCTTCTTGTATCTGCTGAGGCTTGCATTATGACCAAGTGTATGGTCAATACGGAGAAGGTTCTGTGAAGTGCTGAGAAGAAGGTATATTTTCTTGTGTTTGGGTGAAATGCACTGTAGATATCTGTTAGGTGTATTTGGTTGATGACATCTTTTAGTTTCCTTACTTCTCTGTTTAGTTTCTGGTTTGCTGACCTGTGTATTGGTGAGTTAGGTGTTTAAGCCTCCCACTATTAATGTGTGCGGTTTGATGTGTAATTTAAGCTCTAGTAACATTTCTTTTACAAATGAGGGTGCCCTTGCACTTGGGGTATAGATGTGGATTTTTCCTTTGATGAGTATGAAGTGTCCTTCCTCATTTCCTTTGATTAATTTTGGCTGAAAGTCTAATTTATTAGATACTAGAATGCCTAATCCTACTTGCTTCTTGTGTCTGTTTGCTTGAAAAACCTTTTTCCAGCCCTTTCCTCTGTGGTAATGTCTATCTTTATTGCTGAGGTAGAAAGGGTTAGACTAACTTTGCAACCTGTATGTCTTCTAAAGCCTATAGTTTTGAGTTTTAGGTTCAGGTTAAGCTAAAGCCTCTTAGTACCTTTCCAGAGAATGGAAAAATGTGACCCTATCTATGAGGACAGATAGAAAAAAAGGCAAGCAAACAATGACCTTCACTCAGCAAAAAGAAAAACTCCTGTCTTTGAGATAGCATTTCTTAGCAACAAACCTAGACTTCTTTTGAGTAGCTTTTGACCTCCAGCCAAAAGTCTGTAGCCCCTAATCTTCAAGGATGAGCTAACCACCCCCACCCTCGATTGCAGCTGCATCCACACTTGGCAGGACTGGCCAAGCTTGAGCACCTAAGACTAGCCAATTATCTTACTTTATAGCTTCCTCATCCAATCCTAAATTGCCAAGACTGCAACTTCAAATTTCCCGCAATTTTTCTTTTAAAACCCTAAAGGCCTTTGTCTCTGGGTGCCACTCTTTGCTGATCGGCAGGGGTGACCCCATTGCACAATGGTTAATAAACCTCTTGCTTTTGCAACGAGTTGTGGTCTGGGGGACTTTCTGGGAAGGGCGCGATCTTAAACTCCTGAGCTGTGAGACCCCAGGTCTTACAAGGTGTGTTTCTTGTATGAAGCAGAATGATGGGTTCTGTTTCTGTTCTATTAATGTCATTCTATTAATGTATTCATTCTATTTATTTATTTATTTTTACATTTTTTTCTTTATTAATTACATCTTATTCCCTTTGTACCCCCCTGTGGTTCCCTCCCTCCTTCCATCCCAATCCTTCCCTTCCTCCACCCTCTGCATGCATGCCCCTCCCCAAGTCCACTGATAGGGGAGGTCTTCTTTTCCTTCCTTCTGATCCTAGTCAATCAGGTCTCATCAGGAGTGGCTGCATTGTCTTCTTCTGTGGCCTGGTAATGCTGCTTCCCCTCAGTGGGAGGTAATTAAAGAGCAGGCCAATCAGTTCATGTCAGAGACAGTCCCTGTTCCTATTACAGTGGAACCCACTTGGATACTGAACTGCCATGGGCTACATCTGTGCAGGGGTCTTAGGTTATCTCCATGCATAGTCCTTGGTTGGAGTATCAGTCTCAGGAAAGACCCCTGTGCTCAGATTATTTGGTTCTGTTGCTCTCCTTGTGGAGTTCCTGTCTTCTCCAGATCTTACTGTTTCCCACTTCTTTCTTAAAATTCCCTGCACTCTGCCCAAAGGTTGCCCATAAGTCTTAGCATCTGCATTGATAGTCTGCAGGGCAGAGCTTTTCAGAGGTCCTCTGTGTCAGGCTCCTGACTTGTTTCCTCTTTTCTCCTTCTTCTGATGTCCAGCCTCTTTGCCTTTCTGGGTAGGAATTGAGAATTTTAGCAAGAGTCCTCCCTCTTGATTAGTTTCTTTAGGTGTACAGATTTTAGTAGGTTTATCCTATATTATATGTTTATATGAATGAGTATATACCATGTGCACCTTTCTGCTTCTGGGACATCTCACTCAGGATGATCTTTTCCAGATCCCACCACTTACCTGCAAATTTCATGATTCCCTTGTTTTTTATTGCTGAGTAATATTCCATTGTGTAGATATACTACAGTTTGTGCATCCATTCTTCAGTTGAGGGGCATCTGGGCTCTTTCCAGCTTCTGGCTATTACAAATAAGGCTGCTACAAACACAGTTGAGCAAATGTCCTTATTGTGTACTTGAGAATCTTGGATATATGCTTAGGAGTGGTATAGCTGGATTTTGAGGAAGCGCTATTCCTAGTTGTCTCAGAAAGCATCAGATTGTTTAGCTCTGTACCCCATTTTTTAATTGGATTACTTGATTTTTTGCTGTTTAACTTCTTTAGTTCTTTATATATACTGGATATTAGCCCTCTGTCAGATATAGGGTTGGTGAATATCCTTTCCAATCTGTAGACTATCGTTTTGTTCTGAGGACAGTGTCCTTTGCTTTACAGAAGCTTTTCAGTTTCATGAGGTCCCATTTATTGATTGCTGCTCTTAGAGCCTGTGCTGTTCAGGAAGTTGTCTCCTGTGCCAATGAGTTCAAGGCTCTTCCCCACTTTTTCTTCTAAGCAGTTTAGTGTGTCTGGTTTTATGTTGATGTCTTTGATCCACTTGGACTTTAGTTTTGTGCAGGATGATCAGTGTGGATGTATTTGCATTTTTCTACATGTAGACATCCAGTTAGACCAGCACCACTTGTTGAAGATGCTGTCTTTTTTCCATTGAGTGGATTTGGCATCTTTGTAAAAAATCAGGTGTCCATAAGTGTGTGGATTTATGTCAGGGTCTTCTATTCGATTCCATTGATCCACCATTCTGTTTCTATGTAAGTACCATGCAGTTTTTAGTATTGTTGCTCTGTATTACAGCTTGAGATCAAGGATGGAGATACCTCCTGAAGATCTTTTACCATAGAGAATTGTTTTAGCAATTCTGGGTTTCTTGTTGTTCTATATGAAGGTGAGAATTTTTCTTTCAAGGTCTGTAAAGAATTGTGTTGGTAATTTGATGGGAATTGCATTGAATCTGTAGATTGCTTTTGGTAAGATGGCCAATTTTACTATGTTAATCCTGCCAAGCCATGAGCATGGGAGATCTTTCCATCTTCTGATATCTTCTTCTAATTCTTTCTTCAGAGACTGAAAACTTTTTTCATACAAGTCTTTGACTTGCTTGGTTAGGTTCATACCAAGGTACTTTATGTCCTTTGTGGCTATTGTAAAGGTGTTGTTTCCCTAATTTCTTTCTCGGCTCTTTTGTCTTTTGTATACAGGAAGGCTACTGATTTTTTTGAGTTAATTTTGTATCCAGCCACTTTGCTGAAGGTGTTAATCAGCTGTAGGAGTTCCCTGGTAGAATTTTTGGGGTCACTCAGGTATACTATCATATCATCTGCAAACAGCGATACTTTGACTTCTTCCTTTCCAATTTGTATCCCCTTGATCTCCTTCAATTGTCTTATTGCTCTAGCTAGGACTTCAAGAACAATGTTGAAGAGATATGGAGAGAGTGGACAGCCTTGCCTTGTCCCTGATTTCAGTGGGAATGATTTAAGTTTCTCTCCATTGAGTTTGATGTTGGCTATAGGCTTGCTGTATATCGTCTTTACTATGTTCAGGTATATGCCTTGTATCCCTGATCTCTCCAATACTTTAAACATGAATGAATGTTGGATTTTGTCAAATGCCTTTTCAGCATCTAAGGAGATGGTCATGTGGTTTTTCTCCTTCAGTTGGTTTATGTGATGGATCACATTGATGGATTTTCGTATATTGAACCACCCCTGCATGCCTGGGATGAAGTCTACTTGGTCGTAGTGGATGATATCTTTGATGTGTTCTTGTATTTGGTTTGCAAGTATTTTGTTGATTATTTTTGCATCAATGTTCATGAGGGAGATTGGCCTGAAATTCTCTTTCTTTGTTGGGTCTTTGTGAGGTTTAGGTACCAAGGTGACTGTGGCTTCATAGAATGAGTTTGGTAGTGTTCCTTCTGTTTCTATTTTGTGGAATAGTTTGAAGAGTATTGGTGTTATCTCTTCTTTGAAGTTTTAGTAGAATTCGGCGCTGAAACCATCTGGCCTTGGGCTTTTTTTTTTTTTTTTTTTTTTTTTTTTTTTTCATGGTAGATTTTTGATGACAGCTTCTATTTCCCTAGGGGATATAGGACTATTTAATCGGTTTACCTGGTCTTGATTCAGCTTTGGCATGTAGAATCAGTCGAGAAAATTGTCCATTTCATTTAGATTTTCAAATTTTGTGGCATATAGACTTTGGAAGTAAGACCTAATTATTGTTTGTTTTTCTTCAGTGTCTGTAGTTATGTCCCCCTTTTCATTTCTGATTTTGTTGATTTGGATAGTTTCTCTCTACCTTTTAGTTAGTTTGGCTAAGGGTTTGTCTATCTTTTTTATTTTCTCAAAGAACCAACTCTTGATTCTTGGTTTCATTGATTCTTTGATTTGTTTTTAAGTTATTGATTTCAACTCTGAGTTTGATTATTTCCAGCCGTCTACTCCTCTTTGGTGTATCTGCTTATTTTTTTTCCTAGAGCTTTGAAGTGAGCCATTAAGTTGCTTGCATGAGATGCTTTGAATTTCTTCTTGAAGTCACTTAGTGCTATGAACTTTCGTCTTAGCACTGCTTTCATTGTGTCCCATAAGTTTGGGTATGTTGTGCCTTCATTTTCATTGAATTCTAGGAAGTCTTTAATTTCTTTCTTTATTTCTTCTCTGACTAAGTTGTCATTTAGTAGCAAGTTGTTCAGTTTCCATGTGTGTGTAGGCCTTTTGCTATTTTTGTCATTGAGGTCTAGTTTTAGTCCATGGTGATCAGATAGGATACAAGGGATTATTTCAATCTTCTTGTATCTGTTGAGGCTTGCTTTGTGACCAAACTATGCTGTCTATTTTGGAGAAGGTTCCATGAGGTGCTGAGAAGAAGGTAAATTCTTTTGTGTTTGGGTGAAAGTTTCTGTAGATGTCCGTGAGGTCCATTTGATTCATGACCTCTGTCACAGTTTTTGTTTCTTTGTTTAATTTCTGTTTTGTTGACCTGTCCTTTGTTGAGAGTGGGGTGTTGAAGTCTCTCACTATTAATGTGTGGGAGTCTATGTGTGGCTTAAGTTTTATTAAAGTTTCTTTTACAAATGTGGGTGCCCTTGCATTTGGGGCATAGATGTTCAGGATTGTGATGTCTTCCTGGTGGATTTTTCCCTTGATGAGTATGAAGTGTCCTTCTCTATCTCTTTTGATTAATTTTGGTTGAAAATCTACTTTATTAGATATTAGAATGGCTACTCCTGCTTGTTTCTTGGGTCCATTTGCTTGGGTAATATCTATCTTTGTGATTTAGGTGTGTTTCTTGTATGCAACAGATTGTGGGGTCTTTTTTATGCATCCATTCTATTAGTCTGTGTCTTTTTATTGGAGAATTGAGTCCATTGATGTTGAGGGAGATTAATGACCACTGGCTGTTAGATCCTTTGATATTGATGTTGGCCATGGTAGTGTGTTTGTGTGTTTGGCTACTTTTTGTTTTTCTGTAGTGAGGTTATCCATTTCCTGTGATTTCTTGAAAGTAGTTAGTTTTCTTGCATTGTAGTTTTCCTTCTATTATCTTCTTTAACGCTGGATTTGTGTGTAGGTATTGTTGAAATTTGTTTTTGTTGTTGAATATCTTGTGTTCTCCATCTATGAGGACTGAGAATTTTGCCAGTTTGGGTCCACAGTGGAGGTGAGCTGGGCATGAGCCTCAAATCCCATTGTCCACCATCCCAAGAGGGACTGTGGGATGTCAAAGGAGCATTCATCTTGGTGATCTTTATTCCTGCTTCCCATCTGCCTGTCACACCTGGATCACACCCAACAAGCCCAGTGGAGGTGAGCTGGGCATGGGACCCAAGCCCATTGTCCCCCATCCTGAAGAGTTCTATGATTTGCTGGAGCACTGTTAGGTTTGCAGAGCTTTCTGCCTGATTCCCATCTGCCTGGCTCACCTGGGTCATGTACACATATTTAAATAATTATGAATAAAGTCTCTTAAACAGTTCAGTGTCTATATGAATGGTAGACACACGTAGAGAGTTTGCTTTGGGGCATGAACAGTTTATTGCACTCTTGACAATCCAGCAATTGTGATCAATGACCCAAGACTTAGACAGAATAAGAACTTCCAACACTGAACCATAGAGATTGGAAGGGTTCTTTTTTTATTTTTTATTTTATTTTATTTTTATTTTTAGTTACATTTTGTTAACTCTGTGTCCCAGCTGTATCCCCCTCCCTCATTCCCTCCCCAACCCCACACTCCCTCCCTGGTCTCCTCCCTGTCCCTTTCCAAGTCCACTGATAGGGGAGGACCTCCTCCCCTTTCATCTGACCCTGTTTTATCAGATATCTTCAGGGCTGGCTGCAAAGTCCTCCTCTGTGGCCTAACAGACTGCTCCTCCCCTGGAGGGGGGTCAAATAGCCTGCCCTTGAGATCCTGTTAGAAATAGTCCGTGTTCCCCTTACTTTGGAAAACTACTTGGTTACTGAGCTACCACGGGCCACATCCGAGCAGAAGTTCTAGATTATATCCATAGATGGTCCTTGGTTGAGTGTCAGTCTCAGAAAAGACCCTGTGCCCAGATATATTTGGTCCTTGTAGAGCTCCTATCCTTTCCATATCATACTAACTTCCCTTCTTTCATATGATTCCCTGCACTCTGCCAAGGGTTTGGTTATGAGTCTTAGTGTCTGCTTTGAAACACTGCTAGGTAGAGTCTTTCAGATGCCTTTTGTGGTAGACTCCTGTCATAAGTTCAATGCACATCCCATTTGTCTTTCTAAATGAGGATTAATCACCTTCGCCTGTGTCCACTTTCTTGATTATCTTCTTTAGGTGTGTAGATTTCATTATGTTTATCATATCTTGTAGGTCTATATAAGCGAATATGTACCAAGTTTGTCTTTCTCCTTCTGGGATACTTCACTCAGAATGATCTTTTCTAGATCCCACCACTTGCCTGCAAATTTCATGATTTCCTCCTTTTTGATTGCTGAGTAGTATTCCAATTGGAAGGGTTCTTGAGGTCCTATCTCTCCCTAGGGATTTACAGGTAGGCAGTGATAACGAAAGTTCAGCGAAGGAAGAATCATTCTCTTCATGAGTGTAACAGTGGTAGGGTGCCCATGTTTCTTAAAATAGATCTATAGTGTATGTTTTCTTATAATAAATTCATTGAGTCACAATAATTTTGAAGAGGAAGGTGAACAGCAAGAGTGAGAATGAGACAAGACTAGGTAATAGGAGTGAAATATAAATAACACATACATCCGTGTGTATTATATGTGCATATGGTAGCATGAATTCTATTTCTCACAATAATATCATAATAAAATCTATTATACACATATATAAAATAATGTGAAGATTTAAAATGACAATTACCATAATTACTCATGTACCCGTGCACACATACTTATGCACTGCACACACATACTTCAAAAAATAAAAGCAAAATTTAAAACCAAATATATGAAAACAAATAAACAGGTGATTTAAAAATTTCAGTGTGATGGTATGGCACACCCATGTCTAATTAGAACAGAGAAAAAAATAAAGCCACCACAACTGCTTGACAAAGATCCAGCAAAGCTGAGCCTGATCACACAATGGCTGTGGTGCATTCTCACACTCTTTTGGCCTTGATCTCTACGTGTTGCATGCTTGGGGGGGGGGTCTTTTATTATTTGTAAGACTTGGGGATATTGGATTGATGGAAATTTTGTTATGAATCCTTTTCCCTGGAGTACTGCTTCTAAGCTTCCTCAGAAATGGCCTGACTGTACTACTCTTCACACTTTAAGGGAGATATCCTTATCTGAGCCAACTTGAAGATCTTCATTGTGCCCTGGAGGTTGTGACTTAAATAATTAGGCCAGACACCTCCTTTGGAGGCTCTGACTCAAAGATAATCTTGGTACATCTGCCCCTGCACTTACTCTGAAACAACATAATCAGTACAGAGTAAACACAAAGGTAAACAATCTTTAGTAGTCTAGAGATGTTGTCAGCTGATCAAATTAAAGCCTCTTCTTACTACTGATGGACTAAGAATGGTATAGGTAAATGATAAAAGAATAAAATATGAAGACCTCTCTTTTTAGAAAAAGTTAACTCATATGGGCCAGTACCATGTCATATATTTGAGAACAAAAAACACCATGATTAGATATGTGAATGAATTCCACAAATACATAAAATATGAACATTGTATTTTAGCAGAAATTAGATAATGACTGCAGCAATTTTAGCTTAAAGGCTTTTCTGGGCCTAATGATAATTAGCACTCTAACTCCTAAAAGTAGATACTGCACTGCTTAGGACACAACAATCTGCCCAGGCTGGCTTGGATGTCTTTTTTCTGTCTAGTGCCCTTAAAACTGCAAATTTGTTACAAGTTGCATTGTGGGATTGATGACAGAAAATGATTGTGAAAGCTAACTCTGCTCTTTCATACTTTATCAATAATAACTAAATGCATGACCAAGCAGAAGTTCAAACAGATGTCTGGAGACAAAAATGATAGGATCTATGTTTTGGAACAACACACATCTATTCCTGCCTACCAAATTCTGTATAAATAAAGAAGCACTCAGACTGCCAGTCAGGATGCAAAACTCCTCCTGATCCCTGTGCCTGACTCAGTCCTTCCTAGATGCTCTTGCATCCACCCATCTTCAAGCCCTGTTCTCACTAGGGGCTGGTCCCCAGAAACGGTGTTTTGGGCTTTAAGCTCAGTACGCAGGAGGGAGAATCAGGAAGATTTCTGTGAGTTCAATATCAGCCTGGTTACACAGTAAGTTCCAGGCCTCACAGAGATACTTTTAAGACTGTGTTTGGAAAAAAATAGCATGACTTTCTAGAGAAAGTAAGGATAAAAGAAATGAAATATATATATATATAATGAAAAATAAAATAATAAGTAGTCTATATTAGAAATCGACAACCTACATTATTCTCAGTAGAGAAAAACTCAAGCAATACCATTACATTAAATTAAAATCAAGAGTGAGATAGGGCTATTCCCTATCACCAGTCCTTTTCAATATAGCGCTCAAAGTGCTAGCTGAAATGACCCAATAAGAGGAGAAAATTATGGGAAAAGAAAAAGTCAACTTGTATGTATTTGCAGAGTAAAAGTTATGTATGTATGTAGATAGATAGATAGATAGATAGATAGATAGATAGATAGATAGATAGGTAGATAGATCGATCCAAAAAAATCGCACTAGAAAACTTGCTGAAATAATGAAAAATTTAAGCAAAGAGACAGGATACAAAATCATGGGTTACTGTGTACATCAGGATGATGAGAAGCAGATCAAGGACTCATTTTGCTTTACAATAGTCTCAAAGAAAGTAAGGATACCTTGGAATAAACATAACCAAGAAGGAGAAAGAACTCTGTAATGTAAACTTTAAATATCTAAAGAAAGAGACTCAGACACTAAAAGATAGAAAGACTTCCTATGCTTTTGCACTGGTAGAACTCATATTGTGAAATGACAGTTCTACCAAAAGCAATTTACAGATTCAATGCAACACCAAGTGAAACACACACAGCCTTCTTAATTGAACTGGAAAAAAATCTAAAATCCATATGGAATTATAAATAGCTCTGGATTAACACAGTAATCCTTAGTATGAAGAATAATGTAGGAGTAATTACCATTCCTGATTTCAAAATACTTTCTATATCTATATTAATAAAAACAGTATGTTACTGGCACCGAAACAGATAGATAGATCAATGGAAGAAAACACAAGACCAAAACATAAGTACACATAACTTCAGCAATCCGGTATTTGACAAAGATTTTTTAAAATATGCATCGAAGAAAAGACAGCATCTGTAACAATAGTCCTGTGAAAACAGGATGTCCACATATAAAAGAATGAATTAGATGCAGATTTGTCACCTTACAAAAAACTAACTACAAATGGCTCAAAGACCTTAGTGTGGAACCTGAAATGCACAATCTAGGATAAAACTGAAGCAGTATCACAATGGATGCAGGCTTAGGGGAGAAATTCATGAGGAGGACACCATTTGTCTAGAAATTCAGGTTAACAATTGACAACGATACCTCAGAAGATTAATTCAAAAACTCTGAACAGCATAGGAAGCAGTCCACTGAATGAAGATAAACACCAGACAGTAAGAATCTGCCAGCTGGACGTCTGACAAACTTGTAATATCTGAATGTATAAGGAACTCAAAACGCAGAGACGCAAGACAAGTAGCAACTCAGTTTAAAGATGAGCTATGAGAGCTGGGCCTGGGGTGGAGCTCTGTCATTTGGAGACAAGCATGGTCTATTTCTAGGACCTGGTTGTCCTAGAAATGCAGACAGAGAGTCTCAAGAAGGAGAGGGCAATGGATTTGAAGAAAATTCTCAAAAGAAGAAATAAAAATGTCTGAGAAATATACAGTGTTTGTTTCCCATAGAAATTAGGTAAATAGAAATTGAAACAACTTAGTATGAGATGTCATCTTCCCAATCTCAGAATGGCTGAAATACACATCAGCAAAATGCAGGCGAGTATGTAGGAAAAGGGAATCTTAATTTGCAGGCAGTGGGATTGCAAACTGGTACAATCAGAAAATTATGGTGGACAATTCTTCAAAATCTAAAAATAAATCTACATGTAACCCAGCTATCTCACTCCTTGGCATTTGCTCAAAGAACACAACATTCTACTCCCTGATGTTTCCTCAGACATACATGTTCATTGCTATTTTGTTCACAAGCACTAGGAAGTAGAAACAACCTCAACATCTCTCAGCTAATGAATAGATAAAGAAAATGTGGTACATACATACATACATACAATGACATACCATTTAGCTAAAAAGAAAATTGATGCCACACGGGCAAAAAAGTGTAACAAGAAATACTATATTGAATGACACAATCCAGATATACAAAGACAGACACCACATGTTCTTTGCTATCTCTGGTTCCCAATCTTCATATGTAAATATACAACAGAGACTAACCACAGAAAGTAGAAGAATAGAAAGGGTCTGTGTCAAGGGGGACTCCTAAAAGGGAAGTATCAGGATCATGTAATATGAGGGATATATGAAAAAAACTGAAAGGGTCTTTTAATTGGAGAAGGGAAAAGAAGGAAAATACAGAAGAATAGGAAGGAGGGATAATTAATACTAAAAATGCTTGAAGGAGACATAGAGAATCAATATTTTACATTTACCTAAAATTATACACACATACACACATGTATTGTGTGTGTGTGTGTTTACAAAATCAATTTACACACAAATTGGTGTGATAATACTCCCACTAAGGACTACCATTGGCTAATAAAAAATCCTAGTACATGAGGATCTTTTTATAAGCTGCTGGCCAGGGAAGAGCAGGAGATTCTCAAACAATACAGCCTTTTGCTATTGGCCTTGGTTGCCTCCCATAGCCTAGTTGTCAATATACATTGCTGAAGACACCATGTGCTTTGGACATAGCAATAAGATTTGCGATGGAACTGACAGTCCCCAAGCAGTGTGCACGCACTGTCTTGGTAGCAGAGAGGTGATGTGCAAGCTGCTAAGGGACGGAAGCAGTCTGCAGGCCCCCCAGCTGTGAGAGCTGAGCAAACACTGTTACAGCAAAATATTTGTAAAAGTAAAATAGTGAAGTTAACATCTTGGTAGTAAACACTGTCTAGCTGGACTTAAGGTCGGCTCAGAGTAGGGAAATGATGCCTCTACTGGAAACAGGAGGCTGTTGAGGTCATGGATCTTAGAAGTGAGCCTACTACCATCACCCCTAAACCAGTAAGCTTTTGAACTGCCCTTCAAATTTTATTCTTGTATCCACAGAAGAGGGTAGATCTCACTCCTTGTCAAGTGAAACATAAGGAGACCACGAGAGGAAACCAGAGCTGGTCCTTCTGAGAGGAAACCAGAGCTGGTCCTTCTGAGAGGAAACCAGAGCTGGTCCTTCTGAGAGGACTACTTGCCATGCTGCTGCCCTCTCCAGCTGTTACCATCTCAACATGCTTCATCCTTCTCAAGGCTAAGAGAACATTACAGATGTGGGGTCAGCGTTGTAAGACCCAGAGGACCAGGAAATCTGAGAGCTCTTCCCTTCTACCTGTATCAGGGAAGCTACAGCCATGGAATTTCAACAACGTGGCTGCCCGAACAAGACCTGAACAGTCTCAATAGTGTGGGAAACAGCAGCGGGGCAACTGCTACAGAAAGCCCTCCACGCATGTAACAACGGCTGAAAGAGGGCGACGCAGCCTCCGGGGATCAGCACGTGGCTGGTGCTTTAGCACCGAGCAGTCTTCCTTGGAAGGTTATACAGAGGCAGCAGAACAGTGCCATCGGGTTCTGCTTAGGTATTGTCTCATCTATGTTTATATCTGTCACTAGTTAAAGAGGCACACATCTGTATGCAGTACTTGGAAGGCAAAGTCGGGGTGATTTCTGTGAGTCTGACTGAGGTCAGCATGAGTTGCAGGATAGATCTGGCATATATTGAGACACTGTTCAAAAAAAAAAAAAAGGGGGGGGAGCAAAAAAGGAAGAGGAGGACTTTGTGAATTTGGAAGGGAGTTGCGGTGGAGGCCAAAAGGGGATGAGCAGAGGAGAATAAAAGTATCATTCTAAGTTGTTTATACAAGAAGGTCTGTATTTGAATAATCTTAACAGTTCCTTTCAGATACACTCCTAGCTCTGTCATCATACAAAACAGGAGAAAATGGGTTGAACACAAGCATTAACACTTAGTAATAAATCTTAAATTAAATAATAAATAAACATCCTAGGGAAAAAACTGAAGGATATCAGGAAAACACCAACCTTAACCTTACTAATGATTATCAAGCTTCCTTAGGGAGCATGAAGGGACATAAAATACAGAGTAAAAACATGCCTCTGTCCTGAGTCAGCAGAGCTGCTAAAATGAGCCTGTGAGCCTGTGACCCTGCTCGACCATGTCCTCTGTTGAAGGGGTCACATCTGCCCTTCTCCCCTGAGATGTCACCACCACGAATATCTACTTGCACAGCAAGTTCAGACCTCTGTAAGAAACAGCCACAAGCTACAGCTGCGAGCTAATTCAGGAGTTACTCGTTTATCCCTGAGTGCTAAGAATTTCCTCTTCAGGAAGGTTGAGACACCCCCGTCCCTCAAAAAAATAGCACACAGACTCATAGTACCCCTTGCACATTGTTGACAACTTATGGTGAATCTGTAAGAATTTCATAATAAAAATGTTTGCTGTCTTGCTTGCTTGTCTCTTTGTCTTATGGTACTGGAGAGTGAACCCTGGGCAAGGTCAATCTGCACAGCATCTCCAGCTTCTCATACTAACTTTTTAAATGCATGCTCACATTTATTTTTTATTTGTGAGATTATAATTGCAACATCAACATGTCTCCCTTACAATTGTTCCTTCCAAACACTTCCATATACCCCTTCCTTCTCTTTTTCACATTCGTGCCTGCTTTTCAATAATTATTACATCACATATATGTACTTAAAGATATATTCCTAAGTATAATGTGTTTGGTGTGTATAATTCTCACAATTTTAAAAACAAAATACCTACCAGCCGATTTGTGAAGACAGAATGAAATTCCTTCACAAACACCTTCCTGATCATGTCTGGCTCTGTAATCATCAGGACAGGTTGTATCCCCTCATACAGCCTGCAGTGGGAAAACAGAGATGATCACCTGTTGATAGAGAATCTTGGTCTTCTGTAAAAACAGCAATTATCCTTCAATGCTGAGCCATCTCTATAGCCCCTAGGAACAAACTATTAACAAATGATAAACAATAATGTTGCAAAGAACTTATCCTTCGGGGCCATGAGAACTGCAGAGTAGCTCAATGGTACTGGAGAGGGAGAGAGAGCTTTTCCAGTACCTTTTGCCCTTATCCCTTTTGCCCTTATCCAGCTAACCTGGAGATCTTGCCTGGCTCTTTGCCTGCTGCAGCACTCAGGAGAGCAGACCCTGACTCTCACCTGGGAAGTAGAGCAGAGTTGGCCCTGATGGCATGGGCATGGATAACCCAGGACCAAGGGCAGGAGAGCAGGAGAGCTGACTCTGCCCCTTGCTGGCTGCGGCAGTGGATGGGCTGGCTGGAGCAGAGCAGAAGTGCTCCCCCTGGTGGTGAGGTTGAGGGAGTCATGGTGGACTGAACAGTCAGATACCTCTCAGTTCAGGTTTGGGGCTCTGATTTGGCCACTCCATCTATAACCCCGCTGGCTAACTGCTGGAGTACATGAAAGGACCAATCCTACACATCAAAAACAGCAAGGCCCCCATGACACTGGCAACAGCAAGGTACCCAGGAGGAGTTCCAGTGGGGCTCCAGTATGGACAGTGCCGCAGAACCAACGGCCTCATGCATATCAAGGGCTCATTTCCATGAGCATTTGCAAGCAAAGAAGTGTGGGCAAAATCATATACAGTGGAGCACACTGTGACACACTCCAGCTTCCCCAATGAGATTTTTTCTCCTCTGGTGAGGAGGTGGCCAGGGTGGAGGGAGGGTACTTGGGGGGGGGTGATGATTGGGATTGGTGTGCATGATGTGAAATGCACAAAGACCCAATTTAAAAAAAAAACTTTTTAAGCTCAGTAACCAATTGGTTTCCCATAGTGAGGGGAACAAGGACTATTTCTAACAGGAACTCAATGACTGGCTCTTTGGCCTCCCCACCCCCCAAGGGAGGAGCAGTCCTGTTAGGCCACAGAGGAGAGCTTTGCAGCCAGTCCTGAAGATACCTGATAAAACAGGATCAGATGAATGGGGAGGAGGTCCTCCCCTATCAGTGGACTTGGCAAGGGGCACGGTGGAAATGAGGGAGGGAGGGAGGGACTGGGAGGGAATGAGGGATCGGGACACGGCTGGGATACAGAGTTAATAAAATGTAACTGATAAGAAAAAAATAAAATTCAAAAAAAATTAAAAAAAAACTTTTTAAAGAAAAGAAATACAATGCAGCATAGCACACTCTTGGCTCTGGGTCTCGTGAGATCTCTGGTAACTACTGTGATTTCTGATGATGGATGAGAAGAATCAGGACCTCCCCACCTTGCTTGTCACACACAGCACAGTGATGTCACCTCTTCTCAGACTCTAACCAAATTCTTTTCACCTCTGAGAGGGAAGGTCGGCTGCTGTTGCCTCAACCATCACACAAAATAATGAACAAAACAAGCCTAGAAGCCCATAAGTATGGTATAACTGTTCCTCAATGTGAGTCCTATGTGTCGGGAGAAACTGTGCCTATGTATCTTTGTCATGTACAAAAACTAACAAAAATGAAGAGGAAAATAAAATTCAGCAAAATGTGATGTCACAGTCCTCTAAGACCATCGGTCATGAGGCAGACATGGAAAACAGTGACTTCTGGGACTATTTCGGTCATAGAGACCTTTCAGTCCTACCTTGGATATATTGAGCTCTGGTCTCAAAAAATAAACAATGGGGGAAAGCCCGGGATGCCTCCAGCCTACGGGAAGATGTGCAGGCAAGTAAGGACTGCTGAGAGGGAGAGAAGTGGTCTCCCCAGAGAAGAACACAACAATTGGTTACCCAATTCCATGTGGTCAGCTCATAAGGCGTGCCTACCTTTGTATTTGATGGGAGCAAAAGGAAAGGAAGTAATTGCAAGATGCAATTACATTATAACCTCAAACAGAAATGAAATGACAACAATAGGAAAACCACACTGTATAGACACAGTGAATTAAACAAAAATACTAAATATAAATAGCCTATTTTAGCATGCTCTGCACCTCCCCTGGGCAGCACAGTGGGGCTGGTCCTGGTGAAGGGGTGTGGGTAAGCTATCCCCAGGCAAGAGGGCCAGAGAACTGGACTTGTCTGTCACTCTCCTGTGCTGAGGGAGTTTGAAAGGGGAGGTGATGCCTTCCCCACCATGCCTGGCCATATGAGGCAGTTGGGAGTGCTAGTCATGAGAGCAGAGGAGCTGGCCTGTTTCTCACAGGCCGCATCACTCCAAAGAGCAGGCCTGGCATCTCTCCTGGGCAGCATAGTAGTGCTGGCCCTTGTTGAGGTGGTATAAGTGATACAGCCTTGAAGATGAGAATGAGGGAGCACTCCACTCAACTGCCCTGAGGTGGTGTGGGAGCAGGAGAGATTTTCTCCACGGCCTGCATCAGTCATGACAGCTGGCCCTGTCCCTCATCAGCTGCAGCACTGGGGAAAACAGGCTCTGCCCCTAGCTTGGCCACCCCAGGAGAGCTGGCCCTGGTAAATGGGTCTCAGATGAGCAGACTACAAGGGTAAGAGCCTACCATGAGGTGGCATGGGTGTGTGGATGATGCCCTCCTCCCTCTCTCCTATGCCACATGCTGTAGTTGGGCATTACAGCAGGAAAGCTGGCCTTGCCCTTTCACGGTCTATAGTGCTCAGTAGAGCAGGCCTGGCACCTAGCCTGGGCAACGCAGTGGAGCAGGTCCTGATGTGAAAGCATGGGGTTGGGGGGAGCAGAAGAGATGGCCCAGTCCCTCACAGGCTGCAGCACTCGAGAGTGGACATACTACTTTGATTGGGCAGCACAGTGGAGCTGGACCTGAAGGCCTGGGTGCAGGTGAACAGCCTGAGGGCAGGAGAGCAGGAGAGCTGACCCTGCCTTCTGCTGATTGCACCCCTGGGCAGCCTAGCACATGTTGACAGCTGGACACGCTGCAGGCACAGTGCCGCACACCACGGCCTCCAAGATGAGATTGTTGTTGTAGTTTGTCCCTCTGTGTGTGTGTTTTATTTTAGAGGGGAGGTTGTAATGGTGAGGGCATGGGGAGATGAGCCAGACAGCGGTGAATGGTGTGAAACTCATAAGGAACAACAAAAAGTTTTTAAAAACAAATAAAAATGTAGAAGGAACTGTAAAAATATTATCTATTTTCTCTTTAGCCTACCTTGGAAAAGTCCATATTTACCGGAAATGTTTTTACGAAGCTGCTTTTGCTTTTCTCTAAGTGGGAAGAAGTACTGGCGGGTGGCACTGTCCTGAATTCATGACCACATATCACATGTGTCTGAATTAATGCATCTCGCACAATTTTTAAAAGTCCTGAGGAATAATAAGTGAGTTGAGAACCCTTATAAGACACCAGGAACAAGGAAGGCGAGGTGTCCAGATCATCAGAGGATGCAGACAAATCATCACTTGCAATGGTCTCCTTCACACTCTGGTTAACAACACGCTGATGGAGCCATTGTCAGGACAGTCACTCAGACGCTTTAGAATAAGCAGATGAGTTCCAACATACTCTGGGCTGACAAAGTCCTCATGCGGCTGTGCTTCACATCGTAACAAACACACACATTAGACATTTCCAGAATACTCACCCCTACATTGCCCCATACTTTTTTCGGCATTCTGCATCATAGTTTGATATTCCCTGGGAAAAGACAATAAATAGAAAGGCCATTACTTTTATGCTCATTTTGGCCACTAAATGAGAAACAAATGACTCAGTCCCTAGGACATCAATTCATTATACAATTTTCCTAACTAGCAATTGATGAAAATCATTCAGAGCTCTCTGAGGTTAAAAATAAATAAATAAATAAATAAATAAATAAATAGATAGATAGATAGATAGATAGATAGATAGATAGATAAATAAATAAATAAATAAATAAATAAATAAATAAATAGAAATAAAAAAATGAAGCACTTAAGAACTTAAATATATTCATGAGTTTGTTTCTGGTATTGTGCAGTCTCAAACTGTTCCTTCTCTAATAAAAGTAGCAGCTTTATTTATGGTAGCTCTCTAGGTATTCTTTGATTCTGAAATCCTGGAACACTCTGTCTTTTTCCATCTTTTGGTGCCTGAGGGCGGTAAGAGTCAGGGAGACTTCCAGGAATGTGCAAAATCCAGTTGCTTCTTGCTGCATACAGCCATTTTGATTTCTCTGGGATTTTAGCATAGTCAGGAAGTTGAAGATGCCATTGTTGCCTATAGCATACTAGATTTACATAATTACCTATTGTACTTTTAAACAAAATGTAACTATAAATGAAAAACAAATGGGCTTTCCTTCTAGTTTCCCTGTTCAACATGAAAAGATAAGATAAGGAGAGACTGCCTTCCATAAAGGAAATCTAAAATTCAATGCATGGTTTGAACTTTCACCTCTGAACCATGGGGGTGGATAATTGATATAGTCATTAAGTGGCTATTGTGAGCTTTTTGAGATAAAATCCCATGCAACTCAGCCTGCACTCAGTCTCTGTGTATAGAAGGGCAACCTTGAATTCCTGATCCTCCTAAGTGCTAAAATTACAGGAGCCGCTACCCCAGTTTATGTGGTACTGGGATCTGGAGCTTTGTCTGTTCTACGTAAGCAATGTACAGAAGGCATTTTCACCTTCAGCCACTGTACATTTCAATTGCATGGACCGAGGTCTCTGGCCAGATGAAAGAGTCCAGCCTATAGAGTGCGTGCCTAGTGTTCGCAACTACACCTAACTAAGGCATTATCAGAGACCCTAAAGAAATGACGAAGGGAACATTCCTTCCATGTCTCTGTCCAGGAACAGACTTGGCAAAGTTTTGTGGAGACCCGACTTTTCCCTGGGCTGGAATGAGCCCTAGGGCAGCTCTGGGTGAAGCATCCTGTGCTCTTTGCCAACACTGTCTGAGTTAACTCTGTGCTGATCTCGGCCATATCTTCCTTGAAAGTAGCATGTAAAAAAGTATGCTGCTTAATAAATTTTCTGGCATAAATCATCACTTTATGCAAGACATCCTGGTCACAGCTAGGGGTTATATTTATTTCTCCTAAAGGACCTCCCAAACATATCACCACCTGGCTCTTTGGTATCCTAATTCCCCTTATAATATTTATGCAGCTTTGGTGTTCCAGGAACACATATTTAAAAAAAAAAAAAACTAGAAGCTAAGTTAAATGCATTAAAAGTTGTGGTCTGGAGAGCACTGGAGCCCAGGCTCAGGAGTCCTGTAGACTCAGTATCTGTGTGGTGTCCCTGGTCAGGGGAGCAGGGGCTTTCTGTGGCATGAACTCAGTGGTGGGCTCTCTGATCACTTCCCTCTGGGAGCTGCAGCCTTGCCAGGCCATGGAGGGGGACAATGAGGCCAGTCCTGGTGAGACCTGATAGGCTGGGGTCGGATGGGGGGAAGGACTTCCCCTGTTGATGGGCTGGGGGAGTGTCATGGAGAAGAAGAGGTAGGAAGGGTGGAACTGGGGAGAGACAAGGAAGGGTCCCCATCTGGGATACAGATTGAATGAATTGTAATAAATGGTAATAAAAAAGAGAAATTTTAAAAGCTGTGGTATTTCACCAAAGCGATTCAATACAAGCAGTGCAGCATCAGTTACACTTACTTCGTGCTGGCTTTAGATACGTCTGCATTGCTCCTTGAGCTATAATGAGTACGAACGAAAATGGGATAAGATTAAACAAATTTTCAGGGAATATGGCACCATGACAATGTTATTTTAGACTTTTTAACCTTCAGGCAAACAGTTATCGACCTGAGCCTTGCTCATTGCAAACTCAATCCCCCTTTAGAGCCAGCCAAAGATTTATTACACAAACTGCAAAGAGGTAGCCTCCTTAACCTCCTCAATCATCTGTTCAGCATTATCCTCAAATTCCTTGTGTTGGCACTTTTTGGACAATTAGAAGGCATTTTCTGCTTTAAGGGACAACTGGGGCTCTTAAGCCTTTAGATACAAATCAGTCATCTGGCCATAAAAAACTAAACTGTAAAGTCCTGTTTTATTCAGACTAATTCAAGTTCTCTCAGATGCTAGAATGAAAGCACAAAAAGAATGTCAGTTCTCTGTCCTTCCAGGAACACCCTTGACATGGTCCTGTCTGGGTCTGGAGCCAGAAATTCTAATCAGTCCAGGTTGTAGTTTCTGGATCCAACTCTTTCCTTTGGGCTGTTGTTACCAGTTTTAAGGCAGCTGGGTCTGAGGTATCCTGTGTAGTCAACATTGATGTAGCTCATGGCTGACCTCGGCTATCTTCCCTCTACAAATACTATGTAAGAAGCTATGCTACTTAACAAACTTGCTTAGAATAAATCATTGGCTTATGCAAGTGCTCAAGCCCCAGGTATTTTTTTTTTATTTCTCACCCTTTGTCTTTTGTCTTCTCCCTCAAAACTCCAAATTTTGGGACCCTTATTGCTACAGGTTTGGGTCAGCATAAGAAAAACCACAGCCTTAGGATTTGGTACCAAGTCACCAATAAGTAAGATGTCTTCATGCGCACAAGTACTGAGTAGGGAGATCAATGAATCTATGCTCATCTTTTGAACAACATATTTGAGAACAGTCTTTTGAACAGCACATTTTAGAGCAGTCTTGTCTTCAGGAGACCTTACTTGATACAAAAATAAAAGCAAAATGCAGGAAGTTTATTTCAAAGAATGATTAAAGCTGAGCATGGTGGCACATACCTGTAATCCCAGCACATTGGGAGGCAGAGGCAAGCAGATCTCTGTGAGTTTGAGGCCAGGTCAACAAAGTGTGTTCAAGAAAGCCACGGCTATATAAAATGTAGTCTTGAAAAAAGAAACCCAAAACAAAACAAACAAACAGAAGAATAATTTTAAAAGAGGTCATCCAAAAAAATGATAGAGAAGTTACTGATTTTTCAAATGGAGGCAGAAGGTATGGAATTCTTATGAACTTAAGCTATTGCTTAGAAAATTTTTGATCTAGTAAGTAAGCCTTGATCGTTTGAAAAACAATTATTCCAATAGTGCAGTCTGCACATAGGCAATGATGCTGGTCTACCTGGCACGAGCTTAGGAATGAGTCCATCTTCACAAAGCATATACAAGGGCTCCATGTACATTCGCAGTACAAATTATGTATGCATATGTGTACATTCATACATGCTATATTCCACACACTACAACTAATTATTTTCAGATTTGTCAAATCATGATTTCTTTAGTGATTTTGTATAAATCTGCTTCTGTTTCAAAAACAAAACTCATGGTCTTGTTAAATATCTAAGTCTCATAGGAAATACCATTTCATCACCCATCTCCCCATTTCTTAGAGTCACACATAGGGTTCTATTTTAAACTGAAAAGAGTAAAAACAAATCTTCTTGTAAGTTGCAGAACTTCAATTAGTGCCCTGGAAATAATAATTCTGCTAAGCAGTTCAGTTGGATTCAAGTATGTGAATATTGCCCAAAAGTCACTATATGCCTCCTGATAGCATTTGCCAGCTACTCAGCAAGAATAGTAAATAATATTACTGAACTCTGATGTGAATAAAACATTCAAATTGGTGAGGTGCCATTCAGTGGCCTTACACGTGTTTCTTTAAGTGCTGATTAAGAAAATGACTTAATACTTTTCTGAAATTAGTACTGAAAAAGACAAAACCTTAAGTCTTTTGAAGTCTACACCTCAGTATTTTAACATCAGGTTATGGTATGTCAACATCCAGGGTCTTCCCTTGACCTAGCAGAAGCCTGAGGTCACAAACACAAGTCAACAAATCACAGGGAGAACCTGGCAATGATCTAGGGGTAGCAACAACAATTGTGAAAGCTGAGAACCTTAGACTTTCATTCCAATGGTTATTTGTACTGGTGAACTGACACAGGGTTTCCCGAAACTCATGAAAATGACACTGACAAAGCCAAATAGGGAACTCAACGTCACTCACCTTCCTGTAGGCAAGTAGCGACCCAATCAAAGGCAGAGGTTTGGGGCCAGGAATACCTAGCTTCTTAAAAAGTCCATGAGAATGGGTCCCATAACTAAAGCCTAGAAGAGAAAACCAGGTCATAGGATTGTTAATTATACACATAAATATACATATTCACACATGCACATACATGAATACACACATTCACATGTGTACATATGTAAATATACATATTGACAAATGCACAAATATATTCACACATGGGCTAAATAATTTATAGCATTGACTCTATGTATGAGTAGACATATATGAACATATTTATAAGTGATTATGATATGTTCTTAGATGCGAATATTGAGGATTACTAAATTATAACCGGTGAGAAAACAACTGAGCAGAATTTAACATTAATACTGAAAAAGATTCTTCACATTCCTCATCGTAAACTTTCAGGTTAATAATTGATGGTCCAAGTCCTAGAGTTAATACATAATAAAAATTTCTCCACTTGACCTTGAATGTTACAGAGGGTTCACTAGGATTAGAAAGTAAACACACATCAGCAGTGTGGGTGACCTGGAATTCAAGATCCACAAGATCCCTCTTGAAGGCTATATAAGCAGGGAAGAGTGAGAATGTTCCACAGGAGAGGATAGCCAACCAGCAGAGCCTCCTGATGAGACTCCCTTACCTCTTCTGTCTCACAGAATGGAAACTGCTCAGAACTTCCAAGATGCAGCTTTGAGATGAAGTGATGGCTCAACAGCTAAGAGCATTAGCTGCTCTTGCAGAGAACCCAAGCTCAGGCCTCAGCGCCCAGCTTACAACTTATAAATGCTCTAAATCCAACGTCTGGAAATCTATCACCTTCTGACTTTCATAGCCACCTTGCATGTAGGCAAAACAGCCACATGCATAAAATAATATATATTAATATATATTTTAAAGATGCAATTTTGTGAGTCACCGACTCTTAAGGTATGGGATTTTGATATTGCAGATGTCTTTGAGCAATTCATGCTCCTGCAAGTAACATTTCAATCAAGTTCCCATAATAACTTCATGAACTCTGTCTCTCCAAGGCGAAATTTGGAGGAATGGCTGTATTGGTCTGTCACTGGTGACATAATAAAGTCATAGGATCTTTTCTTCTGTCTTCCCAAGAAAAGCTAAACAGCACCATGTGTTACCCAAATGACATCAGGAGGGCACCAACTACATTAATCAGCATTTTTTCTGTCCTGTTTCTTCCTAGAAAGCATAATGCCGGCTTTCTGTACTAAGATGAATAGTCCCAGGCACTTAGTTAACTAATTTTCCTGGTAATCCAACAATCTCTGTGAGAACGCATTCAGGACAGGCAGGCCAAAGTCTAAGTTATGTTTAACACTGCAAGTCATTGTACATTCTAGAATCTGTAAACTTTCCTATCCCAATGTGACAAATAAATGACAGACTAAATTAACAAAATAAACCAAAGGAAACAGTAGAGTAACCATTTTAAGACTCTTCCTGATAGTCTTTCAACATCGGTTCCTTAACAAGATGTGAGAAAGTAAGGCTGATAAGTTCAGGGAGATAAATGTTTTAGTTTGCATCAGATTTTTTTTTATTATATGTGGCAGTATAAATTTCTATTGGATTATATCATTTTGTTTTCCAACACAGAACAAGGGCCCAAGAATCATCTCAACAAAAAGGAGCAAACAGAGAAGGAGTCTAGCCCATTACTCACAGGTAGAACAGCACCAGGATGGTAGCCAGCAGCACCCATGTTTCTATGGAAAACTTCAGGATCAGGTCCATTGTTCTTTTCCTTCAAGAAATGAGCTTTCTGCCTTTTCTTAGCAGGTGAAGACTGAGTTTTCCTTCAGGAATGCAGCTGTGAATTTGTGATGCGAATCAGCAGTCACTATGTGCTAGGGAAGAAGGTGGAGCAGTCACCATCACTGATGTATCCAGTACTTAGGATACACAATTAGTAATTGTGTAATTACTAATGAGTGTCCTCTTTCCTAAGTTATGCCACTTCATGCTCTCTCACATTTTAACTTTTTAATAGGTATTTTCTCCAGGAAGTTAATAAATAACTAAATCAATGCTTTTGGTAAGACCAAAAGGTCATATATTTTTATCAGAAATTGAAGGCATCCAGTAATGGAATTTTGCCTCTTGGCCTTGGCAGATGCGGGTTTAATCTAAAGTTCAGTTTCTCAGAGACTGACCTTGGCAGTTTCTCCAGCAGGGTTCTCTGTTCCTGAAAACTAGGTCTCAAACCTTGTGTAACCTTGAGTGAATCCTTGGGCATTTTGCCAAGTGAGGCAAAGGGGCTGTTGCCATGAGAAAGTTGCCTGTGGCTTTACGCTTTAAAAAAGCTGTTTGAGTGTCTAATGAACAAGTCTTGATCAGAAACCTATCCTGACCCGTTCTTGATGGCTCTGTCCTTAGCATTCCCGCTCCTTCTTTCAGGTAGACCCTGCTCAACTTGCCCCTGTGATGGATCAAGAAATGCAGTAGACTGATTAATTCAAAATATCCCTTAATGTTATCATGGCTGCCTGCATTGCAAAACACATTAAATTAAATACTTGTGCAAATGCTCCATCTGTAAATCTTTGTACATGAATATTACTCTCTCTGGAACCCCATGTGTACCCTAGAAGGTAAATTATCACATTTTGTAACAACAACAAAAACGCTATAAATAAATAAATCACTTTGAGGCTGCACTCTGGCCCTGATCCCATCCCCCACCATCCAGAGGATGCCTGTGGTGTGACCTAGGAACATTCATCATGAAGAGCCTGAACATAATCGACTCCATTTTGTCAGTGGCCTCCATCATATACATGACCTAAAACTTACCCCCACTTCAGAAAAAACTTTTTTATACTTATAGAAAGCCACAACATTTCTGAGAATGACCACAAAAATGAGCAGATCCTCAAACTAGCTGAAGAGAAAACAGATCAAAATGACGGTTGTCTTTGTGATTACTAAAACAATTACATGTTGTCATTATGGTTACTGAAATAGTTATTGTAGATGGTTACAGCTTGCCTCTAACCAATCACTACATAACAAGCTTGCTCTTGCTAAATGTCACCCAATCATGTAACTGCCAAGTCTGGAAATCCCTTCCCCTATAAAAACCAGCTTCTTTCTAGGCTTGGGGCTCCTATCCTCTGACTGCTGTGACAGTTCTTCCTGAGAGTCCCAGCTTAAGCACAAATAAGGGCTCTTTGCTTTTGCATATGATTTCTAACTACTGGTGTGGTTGGTGGGTTTTTTGGGTCTTACAAACAGGGTACAACAATCATAGAGCCCTCTCTCCCCCTATTCCCTACCTGGCTAATCCATCTGGGGCAACCAGCAAAGGTGAGCTACATACAGGTCCTCACCCCCATCACATGTCTTCCCAAGGCATGGAGGGTCCCAGGAATATCCAGTTTAGACTCCTTCCCAATAACTCCCTGCCTTGCATGGACCCCTGGTGTACATGCAGCAGAGTTGAGTTACTATCTGTCCCCTGAGCTCTATTGTCAGGACCACTGCTATTCATCCTTTCAAAAGGTACCCTATACCATCCCAGAAAATTTTAGGTCCACCTGAGGCACAGCTACCAGGCATGAGCAGCAGGTTGTTCACTCAACTCCACTCTCACCCCCAAAGCTTTGCGTGCCCCCCGAGAATTATTGCATCAGGGACATTTAGCAATGCCCCCCTGAGAATTATTGCATCAGGGACATTTAGCAATGCCCCCCTGAGAATTATTGCATCAGGGACATTTAGCAATGCCCCCCTGAGAATTATTGCATCAGGGACATTTAACAAACACCAAGAACATCCAGGTGGCTAAAGGCCAGCATAAAAACACAATCAACAAGAACCAATCAGTATGGCACCACCAGAGGCCAGCTATCCAACTACAGCAAGCAAGGCCGGCTATCCTAACACAGCTGAAGCAAAAGAAGATGATCTTAAATCCAACCTTATGAAAATGATAGGGGAATTTAAAGAGGAAATTAATAAATTTCTTAATGGACTACAGGAAAATCCAATTAAACAGGAGAAGGAAATGAACAAAACTGTTTAAGTCTTAAAAATACAAGAACAAGCAAGAAAGAAAACACAAACTGAGGAAATCCTGAAAATGTAAAACCTAGGGAAGAGAAAAAGAAAAACAGACACAAGCATCACCAACAGAATTCAAGAGATGAAATAGAGAATTTCAGGCATAGAAGATATGAAAGAAGAAATTGATACAACAGTCAATGAAAATGTTAAATCTAAAACATTTCTGATATAAACCATCCAGGAAATTTGGGATACTATGAAAAGACATAACCTAAGAATAATAAGAATAGGAGAAGGTTAAGAGTCCCAGCTCCAAGGACAAATTTTTTTTCAACAAAATTGTAGATGAAATTTTCTCCAACTGAAAGAAAAAGGTGTCTGTGAACATACAAGAAGCATTCAGAACACCAAATAGATTGGGCCATAAAAAATGTCTCACCACATACTGATCAAAATGTTAAATCTACATAACAAAGAAAGAATATTAAAAGCTGCAAGGGAAAGAGGCAAAGTGATGTACAAAGGTAGACCTAGCAGACTTATACCTGACTTGTCAACGGAGACCCTAAAAGCCAGAAGGGCCTGGGCAGATATCATGCAGACCGTAAGAAATCATAGATGACAGCCCAGACTACTATACCTAGCAAAACTTTCAATCACAAGAGATGGAGAAAACAAGATCTTCAATGACAAAATCAAATTTAAATAATATCTTTCAACTAACCCAGTCCTACAGACGATACTAAAAATAAAATTCCAACACAACAAGAAAACAGAAGAAAAAAATTCCACATCAGCAAAAACAAAGGAAACACACACGCTAACACTAGCAACATCAAAACAGTAGGATTTCACAATCATTGGTCATCCATATCTCTCAACAACAATAGACTCAATTTTACAATAAAAATACACAGGTTAACAGAGTGAATATGAAAACAGGACCCATCACTCTACTACATACAAGAATCACACCACAGCAACAGAGATAGATAGTAACTCACAGTTAAGGTCTGCAAAAAGGGTTCTCCAAGCAAACAGACCCAAGAAGACAGATGGAGTAGCCATTTGAATATCTAAAAAAAAAAATATATTTTCAACCAAATGTAATAAAAAAAGATGGGGAAGGACACTTCATACTCATCAGAGGAAAAAAGCCACTAAGATGATGTCTCAATGCTTAGCATCTATACCTTAAATTCAAGGGCACCCACATTCGTAACAGAAACATTACTAAAGCTTAAGTGACACATCAAACCCCACACATGAAATCACGCATTAACACCTCACTCTCACTAACAGAAATATCAGACAGAAACTAAACAGAGAAATAATGAAACTTATAGACATAGTGAATCAAATTGACGTAACAGATATCTACAGAACATTTCACCCAAACACAAAAGAATAGGGACACGGATGGATAAATGGAAGGGTGGGGTGGTAGATGAGGAGAAAGGAGGGTATAGGGGAGACACAAAGTGAATAAACTGTAATTAATAAAAATAAAAATAATTAAATAAAAAAGAAAAAAAATATATGTTGGTATAATGTTCTTTTAAAATGTATACGCCTTACCCTTGTTAATTCAAATGCTGATTTCCCCACCCCCAACTGTCTGGTTTCAAACCAGATATGGCATTGTGATACTCATTATAAGCATCCTGTCTCAACTCTTGTGTAAACAGGACAAAATAAAGCAACTAGATACAATGTTGTACAATGGGAGGAGCCAGAGGACAGGAAAGAGGGGAGGAGCTAGAGAGCAGGAAAAGAGTGGGAGGAGAAGGGGTGAGGGGAGAGGGAGGAGAACAGAGCTGGAGGAGAGAGCTTGGAGGACTTGGAGCAGGAACCAGACCTAAGATTTCACAAAAACCAAGTATAATGTGGGAAATCTAAATGTTAGGAAACTGAGGGCTTGGAGGTTTAGGAGGGAGTAAATATTGCCCAGCATTGTGTTCTAGGTTAACTAAAAACCCAGTCTCTGTGTGGTGATTTGGTTATACAGCTGCTGAGGATTAACAGCAGCATTACTAGAAGATAAACCAATAGTAAATTTCAACTGCCTACAACAAATATACCTTCTTCTCAGGACCTCATGGAATTTTCTCCAAAACTGACCGCATAGGGCCTGGTGTGGGTGTTGCCCTCCCCACTTTGGATGGGGCTGAGCTAAAGTGCTCAGCCAAGAGACTCTGCAGTATCTGAGGCCCTGAGTATCTGAAAGGTGCTCTTCAAATCTTTGATTAAAAAGAAATGGCTTCCAATAAAACCACATACCAAAAAATTGGATAGAAACAGAATGGGAAGAGTAAAAACGTTGAAGGGGCAGAAGAATTTGTGGTAGAAAAACTACTGGACCATTGCGTAGTGAATTGGAAGTTGGAATATCTCCTGAAGTTGAAGGGAAATATAGATGCTGATAATACTTGGGAACCAGAAGAAAATTTAGATTGTCCAAAATTAATTGAAGCATTTCTTAATTCTCAACAAGCTGGTAAAGAAAAAGATGGTACAAAAAGGAAAACTTTAATTGACTGTGAATCTGACGATAGCAAATCAAAGCAAAGACGCTGCTGACAAACCAAAGGGCTTTGCCAGAGGTCTTGATCCTGAACGAATAATCAATGCCACAGACAGCAGTGGAGAATTACTGTTTCTCATGAAATGGAAGGACTTGGATGAGGCTGATTTGGTGCTAACAAAGAGGAGAATATGAAGTGACCTCAGATTGTCATCGCCTTTTATGAGGAGAGGCTGACTTGGAATTCTTGTCCCAAAGATGAAGAGCTGAAGTGCAATAATTGTTTGCATTTATATATACAATCTAGATCTTGGGTTTTGAATTTCTAGTGTGAAAAAATAGTGTTCTAATGAAAATCGAGTTTGATATGCTGGTTTTGAAAGTATTGACACTAGTTGGGATATTTGGGGGTTTTGTTCTGCATCAAAAAACAATGATTTCATTGAGCAAATAAGAGCTTTCTGTACTTGCTCCCTTTAACAATAAAATATTTGATACCATCTTGTATTCCCTCAACTTTGAAGAACAGCTTTTCTTAAATACTAGGGAGATTTTATAGTCAGTATTCTATTGGAACTTATGTTTAACTGGGACACAGAAGAACTCTTCATGGGTTTTTTTTTTTTTGTATGAGTGTATATGCATAAACCACTTAGGAAACAGTTTTTCTTTTGTTTTGGTTTTAATATTCAAAAGAACTATAAATGAAAACACAAGTTGATGAAATCCCATTGTTGTGAACATTTTCCTGAAACCATAACCTTTCAAATTAAGCATATTCTATGCTTTATTGAACAGTTTTATTGGACAGTTTAAATGCAACCACCAGAATGTATGTTTTATCACAGGAATACAGTAGTTTATTTGCCAAATTTTGTCCATAGTAACTCCCCTTTCAGAAAATGGAATTAGACTACATAGTAGCATGATTTAATGACAAGAATTATCTGGAGTGTGGTGGTGCATGCTGTTCATCCCAGCACTCTGGAAGCAGATGGATCTCTGATTTAGAGGCTAGCCTGGGCTACAGAGCTACATCTAGGTCAGCCAGGGTGTGTAAAGGCTTCTCTAGTGAACCATTCCTTTGTAAAAAGTGGAAATTGGTACTAAAAGGTAATGATTCATGGATTCTGTTTGCTGTGGAAATGGGATCATGGTTAGAGATGTTGGCAGTTTAAAACCTGCTGACACAGTGAACAATATTTGCTAATGTCAATTAATGATCTGCATGTTGTTTGTTTACTCTGACTCATTCCTTCCTGGAAGGATCAATCTTTTCAGTATTTGGTTCTGGTTTAACGAGCCAGAAAAGTAACTTTGTGGTATCTTGTCAGACCACCATGGATTAAATCTAGATTTCAAAAACAGAAACAAGAGAAAACCTACAAACTCATGGAAATGGAACAACTCTCTACTCAATGGCCACTAGGTCAGGGATGAAATGTTTTTAAAAAATTAAAGACTTTCTAGAATCCAATGAAAATAATGGCACAACATACCCAAATTCATGGGACACAATGAAAGCAGTATTAAGTGGAAAGTTCATAGCACTAAGTGCCTTTCTAAAGAAATTGGGGAGATCTCATACTCACAGTTTAAAAGCTTTAGAACAAAAAGAAGCAAACACACCCAAGAGAAATAGATGGCAGGAAATAATCAAACTCAGGGTTGAAAACAATAACTTGGAAAAGAGAGAACAATAAAAGGAATCAATGAAACCAAGAGATAGTTCTTTGATAAAAATTAACAATATAGACAAACCCTTAGCTAAATTAATTAAAGATAGAAAGACAGTATTGTAATTAACAAAATCAGAGTGAAAACAGAGAGATAACAACAGACACTGAGGTCTCACCTCAAAGCCTATACACCACAAAATTGGAAAATTCTAAATGAAATGGGTGATTGCCTTCATAGAATCCATTTCCCAAAGTTACATCATGGTCAGTTTAACAATCTGAATAGTTCTATATCCTCTAAGGAAATAGAAGAAGTTATTAAAAGTTTCTGAAACAAAACAACAACAACAAAAAAAAAAAAACCCATGACAGATAGTTTCAGCACAGAATTCAAACAGATTTTCAAAGACCGCCAATACTAATAGTCCTCAAACTATTAGACAAAATAGAAACTGAAGGAAATTTGCCAAACTCATTCTATGAAGGTATAGTCACCTTGATACCTAATCCACACAAAAATTCAACCAAGAAAGAAAATTTCAAACCAATATCCCTCATGAATATTGATGCAAGATACTTAATATAACACTTGCAAACATAATGTAAGAACTTATCTAAAACATCATCCACCTTGACCAAAAAGTCTTCATCCCAGTGATGCAGGGATGGTTCAACATACAAAAATCCATCAATGAAATCTATCAAATAAACAAAATGAAAGAAAAAAAACCACATGATCATCTAATTAGAGGTCGAAAATGCTTTTGACAATATCCAACACCACTTCATGGAAAAAGTTTAGGAGAGAGCAGGGATACAAGGTTCATATACCAAGCAGATAATCAACATCAAATTAATTGGAGAGAAACTTAAAGTAATTCCACTAAAATCAGGGACAAGCCAATGCTCTCCACTCTCTTCATATCAATTCAGTGCAATACCTGAAACCTAGCTAGTACGATATGACAACTAAAGGAAATCAAGGGCGTACAAGTTGGAAAAGAAAAAGCCAAAGTATCACTGTTCTCAGGTGATATGATAATATATATGTGACCCCCAAAATCATACCAGCGAACTTCTACAGCTGATAAACACCTTCAGCAAAGTGGCTGAATAAAAAAATGTTTCAAAAAAAATCAGTAGCCCTCCTTTATATAAATGACAAACGCGCTGAGAAAGAAATTAGAGGAATAACAAACTTCACAATAGCCACAAATAATATGAAATATCTTGGTGAAAATCGAACCAAGCAAGTGAAAGAAAGACCTATATGAGAAGAACCTCCAATCTCTGAAGAAAGAAATTGAGGAAGCTATCAGAAGACGGAATGATCTTGCATTCTCATGGATCTGTAGGATTAGCATAATAAACATGGCCAAATTACCAAAAGCAATCTCAATGAAATTCCCACCAAAATTGCAACATAGTTATTTTCAAACCTTGAAAGAGCAATTCTCAAATTCATATGGAAAACTAAAAAACCCGTGATCATGTACAATGATCATGTATGATAAACAATGATGTACAATAAAATAAAAGAATTTCTGGAATTAACACCATCCCTAATTTCAAGTTTTGCTACAGAGTAATAACAATAAGAATTTCATGGTATTGGCATGAAATCAGATAGATTGATCACTGGAATCTAATTAAATACCCAAAAATAATTCCACACACCTACAGACACTTGATTTTTGACAAAGAAGTCAAAACCTTACATTGGAAAAAAGAAAGCATCTTCAGCCAACGGTGCTGGTCTAACAAAATGTTTACATGCAGAAGAATGCAAATAGGTTATATTTATCATCCTGTGCAAATTCAAGTTCAAGTGGATCAAACACTTCAGCATAAAACCATATACATTAAATCTAACAGAAGAGAAAGTAGGGAAGTGCCCTCAGCTCATTGACACAGGTGACAACATTCTGAATAGAACACCAATAGCTCAGACACTAAGACAAACAATTCATAAATGGGACCTCAAGAAACTAAAAATCTTCTGTAAGAAAAAGGACATTGTCAATAGAACAAAATGTCAGCCTACAGGTTGGGAAAAGATCTTCACCAACCCTACATTTGACAGAGGTCTAATATCCAGTATATGTAAATAACTCAATAAATTAACTACCAACAAACCAAATAATCCAATTAATACACAGGGTACAGAGATAGAGAATTTTCAATAGAAGAATCTCAAATGGCTGAGAGGCACATAAAGAAATGCTCAAAGTCATTATTCATCAGGGAAATGAAAATCAAACAACCCTAAGATTCCATCTTACACCAGTCAGAATGGCTAAGATCAAAAACTCAATTGACAACACATGCTGGATAGGATATGAAGTAAAGGTCATACTCTTCCTTGCTTGTGGGATTGCAAACTGGTACAACCACTTTTGAAATCAGTCTGACACTTTCTCAGAAAATTGGGAAGAGCTCTTCCTCAAAATCTAGCTATATCACTCCGGTCATATATCCAAAATATGTTCCACCATACAACAAAGACATTATATCAGCTATGCTCATAGAAACTTTATTCATAAAAGCTAGAAACTGGAAACTACCCAGATGTCCTTAAACCAAAGAATACATAAAGAAAATGTGGTACATTTACACATTGGAATACTACTCACCTATTAAAAATAAGAAAGCAATTAAATTTTCAGGCAAATGAATGGATGAATGAAACTATAAAAGATCATCATGAGTGAGGTATCCCAGACCCAGAAAGACACCCATGGTATGCACTCACTGAGATATCATCCATATAGTACGAGATAACAATAGTATAATTTAGAGACCCAAAGTATAAAAGGAGCAAGGAAGACCCAAGGGAGGGCGCTTAAATATTACTCAGAAAGGGATATACAATAGACAACAGAAGAGGTTGAAAAAAAGGTACAAACTAGGCGAATGAGCATATAAAGATATGAGATTGGAGATCAGGCTTGGTGAGAGAGGGTGGGAGAACAGAGGGTTTGAGGAGAGAAGAGAAAGCTTAGATGGGGCATCTCTGAGATAAGCTGGAGACCTATGACAGGGTAGGCTCCTGGGAGGATATGTGGGTGACTCTAGCTGAGAGTCCTTACAGCCAGGATCACAGAGACTGAAAAGGACACCCTCTAATTAGACAGGACATTTAGTGGAGGGAGGCAAACACCAACTCACCCACAAAAACTTCAACCCAAAATTTACCTTATCTACAAAATGTGTAGGGAAAAAAAGAGCAAACAGGGAGAATGTTCAATCAATGCCTGGCCCAATTGCTTCTTGGCCTTTTGGCTAACATCAAGTGTGACGCCTGGCCCAACCAGAGACCCACCCCTTGGGAGAATGCCCACTCCCACACTGTTAATGATTCTGTAGTATACTTGCAGATGAGAGCCTAGCATGGCTGACTTCTGAGAAGCTTCACCAGCAGTGTATTGAAACAGTTGCTGTTGGGCACACCACAGGGAGTCCTGTGGAAGGGTAGGGGTAAGGACAGAAGGACCTGGAAGAGACAGGAGCTACACAAGAAGAACAACAGAGCCAACTAACCTCGCCCCAGGAAGGCCAGTGAAGAATAATGCATCAACCAAGGACCATGCGTGAACTCAACCTAGGCCCATTACACATACATAGCTAATAAGTATCTTGGCCCTCATTTGGGTCCCCTAGAAAGGGGAGACAGGGCTGTATCTGACATGGACTCTGTTGCCTGTTTTTTAATCACTTCCCCTTGGTGGACCTGCCTGCCAGGCCACAGGGGAAGAAGATGTGCTAAGTCCTGGTGCAACTTGATGTTCTGGTGTGTGTTGGTAGGGGGGGTTCCCCTTATCTGAGATTGGGGGAGATGGGATAGGGAGAAAACAGAGGGGGATGGGAACAGGAGGAAAGGAGGGTGAGCCTAAGCTTGGATGTAAAGTGAATAAATAAATAAATAAAATTTTAAAAAGAAAAAAAAATTGAAACAACACCTTGTATTTTATCAGACCACCATGAGACCACTTCAAGAACAACAGAAACAAGAGAAAGTCCTCAAACTCAAGAAAACTGAACAACTCTGTACTCAATGATGCTTCTTTCAGGGACTAAACAAAGAAAAAAATTAAATACCTCTTAGAATTCAATAATACTGAAGGCACAAGATACCCAAACTTAAGGGACACAATGAAAGCAATGCTAAGAGGAAAGTTTCCAGCACTAAATGACTTCATAAGAAATTGGAGAGATCCCATAATAGCAATTTAAAAGCATACCTGAAAACTGTACTTTGAGAACAAAAAGAAGCAAACACACACAAGAGGAGTACATGACAGGAAATAATCAAACTCAGACCTAAATCAGAAAATTAGAAACAAAGAGAATAATACAAAGAATCAGTGAAACTAAGAGCTGGTTTGTTGAGGAAAGCAAATGATCAACACAATTTTAGCCAAATTAGCCAAAAACAAGAGAGACAGTATCCAAATTAACAAAATCAGAAATGAAAGGGGGGACATAACAACAGACACTGAGGAAATCCAAAGAATGATTAGGTCTTACTTCAAAAGCCTGTACATCAAAAACCTGAAGACCAACAAAGCCAACAAATCTGGGCCCAGGAACCCTGTGGAGACTGATGCACCAACCAAGAACCATGCATGGAAAGGACCAAGGCCTCTTGCTCAAACGTAGCTGATAGGTAGATCAGTCTCCATGTACAGCACCTAGTAAGGGTGTCTGACATGAATTCTGTTGCCTGATGTTCGATCACTTCCCCCAGGCAAAGAAGCCTTGCCAGGCCATGAAGAAGAGGATACAGGCAGTCCTAAAGAGACATGATTGTCTGGGGTCAGTTGGTAACAGAGGAGGGCTCCCCCATTCTGAGGCCTAGGGAACTAAGGTACAGGAAGAGGGAATGGGGAAGAAAGGTGGGACCATAAGAAGATGGAAGGGGCTATGATCAGGATGTAAAATATTTAAATTAATTTTTAAAATACACAGAAAAACTAAACATGGATGACTTTGATATATATCACTTACAAATGTTAAATCACGTTCAGGTAAACAATGTAAATATACCTACAACCCCTAAGGAAATAGAAGCATTACCAATTGGGTGACAAAAAGGTCATTGACAAGATGTTTTTACCTCAGAATCTTACCAGATTTTCAAGAAAGAGCTAATACCAATACTCTTCAATTTATTCCACAAAATAGAAACAGAAGGCACATTGCCACACTCATTCTATGAGGTGACTGTCACTTTGATACCTAACACACAAAACTCAACAAAGAAAGAATTTCAGACCAATTTCCCTTATGATCATTGATGTGAAAACATCCAATAAAATACTCTAAAAACATATCCAAGAACACATCAAAAACATCATCCACCAAGATCAAGTAGACTTCATCCCAGGTATTCAGGGATGGTTCAACATAGGAAAATCCATCAATGTAAACCATCATATAAACAAACTGAAAAAAAACAACAACAAATGATCATCTCATTAGATGTTGAAAAGTCTTTGACAAAATCCAACACCTCTTCATGTTAAATGTCACAGAGAAATGAGAAATACAAGGCACATACTGAAACACAATAAAGGCAACATACAGCAAGCCAACAACCAGCATCAATCAAAATGAAAAGAAACTTAAAACAGTTCCGCTAAATTCAGGCACAAGACTAGGCTGCCCACTCTCTCCATATCCATGCAATACACTACTTGAAGTTCTAGCTAGAGCAATAAGACAACTAAAGGAGAGCAATGGAATACAAATTGGAAAGGAAGAACTCAAAGTGCCTCTATTAGCAAATGATAAAATAGTATACATAACTGACTCCCAAAATTCTACCAGAGGACTCTCACAGCTGATAAACTCTTCCAGAAAATAGGCTGAAAGATATAAAATTAACTAAAAAAAATCAGTAGCCCTCCTGTATACAAACAATAGACAGGATGAGAAAGAAATTATAGCAACAACACCATTAACAATAGTCACAAATAATTTAAAATATCTTGGAGAAACTCTAATCAAACAAATGAAAGACCTACATGACAAGAACTCTGAGTCTTTGAACAAAGAAATTGAAGAAGATATCAGAATTTGGATATCAGAATCCTGGATTAGTAGATTAACAACGTAAATTCCAACACAGTTCTCTACAGACCTTGAAAGAGTGATCATCAACTTTATATAGAAAATTTTAAAACTTAGGATAGCTAAAACAAGTTAGTACAAAAGAGAACTTGTGGAGTTATCATCATACCTGATACCAAGCTCACTACGAATCAGTAAAATATACACTGTGTATTGGCATAAAATAGACAAGAAGATCAATGTATTGGAATTGAAGACCCAGAAAGAAAAGAGAATGGAAGAGAGAATCTCAGGCATAGAAGAAATTATGTACCAGTCAGAGAAAATGCTAAATCTAAATAGTTTCTAATACAAAACACCCAGGAAATTTGTGGACACCATAAACCAAACCTAAAAATAATAGGAACAGAAGAAGGAAATGATTCCTGGCTCCAAGGTCCAAAAAAAATATCTTCAATGCTTTTTTTGGATGGGAGACTTTTGATGACCCCTTCTATTTCTTTGGGGGATATAGGACTATTTAATTGATTTACCTGGTCCTGATTCAGCCTTGGTAAGTCAAATCGATCAAGAAAATTGTCCATTTCATTTAGATTTTCAAATTTTGTGGCATATAGACTTTTGAAGTAAGTCCTAATGATTGTTTGGATTTCCTCAGTGTCTGTAGTTACGTCCCCCTTTTCATTTCTGATTTTGTTGATTTGGGTGTTGTCTCTCTGCCTTTTAGTTAGCTTGGCTAAGGGTTTGTCGATCTTGTTGATTTTCTCAAAGAACCAGCTCTTGGTTTCATTGATTCTTTGAAATGTTTTATTTGTTTCTAATTGATTGATTTCAGCCCTGAGTTTGATTATTTTCACTCCTTTTTGGTGTGTCTGCTTCTTCTTTTTCTAGGGTTTTTAAGTGAGCCATTAAGTTGCTTGAATGAGCTGTCTCAAAATTCTTCTTGAAGGCACTTAGTGCTATGAACTTTCCTCTTAGCACTACTTTCATTGTGTCCCACAAGTTTGGGTATGTTGTGTCTTCATTTTCATTGAGTTCTAGGAATATTTTAACTTCTTTCTTTATTTCTTCCCTGACCCAGCTATTATTTAGTAACAAGTTGTTCAGTTTCCATGTGTGTGTAGGCCTTTTGCTATTTCTGTTGTTGTTGAGGTCCAGCTTTATTCCGTGGTGATCAGACAAGATACAAGGGATTATTTCAATCTTCTTGTATCTGTTGAGGCTTGCTTTGTGACCAACTATATGGTCTATTTTGGAGAAGGTTCCATGAGGTGCTGAGAAGAAGGTAAATTCTATTGTGTTTGGGTGTAAGGCTCTGTAAATGTCTGTTAGGTCCATTTGATTCATGACCTCTGTTAGAGACATTGTTTCTTTGATTAATTTCTGTTTTGTTGACCTGTCCTTTGTTGAGAGAGGGGTGTTGAAGTCTCCCACTATTAATGTGTGGGGATCTATATGTAGTTTAAGTTTTATCAATGTTTCTTTTACAAATGTGGGTGCTCTTGTATTTGGTGCATAGATGTTCAGAATTGTGATGTCTTCCTGTTGGAATTTTCCCTTGATGAGTATGAAGTGTCCTTCCCCATCTCTTTTGATTAATTTTGGTTGAAAGTCTATTTTATCAGATATTAGAATGGCTACTCCTGCTTGTTTCTTGGGTCCATTTGCTTGGAAAGTCGTCTTCCAACCCTTTACCCTCAGGTAATGTTTAACTTTGTGCCTTAGGTGTGTTTCTTGTATGCAACAGTTTGCTGGGTTTTGTTTCTTTTTATTGGAGAGTTGAGTCCATTGATGTTGAGAGAGATTAATGACCATCAAAATCAATGATCCTTTGATTTTGATGTTGGCTGTGTTCATAAGGTTGTGTGCTTGGTTGCTTTTTGTTTTACTGTAGTAAGGTTAATTATTTCCTGTGTTTTCTTGAAAGTAGCTAATTTTCTTGGGTTGTATTTTCCCTTCCAGTATCTTTTGCAATGCTGGATTTGTGTGTAGGTATTGTTGGAATTTGTTTTTGTCATTGAATATCTTGTTTTCTCTGTCTATGAGGACTAAGAGTTTTGCTGGGTATAGTAGCCTGGGCTGACATCTGTGTTCTCCTAGGGTCTGCATGATATCCGTCCAGCCCCTTCTGGTTTTCATAGTCTCTGTTGAAAAGTCAGGTGTGATTCTAATTGGTTTGCCATTATATGTTACTTGGCCTTTTTCCCTTGCAGCTTTTAGTATTTTTTCTTTGTTCTGTATACTTACTGTTTTGATTATTATGTGGCGGGAGGATTTTCTTTTCTGGTCAGATTTGTTGGGTGTTCTGTAGCCCTCATGTATTCTTTTTTTTCTTTCTTTTTATTATTATTATTATTAATTATACTTTATTCATTTTGTATCCCCCTATAAGCCCCTCCCTCCTCTCCTCCCGATCCCACCCTACCTCCCCTTTCTTTATACATGCTCCTCCCCATGTCCACTGATAGGGGAGGTCCTCCTCTCCTTCCTTCTGATCTTAGTCTATCAGATCACATCAGGAATGGCTGCATTGTCTTCTTCTGTGGCCTAGTAAGGCTGCTCCCCCCTCAGGGGGAGGTGATCAAAGAGCAGGCCAATCAGTTTATGTCAGACCTAGAACCCCTGCACAGATGTAGCCCATGGCAGTTTAGTGTCCAAGTGGCTTACATAGTGATGGGAAAAGGGACTGCCTCATGTATTCTTATTAGTGTGTCCTTTAACTTGGGAAAATTTTCTTCAACGATTTTGTTGAAAATATTTTCTGGGCCTTGGAGAAGGGAATCTTCTTTTTCCTCTATTCCTATTATTCTTACGTTTTGTCTTTTCATATTTTCTTGGATTTCTTGGACGGTCTGTGTCAGGAATTTTTTGGATTTAACATTTTCTTTGACAGATACATCGATTTCTTCCATTGTATCTTCCATACCTGAGATTCTTTCTTGCATCTCTTGTAGTCTGTTGGTTATGCTTACCTCTGTAGTTTCTGTTTTCTTCCCTAAATTTTTCCTCTCCATTATTTCCTCCATTTGTGTTTTCTTTAATTTTTCTAGTTCTATCTTCAGGTCTTGAGTTGTTTTGTTTACTTTCTTCACCTGTCTGATTGTATTTTCCTGTTTTTCTTTTAGTTCCTTCAACTCTGTTTCTTTTATTTCTTTCAGTGATTTAATTATTTCTTCTTCGAAGGCCAAAAACTGTTTGGCATCTTCTCGTATTTCTTCACGGATGGCCATAATCTGCTTGTCTTTAACTTCCTCCATTTCTTTATGGATAGCCATGATCTGTTTGGTTTTGTCTTCCTCTAATTCTTTACCTATTTTATTTGTTTCCTCTTGTATCCTATTCATCAGTTAAATGTAAGGTCATTTTCTTGTTTTTCTATTATGCTGGGTTGTCCAGGGCTGCTCGCCCCTGGATGGCTGGGTTCTGGAGATGCCATATTGCTCTGTCTTTTGTTGGTTGAGCTTTTACACTGAACTCTACCCATTGGGCTGTTTTAGGTGTTGGCTGTTAGTTTCTGTGCTTCCTGGAGTCCTGAAGTAGCGAGAATCCCCTTGGCCAGAAGATGATTTTTCCTGAAGGAGGCCTCCTCTGCTTTTTGGGTATGGTCACTGTATGGCCAGTGTTTCTCAGGAATTGCCACTGCTCACCTCAGGTGTATAGACCTGAGTAGTAGCTGTGGTCTTTGTTAGTTAGGGGGGCTCTCCTCTCACCCATAGAAGTTCTCAAGACAGCTGCCCCACTGCTGGGTTTCTCGTTGGGTTTCTGAATTTAGTGAGCTGCTGCTGTTGTTGTTACAGTTTTCCAGGTACAGCCCTCTTGAAGAACCTGCTGATTCCCTAGCTGTGGGGTTTTCTCCCAACAGGGAACCTCAGTCTGTTATCCTGGAGCACACAGTTCTGTCCGAGAATGTGAGAAGAGTGCCCAGCAAGCCTCTGGGCCAGAGGCTGAGTGCTTCGCTCTGGGCCTGGAGAATGTGCACCTAGATTGAGTTGGTGCCTAGGGGCGCCACTCTGGTCTGGAGGCTGTGCACTCCTATCTAGACTGGCAACTGAAGGCTCCACTCTGGTCTGGAGGCTGAGAGCCTCACTCTGGACCGAAAGCTGTGTGCCCCTGTCTGGGATGGCATCTGCGGGCACCGCACTGGTCCAGACGCTGTGCACCCAGGTCTGGGATGGTGGCTGGGGGTGCTGCTTTGGATCAGGAGCTGTGCACTTTTCTCTAGGCTGGCAACTGAGGGCTCCACTCTGGTCTGGAGGCTGGGCGCCTCACTCTGGGCCGGAGGCTGTGTGTCCCTGTCTGGAATGGCGGCTGCGAGTGCCGCTTTGGCTCAGAGGTGCTATGCTCTGGTCTGGGCTGGCAGTGTGTGTCCCCTTCTGGGCCAGAGGCTGTGTATGCCTCTCTAAGCTGGCAACTAAGGGCTCTGCTCTGGGTCGGAGGCTTGGAACCTCACTCTGGGCCAGAGGCTGTGTGTGCCGGTCTTGGATGGTGGCTAGGGATGCCTCAGGAGGCTGTGTGCGCCAATCTTGGGGGCGGGTGCACCCGCCGGTCCGCAGGACCTTTACCAGGTATTGACTGGGTGACCTGAGGTCGATCCCTATTAATTTCCACACCATAGGCTTTCCTCTCACCTGGCAATCACGAACGTTGGTGTTTAGCTCCATGGGTTCAGTCTCCAGGTCACTGTGCCAACACTGCTGTCCCGTTCCTCAGAAACAGTGTCCTCCCAGCGACTCCATCTTCCCGTCTCCCAGTCAGTGCTCTTAACCTCTGAGCGACCTTTCCAGCCCCCAATACGTTATAACTGATGAGTAGATATTAACATGTTATTATTACCTAACCCTGTTGTTTACATACAGTTTAAGTCATAGTCTTAAAATACTCTATATTCTGACGAATTTATGATGTGAACATCCAATTCAATTATGAGGTCACCCAGCAATTTCTGTACCTTTTCAGCATCCATGGACTTTAAAAAACTTTCCTTACCCATTAGGTAAATACAAATCAAAATGACCATGAGATTTCACCTTACACCCATCAGAATGGCTAAGATAAAAAACTCAAGTGACAACACATGCTAGAAAGGATGTGGAGAAAGGGGAACCCTCCTCCATTGCTGGTCAGAATGTCCACTTGTACAAGCACTTTGGAAATCCATCTGGTGCTTTCTTAGACAATTAGGAAAACTTTGAGAATTTGATGCAAGCATATAAAGTGTTGAGATGAAATCCATCCCAAATTTCCTTCTCACCTCTTTCTTCTGAATTCTCCCATAACTTTTTCTTCCAAGTTTATACCCTTCTTTTCTTGCAACCCTAGTAAGACTGCTTAGTCCCTTGTACAAGATGAATGTAGGACCGTTGGCAGCAATGTAAATGTAATACTGAGTAAAATCTCTGAGTCTAATTCCTGAAGAAAGCTGACTATTTCTTGGCAGCCATCAGTTGACAATAGGTCCTCAGTTTTATGTGGGACACTGTGAGCCAACCCCGCCATCCATCCAGGAAATTTGTCAGGCTTGATCTTTATGGGTCTTTTGCTCTTGCAGGCCAACTCCTGTTAGTTTGTGTTTGGGAAGACCCTGTCATCTCTAGCAAGTCTTATTCTGCTGCAGACATTTGCCACCTCTGACTCTTACATCTTTCTCTTTATTCTTGATTAAGCTCTGAGCCATGGAAATATAACTGGAGGGTGTGACAAAAATGTTCCATTTAGATATAAACATTTTGTGGCCTTCTGTTCAGCAGTTCAGGATTTCTGTATTAATTGGCATATATTGCAAAAAAGAAGCTTCTCTGATGAGGGCTAAGAGATCAGTAACATAAAGGTGAAAGAAAGAATACTGAGGACAGTCTATTACTGTGTCCATAATAGTGTTGGGTTTTCTCAAAGGGCCTATGACAGATTTAACCATAGACCTTTGGCCCAATGGCAAAGACCAGGGTTGGATTCTCTCCTTATATTATGCACTAATAGTCATATCATGAAAAGGCAAGTTCTCTCTTTTTTAATTTAATAATTTTATAGACTGACCCAGCCCCCTCCTCCCAATCCTGCCCTCATGTCCCCCTGTCCCCATTCCCTCCTTATCTTCTATTCAGAGAAAGGAGGTGCTAAGGGATACCAATTCACGCTGGCCCCTCAAGTCACAGCAGGTCTAAGTGCTTCCTCTCTCACTGAAACCAGACAAGGCAACCCAGCTAGCGGAAAGGGATCCAAAGGCAGGCAAAAGAGCCACTCCTGTTCCTAAGGAACCCACAAGATGACCATGCTGCACAGCTGTTACTTATATGCAGGGGCCTAGGTTCAAATGCAAGGTGTTTGGTTGGTGGTTCAGTTCTGGGAGGCCCCATGGGTTCAGGTTAGTTTACTCTGTAGGTCTTCTTGTGCTGTCCTTGACCCATCCAGTTTCCTCAATCCTTCCTCCCACTCTTCCACAAAACTCCCCAAAGCTCAGCCTCTTGCTTGGCACTGTGTCTCTGCATCTGTGTCCATCAGCTGCTGGATGAAGCCTCTCAGAAGACAGTTATACTACAATTCTGACTGTGAGCCTAGCAGAGTATGTTTAAGAGTGTCAGGGGTAGGCTTGGTTCCAAGGGGTAGGTCTCAAGTTGGGCCAATCATTAGGTTTCCACATCGTCAATCTCCACTCCATTTTTATCCCAAATTTTCCTGTGGGCTGGACAAACTTAGGTTTGAATATTTATAGGTGGATTGACATCCACTTCCCCCCACTGTAAGTCACACCTGACTACAAGGGTGTCAACTTCAGGCTCCATATTCTGTCACTGGAAATCTCAACCAGGGTCATCCCATAGAATCCCAGGGGCCTCCCCTGTCCTGGAGATGCTCACCTACTGATTTTCATTCCCATTTCTGCACTATCCCAACACCTAATTCCCTTCCCAGTTACCCTCCTCACACTCTCTCACACACAGCACCCTCCCTCTATGTACTTCAGATATCCATTTTGTTTTGTCTTCTGAGTGAGATCCAAGCATCCTCCCTTGAGCCCTCCTTGGTTTCTTTTGGTTTGTGGATTGTAGCATAGTTACCCTGTATTTTATGGTTAATGTTCACTTACAAGTGAGTACATACGTGCCTGTTTGTTTGGGTCTGGGTTACCTCACTCAGGATGATCTTTTCTTTTAGTTCTCTTCATTTGTCTGCATACTGCATGATGTCTTCATTTTCAATAGCTGGGTAGTATTCCATTGTGTAAATGTAATGCATTTTTCCTCTCCATTCTTTTGACATCTAGGTTATATCCAGTTTGGGGCTGTTACTACTGGGTAGAGTCTGTACCCCATTTTTAACTGGGTTACTTGTTTTCTTGGTGTCTACTTTCTTGAGTTCTTTATATCTTTTGGATATTAGCCCACTGTTGGGTGTAGGGTGAGTAAAGATCATTTTCAATTGTGTAGGCTGCCATTTTGAATTTTTGATGGTGTCCTTTGCCTTATAGAAGCTTTTAAATTTCCTGAGGTCCATTTATTAATTGCTGATCTAAGTGTCGGAGCTGTTTGTGTTCTGTTCAGGAAGTTGTTTCCTATGCTAAAACTACAAGGCTCATCCCAACTTTCTCTTGTAATAGATTTAGTGTTTCCAGTTTTATGTTGAGGTCTTTGATCCACTTGGACTTAAGTTTTGTGTACGGTGATAAATATGGATTGATTTTCATTTTTCTACATACAGACATCAAGGTAGACCAGCACCATTTGTTGAAGATGTTTCCTTTTTCCGTTGCATGGTTTGGGCTTCTTTATCAAAACTCAGGTGTCTGTAGGGGCATGGGTTTATTTCTGGGTGCTTAATATTATTCCATTGATCAATATGTCTGTTTTTATGCCAATACCATGTGTTGGGATAATGTTCTTTTGCTATGTATACACTTTACCATTGTTCATTCAAATGCTAATTCCCCACTCCCACACATTTTCTGGTTTCAATCTGGATATTGCATTGTGATACTTATTCTAAGCATCCTGTCTCAACTGTGTGTAAACAGGCCAAAATAATACAACTAGCCACAATGTTTTGCAAAGAAAGGAGATAGAGGACAGGAAAGAGGGGAGAAGCCAGGGGGCAGGAAATGAGTGGGAGGAGAAGGGGCAAGAGGAGAGCTAGGAGAGAGAGCTGGAGGAGAGATCTTGGAACAGCCTGGAGAGATGGACTGGACCTAATATATCACTAAAAGCAAGCATAATGTGGGAAATCTAAATGTTAAGAAACTATGAAGGCTTAGAGGTTTAGGAGGGAGTAACTATTGCCCAGCATTGTATTCTAGGTTAACTAAATAAACCCAGTCTCTGTGTGGTGATTTGGTTATACAGCTGTTTAGGACTAACAGCAGGATTACCAGAAGATATATCAACAGTAAAAATTAATCACCACCTACAACAACCATGCACTTTTTTTTATCACTGTTCCTCTGTAGCACAGGTTGAAGTGAGAAGTGGTGATATCTCTAGAAATCCTTTTATTGTACAGAATTGTTTTAGCTATCCTGTGTCTTTTTTTTTTTTTCAAATAAAATTGATGGTTGCTCTTTGCAGGTCTGTAGAGAATTGTGTTGGTATATTAATGGGGATTGCATTGAATCTGTAGATAGATTTATGTAAGATGACATTTTGAGTCTGTTAATCCTGCCTATCCATGACGTTTCCATCTTCTGATATCTTCTGAAAGTTCTTTATTCAGAGACTTGAAGTTCTTGTCCTACAAGTCTTCCTCTTGCTTGGTCAGAGTTACACCAAGATATTTTATATCATTTTTATCTATTGGGAAGAGAAACTTTTTACTCATTTCTTTTTCAAGCCCCATTTATCACTTGTCTAAAGAAGGGATACTGCTTTTTTTTTTTTTCTTAAATTAACTTTGTCTCCAGACACTTTGCTGGAGGTGTTTATCAGCTGAAGGAGTTCTCTGGTAGAATTTGGAATACGTATACTATCATTTCATTGCAAAGAGTAATATTTTGACATCTTCCTTTCCTGTTTGTATCTCCTTGATCTGTTGGTGTACTTTTAAAAAACCCTTTCATTTACATTTTTTTAATATCTCTTTCTCCCTACTCCATCCCAATCCCTTTCAACACTCCAATACCAGGTAGAAGAGAGAATGGGTTGGAGAGAAAGAGGGCACAGTTCTCTTAACCTCTTCCTGCCAGTTGGGTCATTGAGTACATTGGAACCAGCCCAGTCCTCATTTCAAGAGATCTTCAACTTCTTGTCTCACTGCATCATCAGCAACTAGGAGTTGTATGGGGAAGAAAAGGCTGCCTTATTCTTTCTCGGAGCTCCTCCACACTCTCTGGGCTCTGGCATTTATTCTCTCTCCAACATCCTCAGACTTAAACTATCTGCAGCTGGCATAGAGTTCTTCTCAGAGTCCACATAAGTTAAATATTTAGTTGCTGGGGACTATTTGAATCAGTCCCACATCCCACACCTGTGATTAAAACAAAAACATGTTTATGTCCACAACATTTTTATCTCCTTTAGTGGTCTTCTTGTTTTAGCTAGAACATCAAGAACTATATTGAATAGAAACTGAGAGAGTGAGCAGCCTTGTCTTTTTCCCGATTTTAGCAGAAATTTTAGTGGAATTGCTTTGAATTTCTCTCCATTGATGTTTGCTATTGGCTTGCTGTATATTGCCTTTATTGTATTTTAGGTATGTGCCTTGTATCACTGATCTCTCCAAGAAGTTAAACAAGACTAAAATAAAAGGTTTTCAGCATCTAATGAGAAGATCATGTTTTTTTTTTGTTTCAGTTTGTTTATATGATAGATTATGTTGATGGATTTTTGTATGTTGAACCATGCCTGCATCTTTGGTATGAAGCCTGCTTAATCATGGTGGATGATGTTTTTGATGTGTTCGTGGATTTGGTTCACAAGTGTTTTTGCATCGGTGTTAATAAGGGAGATAGGTTTGAAGTTCTATTTCTTTGTTGAGTCTTTGTGTGGTTTAGGTATCAGGGTGACTGTGGCCTCATAGAATGAGTTGGCAATGTTGCTGCTTTTTCTGTTTGGTGGAATGGTTCAAGGAGCATTTGTGTTAGTTCTTCTTTGAAAATCTGGTAGAATACTACACCAAAACCATCTAGCCTAGAGTTTTTTGCTTTGTTTTGGTTTGGTTTTGTTGGGAGACTTTTGATGAGTGCTTCTCTTTCCTTAGGTGCTGTAGGTCTATTTAAATTGTTTACCTGATCTCAGTTAAACATCGGTACATGGAATCTATCAAGAAAATCATCCATTTTATTTAGATTTTTTAATTTTGTGGCATACAGGGTTTTGAAGCAAGACCTAACAGTTATTATTTTTGGATTTCCTCAGTGTCTGTTGTTTATTTCCCTTTTCATTTCTGATTTTTGAATTTGGATATCCTCTCTGCCTTTTCACTAGTTTGGCTAAGGGTTTTTTCTATTTTGTTTATTTTCTCAAAGAAATGAAGAGCTTAAGTTAGCCTGGGTGACTCCATTTTGAAATAAGGAGCCCTCTTGACCAGGAGCTAAACTCCTGTACCAGGAAATATCACAGAATGTGCACCTGGCAGAAAACAAAGTTAGCTCTACAAGAAACTGCCTCCAGGAAAACTCACAGAATAAATGTTTGGTAAAAAATAGAGACAATCACCCTGGCAATTGTGATTACCCAATTCTGTAAAGTCAAGGCATGAAACCCCCTGCCTTCTCTCATGGAAACATGAACCCCCCTGCTTGCTGTCATAGAAACTCCCTGCTTACACTCTTTCCCTTTAAAAATTCCACTCACTCAGGGCTCAGGGTCCCACTTCTCTACTGCTGTGTCAGTGAGACTTGGATCCCGAGTTCGAATGCTCTCGAAATAAAGCTCTCCTCCTATCTTTTGCTCATGCATTGAGTCATCTCCTGGTGGTCTCTGAGGGTCCCGTGATCCTGGCATTACAGAACCAGCTCTTGTTTTGGTTGATTTTTTTGTAATATACTCTTTGTTTCTTATTTATTGATTTCAGCCCAGAGTTTGATTTTTTTTCTGCTGTCTTCTCCTCTTGGGTGTGTTTGCTTCTTTTTGTTTCAGAGCTTTCAGGTTTGCTTTTCAATTGCTTGTGTGAGATGTCTCCAATTTCTTTATTTCTTAGCATTCTGAACTTTTCACTGCTTTCATTATGTCCCATAAGTGTGGGTATGTTGGGCCTTCGTTTTCATTGAGTTATAGAAAGTCTTTAATTGCTTTCTTTATTTCCTCCCTGACCCAGTGGTCATTGAGTAGAGAGTTGTTCAGGTTGCATGAATATGTAGGCTTTCTACATATGTTGTTTCTATTGTTGTTGAAGTCTAGCTTAAATCCATGGTGGTCTGATAAACTACAATGTATTATTTCAATTGTCTTGTATCTATTGAGGCTTGCTTTGTGGCTGAGTTGAGTATGTGGTCAGTCTTGGAGAAAGTTCTGTGAGATGCTGAAAAGAAGCTATCTTGCTTTGTGTTTTGATGGGATTTTCTGGAGATATCTGTTAAATACATTTGATTCAAAATATCACTTATTTTCGTTATATCTCTGTTTAGCTTCTGTCTCAATGACCTGTACATTGGTTAGAGTTGGGTGTTGAAGTCTCTTACTATTATCGTGTAGGGGCTCCATGTGTGATTTAGGCTGTATTAAAGTTTTTTATTTATTATTATTACAAATGAGGGTGCCCTTCCAATTCAGGCATATACATTCAGAATTGAGACATCACCTTGGTGGATTTTTCACTTGATGAGTATGAAATGACTTTCTCCATCTCTTGTGATTAATGTTGGATAAAAATCTATTTTACTACATATTAGAATGTCTGCTTCTGCTTGTTGCTTGGGTCCCTTTGATTGAAAATCTTTTTTCAGCCCTTTACTTCCAGGTAATGTCTATCTTTGTTGCTGAGCTGTTTTTTGTTCATTTGTTTGATCGTTTGTATGCAGCAGAATGATCGATCTCTCTTTTACAACCATTCTATTAGCCTGAGTCTTTTTACTGGGGACTTGATGCAATTGATGTTGAGAGATATTAATGACCAAAGATTGTTAATTCCTGTATTTTGATGATAGTATTACTGTGTATGGTTTATATGTGTTTCTTTTCTTTTGGTTTTGCTGGTGTGAAGATATTTATTTCCTGTGTTTCTTAGACACATTTACCTTCCTTGGGATGGAGTTTTTCTTCTAGTATTTTCTATAGCGCTGGATTTGTAGATAAATATTGTTGTAGGTTGGTGTTCTCTGGGCATATCTTGTTTTACCCATCTATGATGATTGAGGATTTGCTAGGCTTTGTAGTCTGGGCCTAAATCTATGTTTTGTTTTGTTTTGTTTTGTTTTGTTTTGTATGGAAGACATCTTCCCAGGCCCTTCTGGGCATTAGAGTTTTTGATGAGGAGCCAGGTATAAATCTGATAGGTCTGCCTTTATATGTTACTTGGTCTTTTTCCCTGAAACTTATAATGTTCTTTTTTTTTTCTTTAGTGTTTACATCATTATGGGGCAGAAGGATTTTCTTTTCCAGTCCAATCTAATTGGTGTTCTGTATGTTTTTTGTATGTTTAGAGGCATCTTTCTTCAGGTTGAGGAAACTTTCTTCTCTGCTTTTGTTGAAAATATTCTCTGGTGCTTGGATTTGGAACTCTTCACCTTCTTCTATTCCTATTATTCTTAGGTTAGGTCTTTTCATAGTATCCAAGAATTTTTTGAATATTTTGTGTCAGGAATATTTTAGATTTAACATTTTCTTTGACTGATGCATCAATTTATTCTGTTGCATCTTTGATTCCTGAGAATCTCTCTTCCAAATTTTGGATTCTGTTGGTGATGATGTTTGCATCAGTTGTTCCTATTCTCTTTCCATTTTTTCCATGTCCAGGATTCCCTCAGATTGTTTTCTTTGTTGCTTCTACTTTCATTTTCATGTGTTAGGCTGTTTTATTTATTTCCTTGACCTGTTTGATTTTTTTTTTCTGTATTTCTTTAAGGGATTTTTTATTTTCTGCTTAAAGGCCTTTATCTTTTTAATTGTATTTTACTGTACTTCTTTGAGGGATTTATTGATTTTTTTTCTTTAAAAGACTCTATCATCTTTATAAGATTGGGTTTAAGGTCATTTTCTTGTGCTTCAACTGTTTTAAGACATCCTGAAATTCCTATAATATGAGAGTTGGGTTCTTGTGTTAACATATTGCCCTGGCTCTTGTTATTTGTGCTCTTACACTGGACTGTCACCATCAGGTTTTCTCTGGTGTAGACAGTCCTTCATTAATGCAGTCAGAGTTGAGGGCCAGAAAGTGGAGCATTGGGGAGAAGGTACAATTTATCTCTGGTGGTCTCTGGAGCCTTCAGGAATGAATGTAGGGATCTAGTCCAGTAGATGACCCCTGCAGGGGACAGGGCTTAATTCACCATGCTGTATTTGCCCAGGTACCCTGCGCAGTCAGAGTGCTGATGCACACAGGTCTTACCTATCTGTCCTGGACTGGGTATCTGCAGGCATCCAAGGAAGGGGGCTGGGGTTTGGGCCAGGATGGACTTAGGGGGGCCCATGGGTGGTGTGGGGCTCTCTTCTACTAGGTTTGCTTGGAGGACAGGGCAGGCTGGGAGTTGTGAACAGAGGGGTCTCACCTGGTAGTCCCTGGGGTCAACTATCCTTGGGGAATGCCTGAAGGTGTGTAGTCCAGCAGATGAAGAGTACAGGGGAATGGTACATAGAGGTCTCACATGTCTGTTCCTGGCCAGGTACCACAGGCATCCAGGGATGGGGAATTCATTGTGGGCTGGGTCAAAGGCGAATTCTTATTGTGCCTCAAAGGGTTCACATGTAGGTAACACATTGATTACTACCTCCTCCCTGGCAACATGCCTAGAACCATGCATCACTGAAAATTGGCTAATAGAGATAAAAGTTCCAGATACCATAAAAGTTTGTTTTAGTTCTTCCTGTAACATAAGCAGTAGTGTCTTCAGAAATATAATCTTATTATCAACTTTGGAATGTGACTAAGAAAACTGGTTATAGGCTATAATGTTTTGAGCCCACAAACCACCAACTAAAAAGAGAGGTAACCTATTGTTGGCCATAGTGTTTTTCTTGAATGAATGTCCAGAAGAGACTTTGTCTTTCTGTAAAGCATGAGTTAACTTAAACTCTTTTCCTTAATGTATCTCTCTGTCACAGTAGCAAGTTTCCATGTGGTATTTTCTATTACCTTTGGTCTTAGTTATTCCCACTCCGGCTGGTCCTAGACGTTCCTGTATCCTTACTGTCGTTTCCTCCATTTTACCCACTACGTATTTGTCCTCTTCTCTGTAAACAGCTCAATGACCAGTTATGAGATTTCCAACTTCTGGAGGTACTCCAATTTAGGTACACATATCTAAAGATATGCTCACCATGTGTGAGAAGCAACTTCATGTGGAGTTGGTTTTTGTAGGTCTGTGTCATCACACGCAGAATGATTATTACCTTTGCTCTGTGAATTTTACTGTCTCAGTTTTCATAAGACATGAATTATATTGCATATATATAGTACTGTATTTTCATTATAACTTATCAGTTGATGGATATTCATGATTTTTTGAATAGAACATCAAGAAGCATAAATATCCACAAGTGGAAGTGTAGTTGTCATTTAAGAGTAATCTGAGAATATGCTCAGGAGTGGCCTAGCTCAGACATATTTTTAGATCTTTATCTGGCTTTTTGAGGAAGCTCCCTGCTGACTTCCATAGTGCCTGCACCAGTCTGCACTCCCAAAAACAATGAATACCCAGTTCCACCATACCCACATCCATTCCAGTTTATGCTGTCATTTTTTATCTTGCATATTCTAACTGGGGTAACATGACATCTCAAAGTAGTGTTCATTTGAATTTTGATGAAGACTAAGGGTTTGAATATATACAAACATTTCTCAGCCACCTTCATTGTTTTTCTTCTAGAACTTTCTGTTTTGTCCCAATGTTTAAGGAGCTTTTTTTTTTTTTTCAGGACTTAGTTTTTTGAGTGCTTTGTATATTCTAGACACTAACTTTTGTCAGATGTGTAGTGGGTACGTTTGGATTTTTTCATATTATATAGGCCAGAGCTTTTCTCAAATAAAAGTGTCCTTTGCTGTGCAGAAATATGTTAGAGTTGTGAATTCCCACTACTCATGACTTAATTCCTACAATCAGGCATTCCAGTCAGAAGGCCATTTGTTGTGCCTGTAAGTTGAAGCTTATTCACTATAATCTCTCTTAATAGATTTAAGGTATCAGGTCTCCCATTAAAATTCTTGACATACTTTGGTTGTGTTTTGTGTAGGGTGGAAATAAAAACCTATTTTCATTCTCAAAAATGCAACATCTACTTTGACCAGCACCGTTTGTTGAAGATACAGGATTTTCTCTAATGTGTATTTTGACCCTTTGTAAAAAATTTCAGATGGCTATGGAATTTTGACATATATGTGATACTCAGTTCTATTGCACTGATTGGTGTGCTGTTTATATATGACATTACTGTGCTTTTAAACACTCTAGTTCTGTACTGCAACTTGAAAATAATACTACAAGTAATCTTTTAAATTACAGGATTTTTTGTATATTCTGGGATTTTTTTTGTGTTTCCACATTCATTTGAAATGACTTTTCCTCTTTTTGTGGAAAACCGCACTGGAATTTTGAAGAAAAGTTCGAAAATCTATAGGTTGTTTTTGAAACGTGGTCCCTTTCACACACTTAATATGTTGTGTTATATCTTTCTTTTGTCTTATTGTTATAGCTATGAATTTCAGTCCTTGAAGAAGTTCATAGACGCATGAGGACATAATTTCAAAGTTTACATTCTACTAAATTGGAAGATCTAAAATAAAGCATATGTATTTCTAGATGTATAACACCTATCAATATTATGTCAAGATAGGTCATTTAAACAAACTCATACAAACAAAGAAATAAAAGGAGTAATTTCATCATGCCACAACAGGAAAAAAATATGGCCAGATTGATTCACTGTTTAGAATCTATCATAATTTCAGATATTAGCATCAATGCTCCTCAATGTATTCTGTAAAACGAAAAAAGAAAATTTCTTAAAATCTTTTGTTAAATGACGTATTATACTAGTACTAAATATAGACAAAAACTATAAACAGATATCTAAGGGTGACTCTTTCTGGTGAATATAAGTGTGAAATTCTAGATAAAATATTTGCAAACCCAATTCAAGAGATGTATAGACAAATCATCCTGGTAAAAATAGGTAAAAATTCTCCATAAAATGCTTGCAAACCAAATGCAGGAATACATAAAATAGACCAATTCTAAATCATTTTTGAGGACTGAATATATTTTATGTCAAAAATTCAGCAATGATTCAAATATATATAAAACACATGGCATAGATGAGCTCAAGAACAGAAAACACATAAACTTTTCATTAGATGCAGAAACAGCCTTTGAAAAGTCCAACATCTCTTTACGATATGTGTCCATAGAATTTCTGATTATGGAGGCCATGTCTTTGTATAATAAAAGCAACATAAATCAAGGCTACTAACAAAACCTTAGGCAGAGTGCAGGGAATCATATGAAAGAAGGGGGAGTTAGTAAGACGTGGAGAGGACAGGAGCTTTGCAAAGACCAAATAAATATATCTGGGCACAGGGGTCTTTTCTGAGACTGATTCTCCAACCAAGGACCATACATGGATATAACCTAGAATCCCTTCTCAGACATAGCCCATGGCGGCTCAGTATCCAAGTGGGTTCCCTAGTAAGGGGAACACAGACAGTCTCTGACATGAACTTGGTGGCTGGTTCTTTATCCCACCCTCTCCGAAGGCAGAACAGCCTTGCTAGGCCACAGAGGAAGATATTGTAGCCAGTCCTGATGAGACCTGATGAGCTAGGATCAGATGGAAGGGAGCAGGATAGCCCCCATCAGTGGACTTAGAGAGGGCAGGGAGGAGATGAGGGAGGAAGGGTAATTAGGAGGCTAATGAGGGAGGAGGCTAGAGCTTGGATGCAAAGTAAATAAACTGTAATTAATATAAAAAATAAAAATTTAATAAAAAAGCAAGGCTATAGCCAAACTCAACTTAAATGGGAAAACATACAAAGCATTTACAATAAAATCAATAGCGGCACAAGTAAACCAGCTCTCTCTGAATGACATTTCCTGAGTATGATTTTCTTTCTGATGAAGCTATCACTGATTTTTTCTTTCATTTACCACTAAAACCAGCCAGCACTGGCAAGCTGGACCAGAGAATCTCTTCCAAGACCATTTACTTTCAAAGCATGAGAAAGCAACTAGAGAATCCAGGGCCATATTTCTTTTACTGTGCCCACTGCACATACTTATCACATCCAATATTTACTTTTGCAGAGCACGTGGTTGTGCTCAGGTCCCAGTTCTTTCTTCTTTGATTTTCTTTCCACTTCTACAGTGTGTGGTTCATTGGCACCTCGCTTATCACTAAGGTTAGTGTTTTATGTTATGGTTCATGCTAACCTAATAAATATAATATAGACTATTTCTACATTTCTCCTGTTGTCTGCTTTTTATTCTTGTAAGAAATGGCTTTCCACATAATTGATAATTTTTTTTTCAAAATCACAGAGAGAGGTGGTTTCAATGATGCCATATTTGTACCTTTGATCCTTTGTATCTGATATGTCTAATCTCATTTTAGCTCTTTCTGATCTGGAGATTGTGGCCCAATCAATCTCATTTTTTTTGGCTGGCTATGATACTACAAGCACTGCTCTTTCCTCTATAATGTATACACTGGCCACTCACCCTGATGCCCAGATGAAACTCCAGCATGAAATTGACACAGTTCTGCCCAATAAGGTGAGTATTTCAACTATAAATACTTCTTCCACACTTGTATTCATGATAATAAACTAAGTAAACTTGGTCCTTGAAGAAATAGCCAGTGATAATCTTAGTGCCAAATAAAAGGAGACATGGAGAACAATGGTGTTCATAGAGAGAATTAATCTTTGTACTTCACTAATGAACCTCTAACATCTATTTTTTGCTCCCATAATGACATAGTCCAAAATCATGCATAAAATCTCTAGATATAAAGGTTAAGCATTCTTCAGTCAAGTATCTTTTAAAATTTTACTTAACGTGTATAACTGTTTTGTCTGAATGTGTATCATCATGTGCATGCCTGGAGCCTGAGGTGACCAGAATAGAAAAACAGAACTCCTGCCACTAGAGGGCCAGCAATTGTGATCCACCATCTGGGTACTGGGAGCCAACTCTGGGTGCTTTGCAAGAGAAAACCATCTCTTAACCACTGACACATCTCCCTAGACACTCACCCAGCGACCTCTTATTATTATTACTGGAAATGGCGTGGCATGACTGTTGTCAACGGAGCTTTGTCTTGTCTAAGCTGGGAGGACTGACTCAGATATTCCCCCCATTACTCCTCTCTCCAATCATAGAATTAGACTTGAACAAGGAAAACCATGGCAGTTTCCAACATAAACTTTTCACCTCTACATGTAGCTTCGATGTCCTGTAAAGTGACAGCCACATATTATATAAGCTGTCTTCACATATATGGCCCAAATGCATACAATGAGGTTGATGCACCTGAACTCTGTGACTGGGTTGTCAGTGAGAAGCATGAAAGACATCCTCGGGTCTCATATTCACCTTCTGGTCTTGCTTCATTCTGTCCTGTGGCAAATACCATGATCAAAACAAAATGGGGAGGAAAGGATTCTTTTCAGCTTGCATTTTATGATGACAGTTAATCTTTGAGGAGGGTAAAAGCAGGGACTCATGGCAAGAACTCATAGGCAGGACTGCTTGTTACTCCACATAGCTTTTCTTCTGACAAAGCTGCTTACTCACAACCAAATAGGCACAGCATGGGCCATTGAAGATGCTGGTTGCTAGCTGGCCCACTCACTGATCGATCCTTATGTAGCTATTCTTATACTGCCCAGTATAATCTGCTCATGAAATATTGCTACCTTCAGTTGTATATAACCAGCCGCATCAGTCAGGACAACACCACACACACACATATCCACAGAACAATCTAACCTAGTCATCCTTCATTTCTCATGTGAGACATCTTTGGTAGGCAACTCTCAGCTGTGGGGTGATGAAACTTAAAGATTTCTTATTACAACAATCCATGAAAAAAAAGAAAATTGCTGAAACAACTAAGCATAGACTTGAATGGACCTTTCAGTAGAATAGAAACTTTGTCCTCAGTTATTGTCCATTTGTATTTTATATTACTATGATGATTTTCAAAGAGAAAAAAATCATACTGAATTTATTTCGTTATACTGTCATGTTATTCCTATTTAATATGACCTTAATTTTCAAATGGAATATCTATGGTAAAGAAAAACTCAATTATAGAATTTAAAAACTATGAGTTGTCCTTTGGAAGGCCTTATATGTAATTTTCAAAAAGGAATTTGACGTTGCCCGCATTATATTTCCTTGGTATGGCCTTGTGGACTCTCTATGTTGTTATGCTGCCTTTGCTAGCTGATTAGGGGGAAGGATATTGACGTAACATGTCATTCATGATTACTGAAAAGGAAAGCAATACAAAGGGAGGCTGAAGACTGGGGAGCTAAGTGTAAGTTTATCTGAATATCCCTCTGCACTCACTCTACCATGCATTTCAATGGCCCTTTGCTAGGCTGGTCAACACATGTGACTGTGGCGAAGATGATGTCTCGGGGGAAATTGCTCGTTAATTAGGTTAAAAGTGGAGTTCCTGACATCTAAAAGTGCTGTACAGATTGCCGTGAAAGGTAATTAAAATCTCGAATCAACACAAATCTGTTTTTCTCTCTCCAGGCACCTGCCACTTACGAGGCCCTGGGAAGGATGGAGTATCTGGACATGGTAGTGAATGAAACTCTGAGATTATATCCTCCTACTTTCAGAATTTCCAGACTCAGCAAGAAAGATGCCCAAATCAATGGTGTGTTCATTCTCAAAAATACCAGTGTAACTGTACCTGTCTTTACTCTTCACCACGATCCGGAGCACTGGACAGAGCCTGGAAACTTCCTCCCTGAAAGGTAGAGGGCCCTGAAGAACACACTGGAATCATGTTTCACTCAGCACATCATCATGGCTTTTACTGTGATCACATAGCTATAAGTACATGTTACCTTACATGTATGGATGTTTTAGAATGTTCTCATTACAAAAAGATACTTATTGTTAAAAAAAAAACCTGCAGGAGTTTTAGCTGAACAAAAAGATGATATTTTTATATTTTTGTAATTTATTTAGAGTCTTAAAACCTTAACACAAATTCCTTTAATATAGTGATATCATAGTACATACTTTGAAGTATGTGTAGGTACTTAAAAATTAGAAAAAATATTAAGTTTCTCCAGTTTTTATGAATTCTGATTACTTTCTATAACCTATAAGTACTCTTTTGTGAAACATGTTTGTGTGATGTATGTGCCTGTGTGAGTGTGTATGTCAGAGTAAGCACAATAACCGTATTTAGGAGAATATCTTATTTTTGTTAGGTTTATATTTCTTTGATATTGTCCATAATGTCATAAGAACTCTCTAGACACATCCCCAAATACAAGAATCACTTCTCAAATATAGGAATCCATTAGATTAAACATCTGCTCATAAAAGAAGGTGCAGAGAACCTCACCTTTGTTGGTTCACACAACCTCACTGAGGATGAATGAGAAAAGAAGCGCTCTCAGTATTGCTTCTGTCTGCTTCCTGAGGCCAGCTCCTCATGCCCACCGGGCGGGTGACCCTTCCAGAGCCAAGCCATCCACTCCCTAGAAAGTCAGTGTGTTCGTCCTTCTTGACTCTGCAGCAGGGTCTTCTGTGATTGCAAAACAATAAGCAGTCTGTGCGCACTGGATGCAGGACGGAAAGGGTTCAAAGTTTTTAACACACTGATGACAATAGAGAACTTTGTTTTTTCTTAATTTTTTTAAGTTTGAGAATATAATTTTTAGGTATAAATGTTCTTCCTTTCCTTTCCTCCCTCAAAATGCTCCTATACAACCCTTCCCAAGCTTTTTCATGTTTGTGGCCTCTTTATTCACAAATTGTTATTATTTGCAGATAGGTATATGGATATAGGTATTAATTCTAAGAAATAACCTGTCCAGTCTATATGATGCTACTTATGTGTAAATGGGATTTTTAAGATAGTTGCAATTGAATCAGGCGTAAAGAATTTAGACATTCAGGAGCATCTTTAAAGGGATTCTTGATGCCTAAGATCTTGTATTCTTAGCTATGTATCTCTGGTGTTAGCAGATGCTATACATATAGTGCTTATTAAGGGAGTCAAATAAAATTGACTAATTCGTGTTTCCTGGCTACATGACTTCTATGTCCTTTTTATATAGCCCTGCTCCCACCTCCTGTAGCTTAGTGACTACAAACTTGGACATTATTCATTATGCATTTCTGTGATTGCTCCAGCTTTCATTTACATCGAATTATGGGCTCAGTAAACATCAGTGACTAGTCCATGGGATTAGGAGTGCAAAAGTTTATATAAAGTTTATAATCAAACACTATATATATATATATATATATATATATGAAGTCTACAGAAAAGTTTTAATGTTTCTCATGTTTGTATGTAATCTTCCCCTACAAGATTCCACCAAGTTCAAGTTTCACTCACATAGCAACACAACTCTCACCTGACCCCAAAGCTGTTCTGTAAAAATATCACTTAAGAATTAGTTCAGAATCTTCCCTGATAGTTAGTAACACTCATAAAACAGGTGGTTATTAGTCTTCCAGAACATTCTAAGCATCAGCATTTTTTTATACAATCACATGAGAAATCAAAATTTAATTGGACACAAGACTGTACTTTTAATAAAAGTCAGTGATAAGAGAACAGAAAAGCAGCATGTGTCCTTGCAAACTACTTTATCTGGTAACTAGGGAAAGAAAGCCAAAAGTTTTGTTAAAGGAACTTATTTGGGGGAAAGGAAGCTGGCGAGAAAAGGAAAAATGAGAGAAAAAAGAGATTACGATGGATAGAAGAAAAGGAGAAAAGGACAGGAAGAGAGGGAGGTAAGAAGATAAAGGAATGGAATAGAAACGTTTCATTCATAACATGCATTTTCTCCTTCTCCAGTGAGTGAACTCCAACTCAAATGTCAGGGCAATTCCTTCTTCTTTACACTGATTTTGTGATGCTTACACACAGAAACAGAGACAATCTTTAGTATCTTAAAATTTATAGACACATTTGATTTCAATGAGCATTTACTGCACAGCATCTTAGTAACACTGGGATTTCCTTTACTGCAAAGCTTTATAAAACAATTTTAATTTCCGAATCTCATAATAAATTATCTGCACAGGACTGGAATAGTGAAAAGACTGAAGTACTCTGTACGGTTCTGGCTGTGGGCTGTAAAGGAAAAGTACAAACATGTCACTCTTATACACTTCTTGTTTCATTATTTATGTTCCTGCTTACTTATGACACCAGGCTCAGCAAGGAGAACAAAGATAGAATCAATCCTTATGTATACATGCCTTTTGGAATTGGTCCTAGAAACTGCATTGGCATGAGATTTGCTCTCCTAAACATGAAGCTTGCTGCTGTCAAAATCCTGCAGAACTTTGGCATACACACTTGTGAAGAAACAGAGGTGAGGCAAAACATATTCACTTCTGGCATGTTTTAAATTGTTATTCATAGGTATTTTCACATATGTGGGGATATATACATACATGTTCCATATGTATATGAAATATACTGATTTACCATTAATTAAGGTTTTCTCTGTCAAAAAGCTATGTAAAGCCACGGGTGAGTCTAGGGCCTTTCAGTTCTGGAGCAGCCAATCTGTGTCTAAGTGTAAATGGTAAGATCACTTAGAGTCAGGGAAGATATTCCTTATATGATTATGTATAATGTCACTAACTGTAAATGGTTTTTTCTTGTTACCAGTACATATTTATTTTATAAAATAATAGACTTTTTAAAATAACATTTTCCTTCTTGTGTATACCATGCATGGTACAGGTTTTTCTTTGTTCTTCTCTTATAAAATACATTCCAACCATTGCCTCCACTCCCTCCTCTCCTTCCTGCCCCTCCTCCTCTCTGCTCACAATCTGCTGCTGCTTCATTTTCCTTCATAAAAGAGCAGATCTTCCAGTGATCTCAACCAAGCACGGCATAAGAGGATGCAATCAGACTATGTACAGACACTCTTATTGTGGCTCAGTGAGAAGACCCAGGAGGAGAAAAACGAGCCCACAAGCAGTCAAGAGTCAGAGACACACCCTCTCCCACTGTTAGGAATTTTACAAAAACCCAATCTCACAAGAACAGCAGAGACCCAGGCAGGCTCCACGTTTGCCCCTTGATTCTCTGTGAGCTCCTGTGACCTCTTCTGAGTTGAAAATGTGGGTCATGTTCTCCTGATAGCCTCTGACTCCTATGGTCATGCAACAGGATTTTAAACTGTGTTTCCAGTTAACTGTGTATATGAACATGTTTTGTCTCCAGTAGGTGTAATGATCAACTTTTGATACAGGAGACTAATGCCCTAATAGTTCTCAAAATCGTCCCTCTATCCTGAACTTACATGTGTCAGATTGGAAGGTAAATGTATTGTTTAGAAGTCAGACTATGACCACCGTGTTTTTCATGTACAAACCCTACTCAGGGTTGTCTTTCTACTTTTACTACTTGAAAGTTAACTTTATATTATGTTTTAAAATGTGTGGCCTCTGTGTTTACAAATGTGCTTCACAAAACTCAAACATACGCTTTGCATTTAAAATTTAGATTAATAAGATAGATTTTCCACCACAATTTTGTCTCAGACTTTTTACAGAATAGTTGCTTAATATATATGTTGAAGTATGAATAGAGTAAAACATGTTTTCCTATTCTGTACAAGCAATGGAATTGCTGTATTCATTCACTTAAAACGATAGCGCTATTTAATTACAGGAATCAGTCCACATTGTTTAGGATAGTATGAACATGAGAGGTAGCTCAGCAAGCCTTAACCTTGTGTTCTTCTCCCTCTTATCTTGAATGTTAGGATCACAGCCATGAGATGACACAGAAAGAAGTCATTATCACTTTTCATATATTAATCCTACCATCTTTCCCTGAAATTTGGGGATTCGTTTTCCTTACCAATGTGTTTATTCAACCTTTTCAGGTTCCCTTGAAATTGAATAATAACATACTTGTTTCTCCAAAGAAACCTATTGTCCTGAAGATTATACCAAGAGACAGGGCCATAAATGAAAGCTAATTTTATCTCAAGTTCTGTTATGTTCTTCAAAGGGTGCATCCTAAATACCGGAGATTTTAACTCACCCTGGAACAAATATGACTGCATAAATATGACTTTAATCAACCATGTTTCATTAATTGATTCATTAATTGATTATTCATAATCTTTAATTACTTTCATTGTGGTGTTAGAGTCTTGATTATTGTGTA
>NW_026596466.1:6057613-6112310 GCF_907164565.1 Psammomys obesus
TTTCAATACCGATAAAGTTTCTTCATTAATATTGTCAATGTTGTTTCCATTATAGAATCTTTAATTTTCCATTTATGGATGAGCATTCTATTGACAATTATTCTCTGCACTTTGGCCCATTGTGAATTTCTGTGTTAACCCATTACCACTTCATTAAAAATTTCTTTGATTAGATATGAGTGCTGAATTAATTTATTGATAAAAGACATAAACTTAGAAGGCAGTTTGATATTAAGACCATTCTCTTCAGGAGATAAAAGTTATGGAAAACATAGCAGAGGAATTAGAAAGGAAGGAATGGGGTATGTGTTTGAACAAAACACGTTGTGTATAAAGTATTAGCATTAGATAAAAGAGCAGAAAGTAATGGGGCTGGAGAGATGCTCAGTTGGTGAGAGTGTGTTCTGATCTTATAAAGGACCCAAAGTTTGGTTCCCAGCACCCAAGTCAGGTGGCTTATGGCTACCTGTAACTCCAGCTTCTGGAAGATTCATAACCTCTGGCTTCTGTGGGCACCTGCATACATCTGTGTGCACCTACACATGGACACACACGCACATTTTTTTCTTTTCTCAAGGTATTTTTGAGATGGGGTTTCTCTGTGTAGCCTTGGTTCTTCTGGTCTTGCTTTCTAGTTTCACATAGGCTGCTGCTGCTGCTACTGTTGTTGTGGTTTCATATTACTGATTTCATGTAGGGCTGACTTTATTTCCATGAGTGTGAGACCATATAGTGGAGTCCTTTCAGACTCTTCATTTTTATAGTACCACAATCCCCTCAGACTCAGATATCAATGGAGTGCAGCAATAAAGACTGTAAGATTGAGAGAGAGAGAGAGAGAGAACAGTTGTCTTCAGAGACACAGACAGGAGTCTGTGTGATTTTATTTCACACAGAAACTGTAAAATAAAATCAAGCATGTCAACATTCCAACATGATAAGAAAATGGCTCATGTAGTCCTACCTCTATCTGAGGAGCTTTGGCCACCAATGGATGGCTGCTGTGCAAAAGTGTGTTCTCATCAAAAACTCCTTGAAGTGATAAAAAAAACACTTCAAGATAATCTGTGAGGTTCTAGAACACTGTTGGTGGATATCTGATTAGGAGAGAAAGAGATTCTGGGATGGAGGTGATTGAGTATCCATGATGTGATTCACCTTCTCTCCTTTGGTATAAGATTGACCCACAAGGAGACCAGCAAAGCCAAAAATCTGGGCCCAGGGGATCCTTCAGACTCTGATAAATTAACCAAGAACCATGCATGGAGAGGATCTAGACTCCCTGCTAGATGTAGCCCATGGGCAGTTCAGTCTCCATGTGGTTTCCCTAGTAAGGGGAGCAGGGGCTGTCTCTGGCATGAACTCAGTGGCTGGCTCTTTGATCACTTCCTCCTGGTGAGGTAGCCTAACTAGGCCACAGAGAAATAGGATTCAAACAGTCCTGATAAGACCTGATAGGCTAGGGTAGGGTCAGATAGTAGGGGAGGAGGACCTCCCCTATCAGTGGACTAGGTGAGGGACATGGTGGGGGGCCAGGGAAGGAGGATGGAACCAGGAGGAGTTGAGGGAGGGGGCTACAGCTGGGATACAAAGTGAATAAATTATAAGTAATAATAATAATAATAATAATAATAAATAAAGATTGACAGAAGTTTTTGTCTTTCAGTCCAGGCTGGCCTTAAAATCACAGAGATTCACCTGCCTCTGCCTCTCCAAGTGCTGGGATCACAGGCATTCAGTATTATTCCCTGCACACAGTATTTAAAATAATAAAAATACAACTTTTTATAAAGTGAAAGTTTAATAAAGATTTCCTCACATGTCATTGTTGGGTAAGTAGTTCTGGTATTATTTTCTTTCTCACAGATATATGTGAAAGAAATTTTACAAATGATGAAACCATAAGGTCAGGGCATGGGGAGGGTACTAACGAACCTGAACTCCCCCAGGGGAAAACTTGCTTATATTTCAGGAGTCAGAAGAACAACCCTGTGAGGCAACATAGTTTCATTACAAACAAGATTGCACCCACAAAACCAACATTTCACCACACAGCCTTTACAAAATCCTGGCTTAGATCAATTTCCAACTTCCTGAGAAACCGCCATATTGATTTCCATAGTGACTGTACAAGTTTGCAGTCCCACCAGCAGTGGAGGAGTGCTTCCTTCGCTCCACATCCTCGACAGCATGTGCTGCCACTAGACATTTTTGATCTTTCACTTTCTTCCAGGTGTAAGATGGAATCTCAAAAACTTTTGATTTTCAATTCCCTGATGCCTAAGGGTGTTGGACATTTCTTGAAGTATTTCTCAGCTATTTGATATTTCTCTGTTGAGAATCCTCAGTTTGGATCTGTATCCCATTTTTAATTGGGTTATTCAGTTTGTTGATGTCCAGTTCTTGGATTCTTTATATATCTTGGATATTAACCCTCTGTCAGATGTGGAGTTGGTGATGATCTTTTCCTAGTCTACTGGCTGTCATTTTGTCTCATTGACAGTGTCCTTTGTCTTACAGAATTTTTTCAGTTTCATGAGGTCCCATTTATTAATTGTTGATCTTAGTGCTTGTGCTGTTGGCCTTCTGTTCAGGAAGTTGTCTCCTGTGCCAAGGCATTCAAGAATACTCCCCACCTTCTCTTCTATCAGGTTCAGTGTATCTGTTTTTATGTTGAGGTCTTTGATCCACTTGGACTTGCATTTTGTCTGGGTGATAGATATGGATCTATTTTCATTACTCTACATACCAAGTTCCAGTTAGACCAGCACCTTTTGTTGAAGAGGCTGCACAGGACCACAGTCAAACATTCAGCAGAGCTTGGGGAGTCCTGCAGAGGAGGAGAGGAGGGGCTGGAGGAACCACAGTGGTGAGGGACACACCATGAGAACTTGTGCCATAGAATCCACTGACAGGGACTCATGGAGACTTGAGAGATCAGAGGACCTATAGGAGTCTGACCTAGATCCTCTGCGTATACATTATGCCTAAGTGTCTGGGTGTTCTTCTGGAAATCCTAACAGTGGGGTGAGGCCTGTCCCTGACTCTTTTGCCTTCTTGTAGGACTTTTTTCACTCTACTGGTTGCCTTTTTCAGCCTTAATGAGATGGTATGTGCCTGGTCTTAGTGTAGCTTCCTATGCCATGCTTGACTGATATCTTTGGGAGGTCTGCTCTTTTCTGAGGGGAGTCAGGGCAGGGTGATGGGGTTGGCATAAGGGTATATCTAGGGAGAGAGGATGCACAGAGGAGAGGGTGGGGAAAAGGATGGAAGGGGAAAAGCCTACTTGATCATAGTGGATGATATCTTTGGTGTGTTTTTAGATTCGGTTTGCAAGTATCTTGTTGAGTATTTTTGCATCAATGTTCATAAGGGAGATTGGTCTAAAATTCTCTTTCTTGGTTGGATCTTTGTGAGGTTTAGGTATCAAGGTGACTGTGGCTTCAAAGAATGAGTTTGGTAGTATTCCTCTGTTTCTATTTTGTGGAATAGTTTGAAGAGAACTAGAGTTAGCTCTTCTTTGAAGGTCTGGTAGAATTCGGCGCTGAAACCATCTGGTCCTGGGCTTTTTCTAGATGGGAGAATTTTGATGACCACTTCTGTTTCCTTAGGGGATATAGGACTATTTAATTGATTTACCTGGTCTTGATTCAGCTTTGGTAAGTGGAATCGATCAAGAAAATTGTCCATTTCATTTAGATTTTCAAATTTTGTGGCATATAGGCTTTTGAAGTAAGACCTAATGATTGAATTTCCTCAGTGTCTCTCGTTATGTCTCCCTTTTCATTTCTGATTTTGTTGGTTTGGATGGTGTCTCTCTGCCTTTTAGTTAGTTTGGCTAAGGATTTGTCTATCTTGTTGATTTTTCTCAAAGAACCAGCTCTTGGTTTCATTGATTCTTTGAATTGTTGTATTTGTTTCTATTTTATTGATTTCAGCCCTGAGTTTGATTATTTCTAGCTATCTACTCCTTTTTGGTGTGTCTGCTTCTTCTTTTTCTAGGGTTTTTAAGTGAGCCATTAAGTTGCTTGAATGAGCTGTCTCAAATTTCTTCTCGAAGGCACTTAGTGCTATGAACTTTCCTCTTAGCACTACTTTCATTGTGTCCCACAAGTTTGGGTATGTTGTGTCTTCATTTTCATTGAGTTCTAAGAAGACTTTAATTTCTTTCTTTACTTCTTCCCTGACCCAGCTGTCAGGTAGTAGCAAGTTGTTCAGTTTCCATGTGTGTGTAGGCTTTTTGCTATTTCTGTTGTTGTTGAGATCCATCTTTATTCCATGGTGATCAAATAGGATACAAGGGATTATTTCAATCTTCTTGTATCTGTTGAGGCTTGCTTTGTGACCAACTATATGGTCTATTTTGGAGAAGGTTCCATAAGTTGCTGAGAAGAAGATAAATTCTATTGTGTTTGGGTGAAAAGTTTTGTAGATGTCTGTTAGGTCCATTTGATTCATGACCTCTGTTAGAGTTATTGTTTCTTTGTTTAATTTCTGTTTCGTTGACCTGTCTTTTGTTGAGAATGGGGTGTTGAAGTCTCCTGCTATTAATGTGTGGGGATCTACATGTGGTTTAAGTTTTATTAATGTTTCCTTTACAAATGTTGGTACCCTTGTTTTTGGGGCATAGAAGTTCAAGATTGTGATGTCTTTCTGGTGGAATTTTCCCTTAATGAGTATGAAGTGTCCTTCCTCATCTCTTTTTATTAATTTTGTTTAAAAGGTTATTTTATTAGATATTAGAATAGCTATTCCTGCTTGTTTCTTGGGTCCATTTCCATGGAAAACGGTCTTCTAACCCTTACTCTCAGGTAATGTCTATCTTTGACTTAGGTGTGTTTCTTGTATGCAACAGATTGTTGGGTCTTGTTTTTGCATCCATTCTGTTATTCTGTGTCTTTTTATTGGAGAATTGAATCCATTGATTTTGAGAGAGATTAATGACCACTGGTGTTAGATTCTTTGATTTTGCTGTTGGCTATGATAGTATGTTTGTGTGCTTGGCTACTTTTTGTTTTGCTGTAGTAAGGTTATTTATTTCCTGTGTTTTTCTGAAAGTAGTTAGTTTTCATGGGATTTATTTTTTCTTCTGTTATCTTCTTTAACGCTGGATTTGTGTGTAGGTATTGTTTAAATTTGTTTTTATCGTGGACTATCTTATTTTCTCTGTCTATCAGGACTGAGAGTTTTGCTGGATATTAGTCCGGGCTGGCATCTGTGTTCTCTTAGGGTCTGCATGATATCCATCCAGGCCCTTCTATCTTTCATAGACTCTGTTGAGAAGTCAGGAGTCATTCTGATGGGTTTGCCATTATATGTTACTTGGCCTTTTTCCCTTGCAGCTTTTAGTATTTTTTCTTTGTTCTGTATACTTACTGTTTTGATTATTATGTGGCAGGAGGATTTTCTTTTCTGGTCTAATTTATTAGATGTTCTGAAGGCCTCTTGTATGTTCATAGGTCTCCCCTTTAAGTTGGGGAAATTTCTTCTATGATATTGTTGAAAATATTTTCTGGGCCTTGGAGATGGGAACCTTCTTTTCCCTCTATTCCTATAATTCTTAGGTTTTGTCTTTTCATGTTGTCTTGGATTTCTTGGATGGTTTATGTCAGGAATTTTTCTTTTCTTTTTTTTCTTTATTAATTACACTTTATTCACTTTGAATCCCCCCGTGGTTCTCTCCCTCCTCCCGTCCCAATCCCTCCCTTCCTCCACCCTCTGCAGGAATGCCCCTCCCCAATTCCACTGATAGGGGAGGACTTCTTTTCCTTCCTTCTGATCCTAGTCAATCAGGTCTCATCAGGAGTGGCTGCATTGTCTTCTTCTGTGGCCTGGTAATGCTGCTTCCCCCTCAGGGGGAGGTAATTAAAGAGCAGGCCAATCAGTTCATGTCAGAGACAGTCCCTGTTCCTATTACAATGGAACCCACTTGGATACTGAACTGCCATGGGCTACTTCTGTGCAGGGGTCTTAGGCTATCTCCATGCATAGTCCTTGGTTGGAGTATCAGTCTCAGGAAAGGCCCCTGTGCTCAGATTTTTTGGTTCTGTTGTTCTCCTTGTGGAGTTCCTGTCTTCTCCAGATCTTACTGTTTCCCACTTCTTTCCTAAGATTCCCTGCACTCTGCCCAAAGGTTGCCCATAAGTCTCAGCATCTGCATTGATAGTCTGCAGGGCAGAGCTTTTCAGAGGTCCTCTGTGTCAGGCTCCTGACTTGTTCCCTCTTTTCTCCTTCTTCTGATGTCCAGCCTCTTTGTCTTTCTGGATAGGAATTGAGAATTTTAGCAAGAGTCCTCCCTCTTGATTAGTTTCTTTAGGTGTACAGATTTTAGTATTTTTTAGATTTGTTATTTTCTTTGTCAGATACATTGATGTCTTCCATTGTATCTTCCATACCTGAGATTCTTTCTTCCATCTATTGTAGTCAGTTGGTTATGTTTACCTCTGTAGCTCCTGTTTTCTTCCCTCTGTTCTTCCTCTCCATGATTTCCTCAGTTTGTGTTTGCTTTAATTTTTCCAATTCTATCTTCAGATCTTGAACCATTTTGTTTATTTCCTTCAACTGACTGACTGTATTTTCCTGTTTTTCCTTCAATTCCTTCACCTGTTTGTTTGAACATTCCTCTGTTTATTTTATTTATTTCAGTGATTTAATCATTTCCTCTCTGAAAGCCACAACTGTTTGGCTGCATCTTCCTGTATTTCTTTACAGATGGCCATAATCTGTTTGAATTTATTTTCCTCTAATTCTTTAAGCATTTTATTTGTTTCCCCCATTAACCTCTTCATAAGAAAAGATGTAAGGTCATTTTCTTGACTTTCACTTATGTTAGGGTGTCCAGAGCTACTTACCCCTGGATAACTGGGTTCTGGGAATGCCATATTCCTTTGCCTTTTGTTGGTTGTGTTTTTATGGTGGCCACTACCCATCCAACTGTCTCAGGTGTTGACTATTAATTTCTGATGCCTGCTGGAGTCCTAGGGTGGGGAGAATCCCCTTGGCAGGGTTTTGAAGGAGTTCTCAGCTTTTTGGGTATGGACAACTGAATGGTGGTGCTTCTCAGGAATTGTCACAGTTCACCTCAGGCCCATGGACCTGTGTGGTAACTGTGATGTTCAGGAAGGCTCTCCTCTCATCAGGAGAAGTCCTGGAGAAGGCTGCCTTGCTGCTGTTTCTTGCTCTGAATTTAGTGATCTGTTGCTGCTGCTCTTAAACTGTATTTGCTGAGCTCAGCCCTCTTGAAGAACCAGGGAGTCCTGTGGTTTCGTCAGTTTAGCTAGGGATAACTGGTAGCCCCGTGGAGCAGTATCTGAGGGCTGCTCCAATGGCTCTCAGGCTTTTGTAGGTCTGAGGTTGGAGCTGTGTGCCCCAGTACCCTAGCTATAATCAATGGCAGGTGAGCACAGCACTCATACGTGCAGTAGAAGACCAGAGCCTAGAGCCTGCAGGAACCCAGAAAATTTTCTGAAGCTGGGTGTCCTGAGGGTTGGACTTGATGTTTTCCTCACTATAGGGTTTCCTCCCTACAGGGACACCCAGACTATGGTGTTTTGGTGTCCACAGTTCTGTCTGGGATAGTGAGTAGAATACACAGGCACAGGCACATCGCTCCGCCTTGCTGGCGACTGGGTGCCTGGGCACCTGCAGGAACCCAGGGAACTTTTCCTGAGAACTTTTCTGGGGGGCGGGGGTGTTGGCTGAGTGCTCTGAGGTCAGACCTGCTATTCTCCTCCCCATGGGGTTTTCACCTGACAGAGAAACTCAGTATCTGGTGTCCTGGGGCCCACAGTTCTGTCTGGGATGGTGAATTGGGTGTGTAGGAAGGACTCTGTGCTGGCGGCTGTGTGCCCCACTCTGGGCTGGCTGCTGGGTGCCCACAGGACCCATCTCCTTTTCCAGGGATTGTCTGGGTGACCTAAGGTGGGTTCCAATCACTTCCTGCACTGTGGGATTTACTGGAAATCCCAGGCTTGGTGTTGCAGGGCCCAGGGTTCAGCCTGGGACAGTGATCAGAGCACACCAGCATATGGCTCTGGGCTGGTGATGGAGCACCTGGCAGGACCTGGAACTCTTCTTCAGTTTAGCTGGGTGACTGTGGGGTTTCCTCTCACCTGGGAAACACAATCGCTGGTGTTTTAAGGCCCAGAGTTTCATCTGCTTGTCACTCTGCAGACCTTGCTGTGCTGTTAATCAGAAAGAGTGTCCTCCCGGCGCCGCCATCTTGGATCCTCCTCGGAAAAGTCCATCTTACAGATTAGTTCATGTGCTCTTACTTCCGTGGGAGTCTTTAAGGCATTCATCCCCATCAGAGATGAGATGATGTTGTAGTTGAGGATTTTGTGGTTAATGTTTCAAGTTTTGACAAAACATATTTTATTCTTTCATCTTCTAATACTATTTACATATTTCTCTAAATTGTAAACTTGACTTTTATTTGAAAACTCATTTTCTTTGTGTACTAGTAGTAAAGTAGAACAAGTGACCTCAGTGTGATTCTTTACTTCTTCAACATTTCATGATGTTTAATGATAAGTTTATCATTTAAAGCATCAAACATTTCCAAATGTGTCCATATGTTTCTGGTGACCATGGGCTGGTACAAATATACATCATTCTTAAGCAAAGAACAATTTATAAAAATGAATAATATTTTGACTTGAGGAAAATATTTAAAACTTTATATTATACGCCAAATTCAGATATGAGTCCGACACACCAGATAACAGATGGTTACATGACGCTTCTATTAAATCTGTAAAGAATGTCAACTGCCGAGTTGTACCCAGTTCTCTTTGAAAACTGGTCACTGAACTGATTTTTGTGTTTCCTGTTTATAATTCTTTATTTTTGAGAAATTGGCCTATATTCATTCACCTGAAACTGTGTATTGTGGGACCCTTGCACATTTATGAGTATACATAACTCATTGAAAAAAAAAACATTATTTAGCTTCTCTTTTCTTGTTTACAGTTCATTTTCATAAGTGTGTAAGACTTTCTGTGCTGTGTGCTTTATATATTGCCATCTGTCTCTAATCAGGCTCTTTTTATAGTACACAAGCTATAACCTTTCAAGAATAAAGGAGAGGTTTAATTGTATCACTCTATAGTTCAGTTAAAAACAAATTAAATTTTCTCTTTAGAGTTGATTGATCATGAAGACTTTTTAAATTTATTTTTATACAATGTATTGTGATCAAGTTTTTCCTCTCTAACTCCTAGCTGATCCTCACCACTTGACAAGCAATCCAACTCCTTGACTCCATTCTCTCCGATTTAAAAAACAGGATAATATAGCAAACAAACCAAAATAAAACAAATGAAACAAAAATTATAAAGCATAGGAAACTCCCACACATGTACACACACAGCTGTTCAATCTGCAACATAGGCTTGTGCAATGGTGGCACAAACACAGTGGGAGTAAGTAACCAACCTATGATTAGACTAAAGGCTCACAGCAAGAAATGCTAACCACACCCAACACTGCTTTGTTGACCAAGCATCTGAGAATTGATAAGCCAAGTATCTAGTGTAAAATAAATATTATTTTTCTAAAAAGAAATCTCAGCTTCATCTGCCATAGAAATGCAAATGAAACTTACTTTGAGAGGCTGAGAAGTTCCTTGGATAAGAGTACTTTCTGTATATACTTAAGGCCTGTTTTATATTCCCAGCATATACTCCAAAATCTTGGTGTGGTCTTATGTAAGCCATTAATGCTAATTCACTTGGAACTGCACAGAAAGAGATTGCCTCAGCTTCTTGGCTACCTGCTTCAGTGACAGTTCTGCTTTCAGAAATAAAAAAGAGATTAATAAAGCCTAATACATGATATCTCTGGCTTCTTCAAGTGTATGTACGGGTGGAAACACCAACACACACCACTACACATACTGGTCCTTCTTGGAACTCACAGCGATATAATGACACAAGCATTTTAATATTTTAAAGCTTAGGCCTTTTAGCTAAGGCCATCTTTCAGCTACGCTTAACTTAATCTTGCTAATTCTGGCATTACATCTTGCCATGTGTCTTGCTATACCTCTTGTTCCACTCTGGTTTGTCCTTTCACCTCTGTGTCTTCTGGCTGAATCTTTCACATCCTATATTCCCTCCCAGCTTTCCTCTCTCTTCCTGCACAGCTATTGGCAGTCAGATATTTCTTACAGTAAATCAGATACAATGTTTGACTGCTTCTAGGGTAGTGAGGAAGGATGAATATTTATAAAATCTGAGTCCATAGGATGGGCCATAGAAATAACAATACCAAGGTTCTGCCAGTATTTAGCTCCTTGCTTGTACTAAATTAACAATTAAATATACACAGAAAAACCTTCAAAGAATTTACCCCAGCATCTCCCTTTTTCATACAATAATTGGTCTTTTCTCTAACATTAATAAACTATATACAATGAGAACGATTATGAGAATGATCAGGTAAGAATTATTTTTACAGTGTCCAGTCCTTTGTATCTGGCAACCTTGGAGGATGTCTCCACTCTCTATCCTATTTTGGTGAGTTCAAAGTTTTAAACTCAAATAGCTTTCCACTGCTATTCAAGATTTCACATCCTCTAATCTTCCTAAACTTGCATTTCCCACCTTTAAAACATGTTTGTAGTAGAACTTCCAACTTTCATAGCTTTCACCTACAACCTTAAAATACCTTCCTCTAACTGTTTTTCAACCTTCATAACTTGCCTTTACCATCCTTACATTTTCTTAGGCCCTAAAACACTTTCTTAGATTCTTCACCATTTAAGTTTTATGTCTTTATAAATTTATACCTCTTTTGTGCATTTTCTTTTTGAAATATGATAACAAGGAAAACTGTAAGACAAAATATCTAGTTTTCAACTCTATCAGAGACCTGAGCAAGATAAATTCTACCTGAGTCAACAGGAAGTGCAGAGCAAGCAGCTTCCAAATCTTGTAAATGAAAAAGGCTGCTGGGTACCTGAATAGTCACCGAAGATTACTCTGTATTGGTGAGGCATCCATCTTTGGACATCAGGCCCAGAAGACCTGACAGACTTTTCTGTGACTCAGGAATTTTGATGACTGCGCTATCTTGTCTTTGCAAAGTGGTCAATAAACTTACAAGTATCCTTCTTGTCCACAGTTTGGACAGCATGCTGTCATCAATCAGATTAAGGGCCTTTTCTTTGACTAGTGTCCATCTTTACTACTAGATTATAGGTTAAACTTCCTCTCTCCTTATAAGGACATGTGCAGTAACAACCTGGAATTTCTCTTCATGCAAATGAATTATTCCTCAGCCTGAGCCAATAATGTTCACTCACCAATAATGTTCACTCAAAAGCTGTACTCAATTTCTAAGGTTTATGTAGCCCTTGTTCCCTCCAAAAAAAAAAAATAGCTGTTTCACTGAAAATTGCCTCAAGAGAAAGCTGTTTCTCCCATACTCATACTGATTGAGATCCTGCCTAAGCAACACTCCCTCCAATACAGCCCAGTGTGCAATGTGCCTAGATAGCCAAAGGAGAAAAGCAGACTAGGAGTGGCAGCTGATGCCCACTGTGACCTCCAGTTTGAGGAAAAGGGTGAGTGCCCACCCACACCCCAGCCTCTGGCATTAGCTCAAAGGCCACAGGCTTCCCAAACTGAGGGCTGTCATTCTATCTTTTTTCTTTTGTTGTTGGTTTACCCTGTTGCATTGGGCTTAGACACATTTAATGGACAACAGAAACCTTATAACAAGGGTGACTCTTTGGATTTGATAGAAGGTCTGAAAATGTCTATGAGAAATATGACAGCCTGTTTGGTAGTCAGCAAAAACCAATATTTCCTCCCACCTTCACCCTCCCCCCAAAAAAACCCTGCCAACATAGGAATGGTTACACCCAAGAGAACACAGGAAATGAATAATTTCCCACAAGCAAAAACAAAAGAAGGAAGTCACACACACACTACTACCACAAACATCAAAATATCAGGAATCAACAATCATTAGTCATTAATATCTCTCAACATCAATGGCCTCAACTCCCTAATAAAAAGACACAGGCTAACAGAGGGGATGTGAAAACAGAATCCATTGATCTGCTGCATACAAGAAACACACCTCAACAACAAAGATAAACATTACTTGAGAGGAAAGAGTTGGAAAAAGTTTGTCCAAGCAAATGGATCCAAGAAGCAAGCTGGAGTAGCCATTCTAATATCTAATGAAATAGACTTTCAAATAAAATTAATCAAAAGAAATGAGAAAGGACACTTATGTTCATCAAAGGAAAAAGTCCACCAAGATGACTTCTCAATACTAAACATTTATGCCCCATATGCAAGGGCACCCACACTTGTAAAAGAAATATTATTAAAGCTTAAATCTCACATAAATCCCCATGCATTAATAGTAGGAGACTTAAACACCCCTCTCTCACCAATAGACAGATCATTGAGACAGAAACTAGAGAAATAATAAAACTAGCAGAGGTCATGAACCAAATGGACCTAAAAAATATCTACATGAGAGATAATACCAATACTCCTCAAACTATTCCACAAAATAGAAACATAAGGAGCATTGACAAACTCATTTTATGAGGCCACAGTCACCCTGATGCCTACACCACTCAAATACCTAAGAAAGAAAGACAAGTTCAGACCAGTTTCCCTTATGAAGATTGATGCAAAAATACTCAATACAATATTCATTAACCAAATTCAAGCACACATCAAAAATAGCATCCACCATGCTAAAGTAGTCTTCACATGATAAAACAGTCTTCATCCCAGGCAAAACAGGGGTGGTTCAATATATGAAAATACATTAATGTAATCCACCATAAAAACACCATATAAACTGATAATCCACCATATAAACTGAAGAAAAAAAATACACATGATCATCTCATTTAAAAGCACTTGAAAAAAAATTGAACACCTCCCATGATAAAAGTCTTGGAAATATCAGGGATACAAGGTACATACCTAAACATAATAAAGTGAATATCCTAATTGCGTTTATTATAATTAAAGCAAGCCTATTGCCAGCATCAAATTAAAAGGAAAGAAACTTAAAGCAATTCCACTGAAATCAGGGACAAGACAAGACTGCCAATTCTCTCTATATCTCTTCAATACAGTACTTGAAGTCCTAGCCAGAGGATTAAGACAACTAAAGGAGATCAAAGGAATAAAAATTGGAAAAGAAGAAGCCAAAGTATCACTTTTTGTAGATGATATGATGTGTGACTTAATCTTTAGTAATGTTTCTTCTATGAATGTGGAAGAAATATCCTATGAATAGAAACATCTACGCATTTGAGACATAGATGTTCTGAATTGAGACCTCATCTTGGTGGATTTTTTTTCCTTTGAGGAGTATGTCGTTGCCTCCCCATCCCTTTTGATTAATTTTGGTTAAAGTCTATATTTTTAGATACTGGAATGGTTACTCCAGCTTGTGTTTTGTGTCATTTGCTTGGAAAAACTTTTTTTAGCCTTTTCCTCTGAGGTAATGTCTTATCTTTGCTACTGAGGCATGCTTCTTGGATGTGGCAGAATGATTTATCCTGTTTTCACATTCATCTGTTAGCCTGTGTCTTTTTATTAGGAATTGAATCAAATGATGTTGAAAGATATTAATGACCCATGATTGTTAATTTCTGTTATTTTTATGATGGTGATTGTAGCACACCTCTTTACAGGTGTTTAAGTGTGTGTATGTTTCTCTTCTTTCAGGTTTTGCTCTTCTGGGAGTATTCATTTCCCATGTTTTTTTAGATGTAGTTAATCTCTTTCAGTTGGAGTTTTCCTTCAAGTATCTTCTGTAGAGCTGGGTTTGTGGATAGCTACTGTTTAATTTTTTTTTCCTCTTTCATGGAATATCTTATATTCTCTATCTATGGTGATTAAAAGTTTTACTGGGTATAATAGTCTGGGCTGACATCTGTGGTCTCTTAGAGTTTGTAGTATATCTGCCTGACCATTCTGGCTTTTAGAGTCTTTGTTGAGAAGTTGGCTGAAATTCTGAGTGGTCTGCATTTATATGTTACTTGGCCTTTTTCCCTTGTTGCTTTAAATATTCTTTCTTTGTTCTGTACATTTAGTGTTTTGATTATTATGTTGTGGGGGCTTTGTGTACTATATTTGGTTTTCTGTAGGCTTTGTGTATGTTTATAGGCATTCCTTTCTTTAGAATGCGGAAGTTTTCTTCTTTGAATTCATTGAAAATATTTTCAGAGGTCCTTTGTGGAAGGCTCCTGTCCTGTTCCCTGTCTTCTCCTACTTCCGATGTCTATCCTGTTTGATAGACATCTATCTATCTATTCTGAATGAGAATTAAGCATCTTCCTTAGGGTCATCCTTGTTGTTTAGCTTCTTTAGGACTATATGTTTTAGTATGTTTATCTTATATTATATGTCTAATATCCAGTTATAAGTGAGTTTATACCGTGTGTTTCTTTTTGCTTCTGGGTTACCTCACTCAGGATGATCTTTTCTAGATCCCACCATTTGCCTACAAATTGCATTATTTCTTTGTTTTTAATTGCTGAGTATTATTCCATTGTGTAAATGTACCATAATTTCTGTATCCATTCCTCCATTGAGAGACATCTAGGTTGTTTCCAGATTCTACCCAAACAGGGTATCAAAGGAGATACTGAGACTCATAGCCAAGCTCTGGGCAGAATGCCAGAAACCTTATGGAAGAAGAGTGAGATAGAAAGACCTGGAGGGGACAAGAACTTCACAAGGAGAACAACAGAGCCAAAAAACCTGGCCCAGGGGGTCCTATAGACCAGTACTCTAACCAAGGACCATGCATGGAGACAACCTAGACACCCTGTTCAGAGGAAGCCCATAGCCTGCTCAGTTTCCAAGTGGGTTTTTTAGTAAGGGGAACAGGAACTGTCTCTGACATGAAATCAGTGGCTAGATCTTTGATCACCTCTCCCTGTGGGTGCATCTTGCCAGTCCACAAAGGAAGATGATGCAGCTAGCCCTGATGAGACCTGATAGGCTAGAGTCAGATAAAAGGGGAGGAGGTCCTTCCCTATCAGTGGACTAGGGGAGGGACATGGGGGAGAAAAGAGAGGGTGGGTGGGACTGGGAGGAGACAAGGAAGGGGGCTACAGTGAGGATACAAAGTAAATAAATTGAAACAAACAAATGATTTTTAAAGCCCTGACATGACACTATGAGACAAGGAACCTCCAGAAAGAAAAATATTTTCTGGGCCTTGGAGCTGGTAGTCTTCTCCTTCTTCTATTCTTATTGTTCTTAGGTTTGGTCTTTTCATAGTGCCCCAGAATTTTCAAATGTTTTGTGTTAGAAACTCTTCAGATTTAACATTTTCTTTGTCTGATGTATAGATTTCTTCAACTGTGTCTTCTATGCCTGGGAATTTCCTCTTCCATCTCTTGTATTTTGTTGTTTATGCTTGTGTCTATAGTTCTTGTTCTCTTCCCTAGGTTCCCCATCTCCAGGATTCCTTCAGTTTGTGTTTTTCTTGTTGCTTCTATTTTCATTTTTCAGGTCTTACACTGAAATCCATTTCCTTCCCCTGTTTCATTCTATTTTCATTAAGCCATTTATTCATTTAATCTTTAAAGGCATCCATCCAACTTTATAATGTTGGATTTGAGGTCATCTTCTTGTGCTCCAGCTGTGTTAGGATATCTAGGGCTTGCTGTAGTAGGATGGCTGAGTTCTGGTGGTGCCATGTTGCCCTGGCTCTTGTGGATTGTGTTCTTCTGCTGGCCTTTAGCCATCTGGTTGTTCCTGGTGTTTTCTCAGTGTTTCTGATGCTTGAAGGACTCCTCAGGGAGGCAGGCAGAGCCTTGGCTCTGACAATGGGGCTCAAAGAACAGCCCACTGCTCACCGGTGCAGGATGTGATTCAGGTGGGCCTGAATGTTCCTGGGGTCCCACAAGCCTCCCCAATAAGGGAGGTAAAGCCGTGGGCCCGACCATGTAGCTCAGAGAACAGAGTACAACTCACCTCTGCTATCTGCACCCCAGGAATACCAGATAGGTAAGGATTTGGCTAGGAAGGGTCCTTGGGTAAGTGGGCGATGAGACTTCAGAAAAGCCACAAAGCTCATTTCTGCTAATTGTGTGCCCCAGGTAGACCCAACAGGTAGGGGGGTTGTTTAACCTGGCTGTTCCTGGGACCCTGCAGGCCTGCTAGTGAAGGCAGGTGGTGATATTTGGTGGTCAGCCTGCAGCTCACCTCTGCTGGCTGTGCCCCAGGTGAACCTTGAAGTTAGGGGACTAGTGGAGGTGTGTATAACCTGGGTGTTCTTGTGTCCAGTCAGGCCTTGATGTTCCTAGGACCCTGCAAGCTCCTAGGACCTTGCCTCCTTAGGAAGTCCTGAGACATGGTTGGGAGAAAATGTTCAACCCCTTCTGGTTCTGCCCCAGATGCCCCGAGTTTCTGGGTGTCCCTGGGGCCCTGCTACCCTCATCAGGAGATGTATGATAGAGCTCACTGGACAGAGCTCAGATCACCTCCGTTGGTTGTGTCCCATGAGGACCAGGCAGGCAGGGAATTGGTGGGAAGTGTTCTCCATATTCTCCTTTTTCTGAACTCACATGACCAATTCTCATTTGAGGTGTTTCACAAGGAGATTATGCTAAGACTAAGTTAGTTTATGCAATTTAATTCAGTAGTTGTTGACTATATAAATAGGTGGAAATTACTACTTAGATGTAAATATTTAAGTGCCAATATGAACAGAGCAGCATTGTTTGCTACATGAACCAATAAAGACAGTGGGCAGTATCAAGTTTGGATTATTGTTTAGGGAACATTTGGTAATTTACACTATTGATCACTAATTTACTTGAGTATGAAACTCTATAAAGGAAAGAGATCTGGGTAACATGCCAGAGAGCTGATGCTGGTAAGTGAATTGGGGTCAAAGGGAAACCTGAATATAGACTCACAATCCTGTACAGGCATGGATAATTGTGTGAAATGTCCAGAAAGTCACTAAGCAAACACACAACAGAACTACACACAACAGAACAGAAAACAGTGGTTCTTTTGGCCTCTGCAGTCCCTTGGGGTTGGCTCTCACTCGCATGGCCCTGGGCTTCTCTATACTCACAGCTGGTGTCCTTGGTGTCTTTGTGAAGTACCACCACACTCCCATTGTCAAGGCCAATAATCATGCTCTCACTTACATCCTGCTCATCACTCTGACCTTCTGTTTTTTCTGTCCCTTGCTCTTTGTTGGCCATCCCAACACAACTACCTATGTCCTAAATCATAGAGGTGTCTGGGTATCAATTGTACACCACAGTGTCTTATTTATAGGTGTCTGAATATCAATCCTAGGGTTTTGATTCTGCTATGCTGACACTAACCTTCAAGAACAAGGGAGTGGCCCCTGCCTATAATTCCAGCCCAAGAAAGTAGAGACAAAGAGTCACAAGAGCAAGTTGACTAGTGAAACAAGCTCTATTGACCATCTGTGGGTTCACTCAGTGACTAATGCAGAAAGCAATAGAGGGATATTCTATTACAGCACCCTCAGACCTTCATAGGCATGCACACCCAAATATACATATGCACCCACTCACATGTGCACCCAAAGACATGCAAACACACATACATACATCACCCATATATGTACACCAAATGAAAATGTACGTGTTAAAGCAACAAAGCAACATCAAGACCAAGTCCTCATTATTTGTCTTCATTGTGTTCCTATCACTTTACAAGCAAGGAGGTAAGGAGGGGCACTTTCTGCCTCCCTCTAGCCTACGTCAATTGAATGGTGTTTTGTTTTGTTTTTCTTTTGTTTTGGAGGGGGGTGTTTTGGTTTTCTTCTGTTTTGTTTTGTTTTTGCAGTGCTGGGAGTCAAACCTGGGATGTTGGTCCTAAGGCAAACACTATTCCACTGAGGCACATTCCAGCCTTATCAATGGACTTCCTGGATTTCCTCATATTGTCTCTGTGTGGGGAGCACAGACTTTGTCCCCAGGTGGTGGCACTATTGGGTAAAGTTTCCAAGCCTTTGGGACATGGAGTAAGTATGTCTCTAAGACCTGGCTTTGATTTTTTATAGGCTGACCCTGTTACCTGTTCTATCTCTACTCCTAACGTTCAGATGAAGTGCAGTCAGCCCACTTCCTGCTCCTGCTACCATATCGTCACTGCCTGTTGCCACAGCTTCGTCCACCATACTTCCCTGCGTTCCTCTGGAACTAAAAGCTGAGTATCCCTGCCTTCCCTTAAGATGATGTTTGTCAAAGACATTTTATTACAGCAAGAGAAAAGTAAAGCTAAAATAGATTGTCAAGACAGTTAATTAATTGTAGAAATTTTTATAAAGATAAACCTTATGAAATGTTGCTGAATGTGTGTTGTTGTTGTTTTCATTTCTTTCTAGTTTCTGTTTTAAAAAAGTATAATCAAGTGCTCAGCACCCTCCATGGTGAGTGTCTTTTTCGAAGGCCTGCCTTTCCACGTTTATACTTCATCCTGCCCTCAGAGTTCTTGATGCTTGCTGAGCTGGAGGGCCTCTGGTGGTCTAATTGACACATGAGATCCCAAAAGCAGACAAAAGAGTCAGAGACAACCCAGGCTCCCACTGTTAGGAGTCTGACAAGAAGACCAAGCTATAAAACTATAACATATATACAGAGGGCCTAGGTCTGTCCCGTGTGGGCACTGTGCTTATTGCTTCAGTCTCTGCGAGCCCCTGTGAGCCCAGGCTAGTTGATTCTGTGGGTTTTCTTGAGGTGTCCTTGACCCCTCTAACTCCTACAATCCTTCCTCCCCCTCTTCTAAAGGACTCTCCTAACTCCAGCTAATGTTTGTCTGGGGGCCTCTGCATATATTTCCAGCAGTTTCTGGGTAAAGTCTCTAATGACCATTAGGCTAGGCACCAATCTGTGAATATAGCAGAATATCATCAGGAATCATTCCATTGACTTTTTTTTTTTTTTTTGCCAGTTTTACTTGGTTCTATCCTAGGTCTCAGCAGTCCAGCTTCTTGTTCCTGGCCCTCCAGACAATGTCAGCAGTGGGCTGCCTCTAGTGGCATGAGTTTCTAGCTAGCCACTCATTGGTGGGCCACTCCACAATTTCTGTGCCACCTTTACCCCAGCACATCATGTAGGCAGGGCAAATTATAGGTTGAAAGTTATGTGACTGGGTTGGTGTCCAAATCCTACCACTTAAAGTCTTGCCTGATGACAAGAGATGGCCCATTCAGGCTCCATATCCCCCAGTTGCTAGGCATCTTAGGGTCACCCTCACCAATTCCTGGGAGTTTGCATTACAATAGGTTTCTAGCTCATCCCTGAGATGCACCCCTTAGTTCCAGCTGTTTCTTCCAGTACTCTCTCCCTCTATCCTTCCCTCACCTGATCCCTCTTGTTCCTATACTCCCCTACGCACAATGTCTGTTCTATTTCCTCTTCCCAGGGAGATTTATGCATCTAGCCTTGAATCCTCCTTCTTACTTAGCTTCTCTGTAGTATGGCTGCTTGTTTTTTCTCCTGGCCCCACGTTCCCAGAATAATGACTCATGAGACTCAAAATACGTTTACAGATAAGTAGGCCATATAGCTAGGCTCTTCTCTGACTATCTCATAACTTAAAATAACCCATTTCTACCAATCTACCTTCAGCCATGTGTCTGGTGACCTCTACTCAGGTACCATGCATCTATCCTCTTTCATGTTTTCCCAGGGGTGAATCTCCCATGCCTGACTCTATCTAAGAATCCTCTCTGCCTGCCAGATATCCCATCTTCTAGTCTACCCTTTCTTATAGGCCATAGAGTTCTTTTTTTAATTGACAGATGATGCTTCCATGCAAACACAAGCGATTCCTCCTACACTTCGCTGGGTCTGTGTGTTGTAGCATGGCTATCCATTACTTTACAGCTAATATCTATTTATAAGTGAATGCATACTATGTTTGTCTTTCTGAGTCTGGGTTACCTCAGTCAAGATGATCTTTTCTAGTTCCATCCATTTGGCTGCAAATTGTAATGATGCCCTTGCTTTTAACAGCTGAGTAATACTCCACTGTGTAAATGTTTCACATTTTCTTTATCCATTCTTCAGTTAAGGAACATCTACATTGTTTTCAGTTTCTGGACAGTATACATAAAGCTGCTATAAATATAGTTAAACAGGTGTCCTTGTGGTAGGGTGGAGCATCCTTTGGGTATATGTCCAAGAGTGGTATAGCTGGGTCAATTCCCAATTTTCTTTGATTTCTAAAATATCTGTACAAGTTTGTATTCCCACCAGCAATGGAAGAATGTCCCCTGCTCCACATCCTCTCCAACATTACCTGTCACTTGTGGTTTTGATCTTAGCCATTCTGATGGATGTAAGATGGAATCTCTGAATCATTTTGATTTGCATTTCTGACGGCTAAGGATGCTGAACATTTCTTTAAGTACTAAAGGCTGCAGACTAAGTTTAGTTCTCTGTTTAATGCTAATTAAAACTTTTGTCCTTTAGTTTTTTGCTGTTAAGTTTTAATACAATATTATAGGATTGATAAGATTTGCTAGCCCCTTTACAAATTATGTTTAAATAAGAGTTTTGCTTTGATTTTAGTTTAAAAAGAGCAGATTTAAAGTTATGCTAAAGATTATAGTTGAGTACAAGATTGAGTTTTACCTAGTACCTTTGTTTAGGTTGTTTTTTTAAGGTTAAATTTTAAATGGATAATCATAAAGTTTGTCTATGTAGGTCTACCTAAACTTTGGTTTTAAAACATACATTAATAAGACATGCTTACTCAAATCTTGTCCCATAATTCATCGTTCTGACTTACCTCTCAGATCAAGCTCACAGATGGACCCTTGGACCCTGATATTTTGGTTATGTTGTTCTCCTTGTGGAGCTCCTGGCCCCTAAAGGTCTTCCTATCTCCCCCTTCTTTCATAAGATTTCCTGCCATCAGGGGCTTGTCTGAGACTGATTCTCCAACCAAGGACCATACATGGATATAACCCAGAACCCCTGCTCAGACATAGCCCATGGCAGCTCAGTCCCCAAGCGAGTTTCCTAGTAAGGGGAACAGGGACCGTCTCTGACATAAACTCAGTGTCTAGCTCTTTTACCTTCATACCTCCTGTGTGAGGAGCAGCCTAGCTAGGCCACAGAGGAGGACATTGCAGCCAAGTCCCGGTGGGACCTGATAAGCTAGGGACAGATGGAAGGGGAGGAGGACCTACCCTATCAGTGGACTTAGGGAGTGGCAGGGAGTAGATGAGGGAGGCAGGGTGGTGTTGGGAGGGAATGAGGGAGGGGGCTACAGCTAGGATATAAAGTAAATAAACTGTAATTACTATAAAAATTAAAATTTAGTTAAAAAATATATTTTCTGCCATTAAAAAACAAGAAAATCATGAAATTTGCAGGCAAATGGATGGAACTAGAAAAGATCATCCTGAGTGAGGTGTCCCAGAAGCAGAAAGACACACATAGTATATACTCACTTACAAGTGGATATTAGACATATAATATAGGATAATCATACTAAAATGTATACTCCTAAAGAACCTAAACAAGAAGGAGGACCCTGGGTAAGATGCTCAATCCTCATTCAGAAAGGCAAATGGGATAGACCTCAGAAGAAGGGGAAAAGAGGGAACAGGACAGGAGCCTATCACAGAGGGCCTCTGAAAGACTCTACCATACAGGGTATCAAAGCAGATGCTGAGACACATAGCCAAACTTTGAGCAGAGTGCAGGGAAATTCAAGAGACTACTTAAAGTGAGTTTTTAATACAGGAATCCACAGTGTAGGAGGTCAGCATAGAATAAAGCAAAAGTTGTTGGTGTAATGATTAGGTGTGAGACAGTGGTCCTAGGGAGGCGGCTCAGGAGGTAGAGCCCCAGCAGATCTTACAGTGGGTTTGGTTTTCTACACCCACATGGGGACTCAATTATCTACTTTCAAGGGATTTGAAACCCTCTCTGGCCTCTGTGGCCACTGCACTGCACATTCTAAATAGACTTGCAGACTAAACACTCATGCACACAAATTAAAAATAAATATTTTTGTTTCAGGGTGCAAAAATTTTATATAACTCATGTCTTGGGTCTGTAGATTGCCTCTTTCTCTGATCATGGTCTCAGTCACATGGGAGACTATCACTTTTCAGGTCTTAGAGCTGTAAGACCAGTGGGCATCAGCCTCCAGCTAGGAAAGACCGGGGCTTAGTGGCTCCTGCTTATCAGTGACTCCTGACATGCTTATCAGGCTACCTCATGCTGAAAATGGACCTTAATGATTTATTTTGTGCAGGTTCCTCATTTTCTTTCATTTTTGTTGGTCCTATTTTCAAATTTATTTTTAACTTTTTGAACTGATCTAACAATTTTTAACTCTCTTTAGCATAGGATCAACATTCTACTAAGGTTTCTAAAAGCATCTAGTTATGTTGTTAATTGTTGATGTGTTAATTTATTTCTTAATTGTTGACTTAGTGGATTCCTGAGTTAGCCCTCTCATACAAAGAATAAAGCAGCATCTGACTGTAGTTAGATTTGCTGTAGTTATTTTTGCTACAATTATGAGAGAGGCCAGGACTGAAGTCACCAACCCTTTCTGCTCTTTAAATTACCCTCTGTCAGTGTTAAGTGTATAGTGCATTTGTGAATGTGTGCTTCGTCCTTAAAGGCTCTCATTGATCACAATTTCCTTCTCTGTCCTTCACCACCCTACCTATCTTTCACTGTCACATGGAGATGGTGGCTCAGACTACTCTGTTGTAATTCTTAGAGCCCAGAATTTTGCACTGAGCCATGTAACACAGTGATTAGCAACCTCTGGGTCCCAAACCCCTTATGGGTAAAATGACCCTTTCCCAGGGATCACCTAAGTCCATCAGGAACTGCATTAAAATGTCATAACCTCGAGAAGGTTGACAACCACTAGGGTAACACATCAATATCATGGATGTAGTCAGTTATGAGCCTAATGGCTTCTCTTACTGCTATCTAAGACTGAACTTTGACTTTTCAGAGAAACTGAAAAGGATAAGTAAATAATACTGATAAAGGTTTTATGTTGTATGATTAATTTTAGCTCAAGGTACTATAATTATCACCTTGCCTCTATCTGCAGCCAATAATGGAATATGGGTGTTGTTAGTCTGTGTATTCTGTCTGCCTGTGCACTATCTGCTTAGTTAGACCATGTGTTTATAGCAGGCATTGAAATGTGAAAATGAATGCATTAACGAATAAAGTGCTGAAGTCATCAGGACATACTGTATGTACAGACTAGTTTCTGTCACATCTGCAAACCAATTCTCAATGTACACATTTTGTCACGTTTAAATCTATTACCTTAAAGAACAATTTTTACAGAAACCATGTCTGCTTTAATGACTCTCTGTAGGCTATATTTTGCATTCGATTGTCCATAGTGCCGGCTGATATTTAGTCTCAAGAAATAACTAACCTATCCCACCCAGATGGATTAAAGGCTTTGTAACAGGGTCCCAGACCTTAGCACAACAGACTCAATGATGGAAATACTATTCGGGCTATAATACTCAGCACATAGATAGCACTATCAGCCACAATGAAAACAACGAATCCATCAAAGTCCATAATTATGAGAAAGTCTCAAAATATACTAACCTCCCAGTCTAGCTTCTGCAGTTCTGCCTCTGGATAACTATTCTTGTTAACTGAAGTGTGTCAACCCAAATCATGATTCCTGTGTTTAAAAATCTTGCCCTGAGAAAGGCTCAGGGCTACCCTGGGATTCTAAACACCCTGTGTAGTCACCCCTGTCTAGTAAAGACGTTCTTTTGCTTAAGACCAGGTCTGATCTGAACAGCCCTCACTGGTGAATGCCCCACAACAGGCTTGTACATGGATAGAAAAAGTCAACTCATATTACAACTCATTGCATGATCCTTTCAACCATGTAAGTGTTTCAGAGTAAAATGTAATTAGCTCTAAAAGAGTTTTACATTTTGTGTGGTTTTGTTTGGTTATGAATAAGTATGTCTATTTGACTGTGAGTGTGTGTAGGAGAGAGATAGAGAAGAGAGGAGAGGGAGAGAATGTTTGTGTGCATGACTGTATTATTTTCTTTTTCTTTTTTTTTTTTTTTTTTTTTAAGTTTCTATTGAAAAGTCATCCTATAATTGAGAGCTCAACAGCCTCTGTGGTGTCTTCTCCAGAGGCCACCTTCCCCATATTTACACTCCACCCTCTCCTCAGAGTTCTTGGCCCTTGCAGAACTGGAGGCCCTCTAATTGACACATGAGATAAGAAGGATAATATGGAGTGGGTGAGTATCTTGAAAGTTCAAGGACGGGCACAGATGCAGATCAAGGCAGACTATCTTTAACAAAATGTACGATTAGAAAAAAGAAGACTTTGGATCTCTTAGGTAACTCTGGTCAAATCTCTCACTGACAGAGGAAGAAAGAGCCCTGGTATGCACCACTTCTCATACTTTCAGCTATTTAAGACTTGCTGATTCTGCTTTAACATGCTTCAAAAGAGGGCTAAGGGGGAAAGACTGCTGGGAACTATAGTTAAGAAATAGAATCGGATTTGATATGGGGGGAGGTGTGAGAGATACTGGGAGGGCTGGAGGGTGGGAAAACTGTGGCTGGGATGTATGATAGGAGAGAAGAGCCTATTTTCAATTTTTAAAAAAGAGAAAAAACAGTTCTTTTACCATCAGCTAGAGACTTGGCGTCTTGGTACACAGGATCCCCCTAAGTGCTTCCCTGCCACCTTTCACAGCCTTTCCTACTCCTTCCACCAACCTGCAGAACCTCTCTCTCTTCAAGAAATACATAGTGCCACACTAGTGTGGGGTTCATGTGGGGAACATTCATCCTTCTCCCTGTCCTCCTTACTGCTCTCTTCATTAGTCCTGCTGCAGGTTGCTTACCAGAGACCCTCCTTCCAGCCCACCTCCATCCCATTGACGCTAGCTTTCTTGTTGTGTGGCAGATCCCAGGGTCTCCTGGTTCTTCTTGAAAGCTACTCTTTGAAGTTTCTTCTAGCTTATCTCCACTCTTCTTTGACTCTTCATGACCTGCAGAACAGTTTTCTACCAGGGACCCGATGGCCACCACACTTGGTTAGAACCCAGAGTGAGTAACAGCAACCAAATAACAGAACATCCACCCAACAAATATGAGTCCAGATGTTTACACAAAAAAAAAACACCTCAAACATCATAACTCCATATGCCTTAGACGCCAGTGCAAAAACAAAAACACCAACAACCAAGAACGTGTGTGTCCTCCAGAAGCAACCATATGTGCCAGGCCTTGAGAAAAGCAATTTATTTGAAGCACAATACAAGTACTCAAAAATAGAAATGCTCAATGTCCTTAGCCATCACAGTGACTCTAATCAAATCAAAATGACTCTAAGATTCCATCTTAAACTAGTCAGAATAGCTAAGATCAAAAACTCAAGTGACAACACATGTTGGAGAGGATGTGGAGAAAGGAGAACCCTCCTCCATTGCTGGTTGGAGTGCAAACTTGTACAACCTCTCTGGAAATCAATCTTGTGCTTTCTCAGAAAATTGGGAATAGTTCTATACCCAACTATACCACTCCTGGGCATGTACCCAAAAGATGCTCCACCACACAAGAACATTTTCTCAACCATGTTCAAAGCAGCTTCATTCATAATAACCAGAAACTGGAAAGCACCTACATGTCCCTCAACCGAAGAATGGGTGCTGAAATTGTGGTACATTTACACAATGGAATTCTACTCATTTATTAAAAACAAAGAAATCATGAGATTTTGCAGTCAAAAGGATGAAACTAGAGAAGATCATCCTGAGTAAGGTAACCCAGACCCAGAAAAACACACATTAAGTGAATATTAGACCTATAGTACAGGATAACCCTACTACAATCCACAGACCCAAAGAAGCTAAGCAACAAGGAGGGCCCAAGGGAGGGTGCCGGAATGTCACTCAGGAGGGAAAATAGGATAGACAGCAGAAGTGGATGAAGAGAGGGAACTGGACAGGAGATGAAATGGGGAAGGGAAACAAGGGTGAAGATCAGATGTGGGAAGAATGGGGGTGAGAGGGCTGGGAAGAAGAAGGGACACTGAGGGGGACATTTCTTTGTCAAGCTGGAGGCCTGTGACAGGGCAGGGTCCTGGGAGAATGTGGGTGTGGCTCTAGCTAAGACTCCTAATAGAGGGCTCATGCAGCCTGAAGTGGCCACCTCCTATCCAGGCAGGACTAGTGGAAAGAGGGGAACAACAACCCAGGGACAAAACCATACATTCTCTGTCTCTCACTCACTCACTCACTCACTCATTCACTCTCTCACACAAATGCAACAGACATACAAACATACACACAACAAAATATAAAACCTTTCTGGAAATAACACATTTTACCATGAAAAACTTAATATGGTTAATTACACCTTCTGTAATAAGGTGTAAATATGACTTTCACTTGTCCTCATTACCTCCAGTCAATTTGGGTGACATAGTCTAGTCATTTCTTGAGAGCAAAGCCCAGTCAAGACCATGGCCAATTCAAAGCAAAAGGTCTTAATCTACAAAGGGTCATAAAAGGAAGCATGCCTTGTGTGAAATTAATCTACAAAGGGTCATAAAAGGAAGCATGCCTTGTGTGAAATTTTTTCTATAAGGTAACATCTTTAAACACAAAAAGACATGACTACAAAGAACTGAGCTGCAGGCATGGAGGAAGACACTCTGGCCAAAGGTACATCCTGATGACCTCTGTGCTCCTGTCTGCACACACTGTCTGCCTTCAATGGCCTTCTGTGAACACATGGAGCAAACAGATGACTCACAGCCTGACAGAGAACACAGACAGGAACAGTCAGATTCCATTTTTGGTTGCAAATAAAGACAGGGTGATAATTATAGTACGTTGAGCTAAAATTAACCACACAGTGACATAAACCCGTTATCAATATTGATATGCTTATCTTTTTTCAGTTTCCCTAAAAAGTTAAAGTTTAATTTCAGATGTCAGTAAAGGAAGCCATTAAACTCATAAATGACTATAGCTGTGCTGTCAATGTTAAAAGGTTGTGAGCCCCCATTTGCATAAAGGGAAACCAAAACCAGGTCCCTTGCAAGAGCAGCCTGGTTTCAAAGTGGTCTCTTCAGCCCATGATTCAGAACTCTTTATTAAAAGCTCATGTTCATTGGCCTATTGAATTTTTTAAAATTTATTTATTTATTTGTTTGTTTATTTATTTATTTATTTATTTTTGTTTATTTATTCTATATCCCAAGGGTCCCCCTTTCTCCTTTCCTTCCAGTCCCCCTTCCCCTTATTCCCCCTTCTCCTCTCCCTCCCCCCCAAAAGGGGAGCCCTCCTCTCTCCCATATCAACCTTTCCAGGCACATCAAGTGAGCATATCTTCATCCCTTGAGGCCAGGCAAGGCAGCTCTGGTAGGTGGGAGTAATCGAAAAGCAAGCAGTAGAGTCCATATTAGAAACAGTCCCCCAATCTCTACTCTCCAGGTGCCCCATATGTAGACCAAGCCACCCATCGGCCACATGTGTGCAGGGAGACTAGGTCCAGACCATGCCTGCTCCTTAGTTGGTGTCTCAGTCTCTGTAAGTCCCCATGGGACTGGGTTGGTTGGCTCTGTTCATCTTCTTGTGAAGTTCCTGTCAGCTCCAGATCCTCCCGTCTTTCTTTCATCACTTCCACAGGACCCAGGGCCTCGTGGATGTTAAGCAAGCATTCTACCATCTGAGCCCATCCCTAGCACCAGCTAAAGCAATCCTAAATCTCCCTTTATATTAACTTTATAGACAACATTGAATATCCATTGTCATAGTTCCTTGCTATTGTTGTGAAGAGACACCATGCCCAAGGTTTACTGCTTGCAATTTCAAGGGGTTCGTCGGCAGCCATGGCAGCAGGGAACATGGCAGCAGGCAACAGTGTGGTGCTCTAGCAGTAGCTGGGAGCTTCCATGTTGGAAAAGCAACTGCAGGCAGATAGAGGGCCAGCTGGAATGGTGCTGTCTTCTGAAACCTCAACGTCTACCTCCTCCAATAAGACTGCACCGTCCAATCCTTCCCAAATCGCTCCACCAAGTATCTGAACCTCCCATGGGAGCCATTCTCATTCAAACCACCACACTCCCACATCATAGTCCATCACTGAAGGAAATTGGGTCAAGAGCTCAAGCAGGGCAAGAACTTGAGGGCATGAACTGTGCAGAGACCATGCAGGAACACGGCTTTATGACTGACTTCATGGATGGCTCAGCCTGCTCTCTTATAGCACCAAGGACCATCAGCCCAGATGTAACACCATCTGAAGGGGGCTGGGTCCTCCTGCATCACCCACTGATTAAGAAAATGCACTAAACACTTGCCCACAAGTCAATCTGGCAGGCATATTTTCTCAATCGAAGTTTCCTCTTTCAAAATGTCTTTGCCTTGTGTCAAAAGTTAACATAAAACTAGCTAGAACAGAAACTAAATGGACCTTTCAAAGGATTAACTAGAAATGGGGAAAAAATCAAGAAATAAATGTTCAGCATCTTTTTTTTAAGATTTATTTATTTATTTTATGTACATGAGTACTCTGCCTTCATGTACACCTGCATGCCAGAAGAGGGCATCAGATCCCAGTATAGATATGAGCAACTACAGATATAGTTGTGAGCCACCATGTGATTGCTGGGATTGAAGTCAGGACATCTGGAAGAGCAGATAGTACTCTTAACTGCTGAGCCATCTTTCCAGCCCACAATGTTCAGCATCTTTAGTCACCATGGAAATACAAATCAAAAATACTTCATCTTTTATTAAATAACACTGATCTCTTTAATAGCCACACTATTTTGTCCCCAACTTTATATATCTGTGTATGGGTCCTTACCAAGCTGCAAACTTTTCACGTATTTTCTCTTTGCATTGTACTCCTTTCTCTCCTGATAAATCTGGCTAGAGGCAGGTTGCAGTAACCACACCAACAATCTTAATGCCCTGTTACCTTACATTTTCCCGGATAATTAGCCCATCACCTTTAGACTCACTCTCCAACACTCTTGGGTATGGATAAAATGCAAACATGTTTGTTGCCAGCATGTAGCATGAATGGCCTCTGGTTCCCCCAAAAGAATCCAACAAAGTTAGTCATTTCCATCTGAAACACCATCAGCCAGGATTCTATGTCCACACTGATGCAGTGTTAACACTACAATCCTCCGTGTTAACACTACAATCATCTGTCAGCCTCCACTAACAGCAGCCTAAGCTCTAGCTTCCTTCCCAGATTTTTTTTCTTATTCTTCTGGAAACAAGTTCCACAGGTTTCTGAGTCTCACAGTCATTCAATGACCTCACTTATTCACGTCATTTTCATATGTTATTCATAGTAACTTTCCATAAAAATGAGAAAATCCCTCAGATAAACACCCTAAGCAAGGGAGGAAAGATAAGCTTTGGCTCATAATGTCAGGAGTTCTTATTTTGATAAATTGCTTTGGGCATGTTGCAAGTCTGAATGAGACATCAAGGCGGGAAGCATGTGTCAGATCAAAACTGCTTACTAGTGGCAGGTGAGAAGGGAATGAGGGGAGAGTGAGGACAAGAGGAACTTAAAGAATCTGATAAAAGAACATACAGCCTTCAAAGGCAGGGCCCCAGGTATAATTTCTAACTTAACTTCTGGACGGACCCTACTCTATGTTTATGGAGCAATCATTCATTTATCTGAAAGCAGGGTCGTGTCTGGTTTTATACTCCTTTTCCCCGAGCCTATAGCTGGAATCATATTTTATTTTAGACTCCAAGTCACCCTTGAATGCCATATGCCGTAATATCTGCCATAGATTGGTGGTCAAAGTGCTTGTGGTCCGTCTGTCTTTTCAGGCCACTGTCATCTTCTGAAATCTCAACGTTTTATCTTAGATGAACACATTCATCTTAGATGTGAAGTCTTTTCAGAGACTCCACATTCTTTGGTTAAGAATTTTACTAACTTGGGTACTGAGATATGGCTCCATGGATGAATTGTCTTCTATGCAAGCATTAAGGACCAGAGTCTGATTCTCTGCACACAACCTCTGGCTTAGTGAACCACCTGTCATCCCTCGTGTGGGATGGAGAGCCAGAGGAACCACAGAGCAGGTGAGCCAGTCAGGTGAATCAAACTAGAAAGCTCAGGGTCCAAGTGAGAAGTGCTGACAAATACATAAGATGGGCTGTGATTAGGAGATCTGCTATGAACCCCCACAGGCACGTGTGCTTGCACATGTACACACACACACACACACACACACACACACACACACACGGCTAACACCATCAAGGGTTCTGGATCGAGTTTTTCTGTTGGCCAGGTAAAGAATTAAAAGGCAGGAAGAACTGAAGCAGAGCAGAGAGCAGTGGGGAAACTCAGGCACAGCAGGTGGGGTCAACTGTTGAAAACCCCTTTCACTGAAGGTGAAGAAGCATGCATACAGCAAAGCATGCACAGAGAAAGAACCCTGAAAACAGAAGGGGATTCAAGAAGCTGAAGCCCAGCCTCTTCTTGAGGGCTTCGAGCTTTAAGCGCTGGGGTGCACTAAACCAGGTTCTTCCCGTAATTTATGATTGGTTAATTTAAAAAAAAAATACCCGGCTCCCATCTTGTAACTTGTTGTAAAGCCTGCCAGGCCTTTGTTTCAAGTCAGCAGAAGGATGAAGCCAGATATTTGCCATCTTTATCATCTGTCTGTGACACCTTTCCCTCTCTGTATGCAAATCGGGAATTTGCATAATCCCTAGTAACTCTCCCCTACTATCGTGAACACACACCACATATACACACCAACAGGAGTTTTTGTGGTGGGGGTTGTCTGCATGGATGTCTGTGCAGCACATGAGTACAGAGCCCATGGAGGCCAGAGGGAGCTGGATCCACTGAAGCTCAAGTACAGACGACTGTGAGCCACCATCTGGACACTAGGAACTGAACCCTGGTCCGTTGGCAGAGCAGACCGTGCTCTAAACTCTTGAGACATCCTCCAGCTCCATGTGACCGGCCTGCATGTGTCAGGAAGAAGACTGGGTATAAGTGAACACGCTTGCTTTTATGACTCAGGAACATGAAGTAATTGGTTCACAGGAAATGGACACAGAGAAGACAACTTCATCTCAACCTTCTAGAGGCCAGCTTTTTAAAGCATTCTATTAGGGACTAGAGACATTATGACTATGTCTTGCAGAAGCTCTTGACATGGTAATGAAAACATGTGTGGAAACCAATAATATTCTCAGAGAAAAAGAAATAAAATTGTTTCCTAGGCATAATAAAGGCTGTCCAGGAGACTATGTTTTTTTTTATTGTTGTTGCTGTTTTGTTTTTTTATGGGTTTTTTTTTGTATTTTTTTTTTAATCAGGTTACTGAGAAAGGAGTCTACCAGATGGAATTTTAAAGAATGGGTTTTTGAAGAATGAATAAGTGTCTTCTCTGAGACAGAGGATATTATAGACAGAGGGAAGTGAATTTTAAAAAAAAAATACCCACAGGTGCAGCTCACTTGGGTATTGGGGTGGGGGTGGAAAGCAGCCCTGGGCAAAAGGACAGACTTGAGGTTAAAGCCAATAACTTTACCTGAGTTTTTGATAAGAAGCAATAACTTTTGGATCCAGTGATAACACAGATTGTATTTTTCATTGATATGTCTACAAAACAAGTTCAGATATCAAAGTTGTCACACCCATGATTCTCTGCCAACTGCCCAGGTGAAGAGTACACTGAAGTCTTAGAACTGTGGGTGAGGCTGGCCTCTCAGTCAGCCCCACCCCCTTTTCCAGTACTTAAGCACTACAGGCTGGCCTTGACTCACACACAGCTGGCCAGTGAAGAGAGCTCATCAGGCTCAGCCCTGCAAGGTGCAGCACACAAAACTGATGGCAAAACTTGGGGAGAGAGACTTGTTTAAAGAAAGCAGCCATGGACCTGATCCCAGACTTTTCTGTGGAAACCTGGATGCTCCTGGCCACCAGCCTGGTGCTCCTCAACCTGTGAGTAAACTGCCAGGCTCCTCTTCTCTGTGATCAGGACTTGAGGATGTGAATCAGACAATTCTTTCCTTTACCAGCCTGGAAAATCTAAAGAGAAAAATGAAAGGGACATTGCTTGAGTGTAGGATGTGGCAAAGACCTAAGGTGTTGCAAATCCCTCCAAGGGGGTAAGTAGACATTCCTCTTCTACTGAACTCCACTTTCTGTGGATAGGAGGATTGGATAGCCTAGGTTAGACTTGAATTGTTCCTTGACTGAGTCTCGGTCTTTCCCAAGATGAACCAACCAGAGCTCAGCAGAAGCAGATCACAACTATCTGGTCACTGTGTTTGGTGGGAGTTCCCTTCTGCAAGGTCTCAGGCTGTGGGAACAGGAGGAGCTTTGGTGCCATCTTCACCTCTGTTCTCTCTGATGCAGGAGATGCGGAGGGTGGCCCCATGCGCACATGGCTACTTCCTGCTCCCTTGTCCCACCTCTGGGACCATTTATGCATTTTTCCTGGTGTACCCCAGGCTCTAGGGTCGGCTCAGATTCCCTCTTTTATTTACTCCTCCCTGGAGCTCTCTGCCTCTCCAAACTTAGATCTTCTACATAATATGCAGAAAATTTTTCTTCTAAATCATGACCCTTTGAAGTAAAAAAGACTTGATTTTTTTTCCCCCTCCACCATTTCCTGTCAAATCCCAAAGCATCAGTACAGGGAGTTACTTCTCCCCTGCTATGAAATCTGCTGGCATCCTCAAAAGGCACACACTCTGAAACAATTTGGATTTAAAATATTTTCCTTCTAAGTTCCACTGGGAGCATTGGTCGAAACCTCTGTTTTGGCACTTCCATTCCACATTGTGATGATTTCATAATGGTACAAGGGAAGAAAGAAGTGATCCTGAGTTCCAGGGTAACAAATGTGACCACCTGGACAGCTCACTAAACTGCATGTGTGTGTGTGTGTGTGTGTGTGAGAAAGAGAGAGAGAGGGAGAGAGAGAGAACACATTCCTATGTGTCTGTGGAAAGGAGATGCTCCCCATCAGCACCACCAAAGCATCATATTTGACTTCTGTCACCATTTTACATTAATAAAAGACAGATACTCGCGGTGATGTAAAAATAGAATTCTCAAACATGGCTTTATTCTTTGAAGGAAAGGCTAAACATTTGAGGTATTGTGGCGACATCTTTCATCTGATCGTGCTTTGCAATTAATTGGAAAGGTTTCATTTCATTCTACCTGATCCCACAGCTTCTATGAGAAGACCAGCACTTCTTTCAGAGGGGTTATGTGGGGCTGTCAGTATTTTCAACAACAGCTGAGTGTAAAGTGACTTCATCTGTTTATAAATGTCAGGAATGTAAGCGTAATGCATAGAGAGGGTCTGTATGCATTGAAATAAACTTGCTTAGCAGGTTTTATAATTCCACAGTTGTTGCTGTGCCTTTCCATTAGGTCATGTGGCTCTCTCAGTGTGGGTGGCTGAGGAAGAGGATGGGCCAGCGATGATGTAAATTCTACCCAGGTATGAGTTAGAACACCAGTTTTCAACTTGTGGCTCTTGATCGCTTCATGGGGTCACATATTATATACCCTGCTCATCTGATATTTACAATTTGATGCATAACAGTAGCAAAATTACAGTTACGAAGTAGCCATGAAAATAGTGTTATGGGGGGGGGGGTTGTCACCACACCATGAGTTACTGTGTTAGAGTTGAAGTATTAGGAAAGTTGAGAACCGCTGAGTTAGGAGGAAATAAGAAAACCCCTCGGATATGCTTGCGGATTGCAGCCCCACAGAGGTCAGTAGAGGGGCAGACACCCACTGGCATCCAATCCATTTCATAAATGACACAAGCGAATAAAATGATGTATTAGTGTTCTAGCTGAGTCTCATCACATGAGCAGCGAAGCTGGGGATGGTTGTAAATAGTTTACTTTCGGACTTAGAGCCAAAAATAAATTCATCTACAAGTTTAGCTAACCTTTGCGGGTTTGGGGAGTCTCAGAAAACGTGAGGGCAGAAATGAGGACGAGCAGAGGCGGAGGCGGCGGCTGCTGAAGCTTTTGGTGGTCCTTGTTATCCTCCACTCCAGCGTGATGGTTACGATTCCGTGGCTGGGACTGGTACACGTGATGCCCCGTGACAAGCCCTAATACCTTCATCCCTCACTTTACAGGTATGGAACTCACACACATGGAAATTTTAAGAAGTGGGGGATTTCTGGACCGAAACCGCTGCCCTTCGTGGGAAATGTTCTAGCGTACCGCAATGTAAGTGTGGAATGGGAGCCCCACCTGGCTTGTGGTGCCAGCGCTGGCTTGGGTCCTGCCCCTGGAGAGGCCAGATCTCCTAACAGTTCTCATGTTGCTTCGGTGCCGCTGATCAGCTCAGCCCTCTGGCATGTATGTTCTCATGATGAGGATTTGTTGTTAATATCTGAGACTCAAAAAAAAATTGTGTTTGATTTTTCCAGTACATATTCCAGCAAAGGACAGTACTGCCTCTGGAATCCTTTTTTATTTAGCGTCTGTGTGTGTTTGTGTGTGTGTGTGTGTGGTGATGTGAACACAAAGGTTAGAGAATAACAGTGAGAGTTGATTCTCTCTTTTTTTAATCAATTTATTTATTTTTTCACATCCTAACTGCAGTCCCCCTCCCTCCTCTCCTTTCGGCTCCTCCCTGCTCCTCTCCTCTTCCCCCAACCCACATACTTCCACATTTTTCTCCAGAAAAGGGCAGACTTCCCATGAATATCAACCAACCATGACATACAGAGTTGCCATAAGACTAGATGCATCTTCTCCTATTAAGTTTGGATGAGCCTTTTAGAGGGAAAGGGTCCCGAAGAAGGCAACAGGGTCAGAGACAGCGCCTGCTTCCACTGTTAGGAGTCCCACAACAAGATCAAGCTGCACAACTGTAACATGCCAAGGGCCGAGATCAGCCTCATGCATGCTCTCTGGTTGGAGGCTCAATCCCTGTGAGCCCTTATGAGCCCAGGGGAGTCTGTGGGTTTTCTTGTGACGTCCTGACCCCTCCAGCTCCTGTGATCTTTCCTTCCCCTTTTCTGCAGGATTCCCCACGATCTACCTAATGTTTGGCTGTGGGCCTCCGTTTCTGTTTCCATAAGTCACTGGAGGGAGCCTCCCTGAAGGCAGTTTGGCTGGGCACCAATCTCCTAGTATAGCAGGATATCATTAGGAATCATTTCATGGACTCTTCCACCATTTGTGTGTGTCTGGTCCTAGCCTGAGTCTCTGGGCTGTCCAGCCTCTGGGTCCTGGCCCTCTGGGCAATGTCAAGGAGAGCTGGTTCTCTTCTTCAACCATGTGGGTCCTTGAGATCAGGTCATTAAGCTTGGGTGGCAGATACCTTTACCTACTAAGCCATCTCACTGGCAGCTTTTGTTTTTGTGGCTAAAAACATCATAAATGAAACTTTGTAGAAGCTTTGCTTTGTTTCATTTTGTCTCGTTTCTCTTTTTTTCAGTTTCAAACATTTTCTAGTTTTCTTTTTTTAATATTTTTTATTTTAGTTTTTATTAATTACACTTCATTCACTTTGTATCTCCGCATAAACCTCTCCCTCCTCTCCTCCCAATCCCACCTTCTTGCCCCCTTCTCCACTCATGCCCCTCCCCAAGTCCGCTGATAGGGGAGGACTTCCTCTCCTTCCTTCTGATCCTAGTCTACTAGGTCTCATCAGGAGTGGCTGCATTGTCTTCCTCTGTGGCCTGGTTAGACTGCTCCCCCATTAGGGGGAGGTGATCAAAGAGCAGGCCAGTCAGTTCATGTCAGAGGCAGTCCCTGTTCCCATTACTATGGAACCCATTTAGACACTGAACTGCCAGGGGCTACATCTGTGCAGGGGTTCTAGGTTATCTCCATGCCTGGTACTTGGTTGGAATATGAGTCTCAGGAAAGATCCCTGTGCTCAGATTTTTTGGTTCTGTTGCTCTCCTTGTGGAGCTCCTGTCCTCTTCAGATCTTACTATTTCCCACTTCTTTCATAAGATTCCATGCACTCTGCCCAACAGTTGGCCATAAGTCTCAGCATCTGCTTTGATAGTCTGCAGGGCAGAGCCTTTCAGAGGCCCTCTGTGGCAGGCTCCTAACTTTTTCCCTGTTTTCTCCTTCTTCTGATGTCTATCCTCTTTGCCTTTCGGGGTGGGGACTGAGAATTTTAACCAGAGTCCTCCCTCCTGATTAGTTTCTTTAGGTGTACAGGTTTTAGTAGGTTTATCCTAAATTATGTCTATATGAGTGAGTATATACCGTGTATGTCTTTCTGCTTCTGAGCTAGTTCACTCAGAATGATCTTTTCCAGTTTTCACCATTTACCTGCAAATTTCATGATTTCCTTGTTTTTTATTGCTGAGTAATATTCCATTGTGTAGATGTACCTCTAGTTTTCTTTCTGTTGTCACTTTAAACCATTCTGAACAAAGGAGCTGGCAAGATGATTCAGAACACTTGCTTCACTTACAAAGAACCTGAGTTTGGTTCTCAGCAGCCACATGTCAGCTGACATCTCTAACTCCAGCCTCAGGGGCTCTAACACCTTCTTACCTCCTTGGGCATGCACACAGTTGCACATACATTCAGGCGGGCAAACACCCATACACATAAAATAACAATAAGTCTTTAAAACAAAACATTGTGAACCATGTAAATTAGAAAATGAAAGGTTTTAGCTTATTGTACTGGTTGGGATTCTTCATTGAAAGCTGTCATGGCAGGAGCTTGAGCAAAAAAAAAAAAAAAGAGCAAAAAAAAACATGGAGGAATCCTGTTCTCTGGCTCTCTAGGTTCTTCTTGGCTATCTTTCTTATTCAGCTCAGAAGTGTCTGCCCATGTAATAGTGATCTGGGCCTCTTACAACAATTATCCATATTAGATAAACCCCATAGATATTGACTCCATGGTCCAATCTGATCTTAAAAATCTCCCAGTGGAGACTCCCTTCTCATATCATTGGCTCTGTCGAGTTGATGATTAAAACAAACAAGTACAGGAAGTAAAAAGTCAAAGAAAATGCTTAATTTATGTCTTAGTTATGGTTTTATTGCTATGATGAAACATCACGGCAACTCTTTATAAAAGAAACATTTAATTAGGGCTGGCTACAGTTCAGAGGTTTAGTCCATTACCATCATGACCAGAAGTGTACCAGCATGCAGACAGACTTGGTGCTGGAGAGTTCTACCCTTGGATCTGGAGGCGCAGGAAGTGACTGCCACACTGGGCATGGCTTGAGCATCTGGGACCTCAAAGCCCACCCCCCAGTGATCATTTCCTACAACAAAGACCATACCTCCTAATAGTGCCACTCCATAAAGGCCTAGGGGGACATTTTCTTTGAAGCCACCACAAGCAGTAATGTTTCGTGTAGTTGTGTCCATCTTTCTGTGTTCCGTAGAAACCCTGAGAAGCAATTTGTCTGTCATTCTTTGCTCACTTGTTTGCTCACTCAGCAATGTGCCTGAGACTCACCCACTCTCTAGATTAAAAGAGGTCCTGATACCACCAGAAGACCTACAGAGGAAACCAACCTATGCCTGTGGGGGCTCGTAGAGGCTGACCCGCCAACCAAAGAGCCACACACATCTGGCAGAGGTGCAGCTTGGTCTTCATGTGTGCCCCCTAACAATGGGAGTAGGGGCTGTCTCTGACTCTGTTGCCTGCCTCTGGATCCCTTTCCCATAGCTGGGCTGCCTTGTCTAGCTTTGGTGGGAGAAGAAGCTCACAGTCCTTCTCTGATTTGATGTGCCAGGGTGGTTGGTACCCTTTTCTGAGGAGAAGGGGAAGAGGAATGGAGGGAGGGCTGTGATGGTGGAACTGAGAAGAAAGAAGGGAGGGGTCTTTGATCAGGCTATAACGTGACTAAATAAATGAATTGATGAAGAAAAAAGAGATCCTGAGTTTGTCCTAGATTCTACTTCCTCTGGTGTTCTAGGGAAAGCTTATGAGGTAAACAAAATGTGCTTTAACTATGGAGCTACAGGATGACGCCTGTTCCTGGGATCGTTCCTCCTGTTCATTTCACTCGTCTCCTCTTGTGCCTATGAAAGGAATGACTCAGAGTCCTTGGGCATTTAGGGATGACACGTGGGAGAGCAAACACACTTTAGAGAGACATGGACTCACTGTTATTCATGGACAGGAGCAAGTGACCATGCATGTGCAAAATTGGGAGAAAACTCTGAACAAGTTCAAGGTCCTCATTTCAGATATCTCCTGTGTTCTCTCTCCTTCCCACTCAGATACACAAGAATGAGAGCATTCCCCTTATTGCCGGTGATAGATAGTAAGCTTGATTTAGTAAAATTCAAATCATTTGTGCCCCAGTTAGATAAGGGCAATCTGTTTAAAATGGGGCAGCACGGTGGCTCAGCTGACAAATGTGTCTGCCACCAATCCTGGCCACCTGAGTGTGGTCCTTGGAACCCACATGGCAGGAGGAGAGACGTGACTACCAGATGAGGTCCTCTATTACACACACACACACACACACACACACACACTAAATAAATGTAAAAATAACAATAATGAGTTTTCATGTCTTTTCTCTTCCCAGGGATTTTGGGAGTTTGACAGACAATGTCACAAAAAATATGGTAAAATATGGGGGTAAGTAACTTCCATTGGTTTACTTGAAATGATTACGTATCTCAGTGCCTGGAAGATAGCCATGGACTATAGCCTCTTGGGCTGAAGGATGATTATAAGTATTTTCGAGGCTTTTACAACCAAGGATCCCATATGTCTCCAGGTGTCATGGTTCACAGACTTAATTAGTCTGAGAAACTCGAATATTTTTACTTTTCTCTTAGACCTGATGGCCCAGGAATGGCTCACCTGACTTTCTGCAGAGTGTCTGGCTATTCAGTTCAATATTCGTGTATGCACCACCACATTTAATAATAGTTTCCATTTATTTCCAAGTGTGATCTCTTTGTGGAGCTGTTTTGTGACTGCCCCTTCCTGCATCAGCTACGTTGTACTTCTCATGAAGGCTCCTGTGATAGGTCAGAACTCCTGGCTTGAACTAGGATCTTACATAGCTGTGTACTACACAATTTGGATTATGTGTCTTGTGACATCTGAATCAACGTCTCGGTTCCTGAGCTTGCCTCCAACTAGAAAATCTAGATGGTCAGTTGAATCTTCTCTGCTTTCCCGATGCAGGTTTTATGAGGGCCGACAACCTGTTTTGGCTATCATGGATCCAGACATAATCAAAACAGTGCTGGTGAAGGAATGTTATTCTACTTTCACAAACCGGCGGGTAGGCCTCCATGTTTAAAATTATTTCAACATGTCTTCATGTATTTATGCATTAGGTAGGTGTTTTGGTGTGTGTGTGTGTGTGTGTGTGTGTGTGTGTGTGTGTGTGTGTTAGATGTGCAGTGTAGGCACACCTGTGTAGGTTAGGTGCTACTCTCTGTCACTCTCTCATTCCCATAAGATGGCATCTCTTGATAAACTTGGAGTTAAACCCAGCGGCCAGAAACCCCCAGCATTTTCCTGTCTCTGCTGCTCACACAGCTGGGGTTACACACCTGCCCAGGCCTAGCTTTTGAAGTGGGTGCTTGGGATTTAAACATACGCAGCAAGCACTCTTAACCACTGAGCCATCTCCCCAGTGTCATGTTTATGCATTAGCTTCTTATCATGACGTAATCATAGCATCATAGGGAACTGGACAAAACTGTGCAAGAAGCGTCCATCTGTCCTTCCCCATTTTTCCAATGGTAATATCTGTAAATTTGCTATGTCTCTGTGACAGCAAATTAATAAAATTCATATATTGTTCACTTATCATCTATTTTATATACCCTATTGTGTATGTATACATATATAATGCCATACAGAATTAACACAGGTGTACCTATCTGGAACAACCAACAGTTAAGACACAGAACTCTCCCTTCAGTGTGGATAGGGCTCCCTCTCACTGGTCTGATCGAGTGACCATGTATAGCTTAACTCTACTTCTTAACGGGAATCTATCTTATTTCCTCCCTTATTAGCACATTTTATTATGCAAAAGAATGAGTTTTCTTATGACATTTCTTACTGTATATAATGTACTTTATAACCATCCTTCCATTACTGTCTTACATTTCCCTTTTCCTCTGGTCTTCTTCCCAAATATAACTCCTATTTTTATTGGCATTTAAGATAGATACTGCACAAGAAGAATGTCACACTTGTATTTCTGAAGCTGGCTTAGTTCTGTAAACGTGATGACCTCCACTTCTATCTATGTTTATGCAAATGGCATGATTTTGTTCTTCTTGTGGCCAAATCAAACTCGAGAATGTGTGTGTGTGTGTGTGTGATGTTTTCTTTATCCATTCACCTATTGATGGGCACCTGTGATGCCTAATCTTGATGTCAACTTGACATATCCGAGAAAAGGGACCTTCAGTTGAAGAATTTTCTCTGTCAGGCCTATGAGCATATCTGTGAGGCATTTTCCTGATTGTTAAATGATATAGGAGGGCCCAGCCCACTATGGGTAGTACCATTCCTAGGCAGAATGACCTTGACTGTATAAAGAAGGTAACTGAACACGAGGCTGGGAGCAAGCCAGGGAACAGCCTGCCTCTGTTGGTTTCTGCCTTGAGCTCTTGGCTTAAGTTCCTGACTTGGCGCCCCTCAGTGATGGATTACAACATGTAACCTAAAATAAAATCTTTCACCTACAAGTTGCTTCTGGCCGAAGAGTTTATCACAGCAACAGAAAGCAACTTAGAACAATGCCTAAGCTGTGATCCTACAGCATGGCTATTATGAATAGAACCACCAAAACCACGGGTACATGGGCTGCAGTGTGCTGAGCTCAGTTCCCTTCACTTATACCCATCATGGTGGATCATATGGAGTTAAATGTTTAGGCATATAAGGATCCTCCACACTGGTTTCCATAGTGACTGCACAAATTAGCATTCTCACCAGCGGAATAATAAAATAGTTCATTTCCCACACATTTTCAGCAACGTTTGTGCTTTAACAAATGTAAGGGAAGAAAAACTCTTATTTGAAGGATGCAAACACATCTAGATTATGCTTTGGTAACATGTCTCAAAATGTATCCCAGAAAACTCCTTGTTTGTTGCCTGTTTTTCTTTACTAAACTTTACAGTTTGGGTTTTTTTTTTGGGGGGGGTTTGGGGGGTGGATTTGTTTTTGTTTTTATTGTTTTTGTCATGTGATTTTTTGAGACAGGGTTTCTCAGTGTAGCCGTAGCTATTCTGGACTCCCTTTGTAGACCAGGCTGGTCTCAAATTCACATACAGTGTTAAGATTTAAGTCTGAGTCTGTGATCTATTTTGTGTTAAGTTTTATATGAGTATCAGATTTATGGCAACATTCTTTTTCCTCTTTTTTCTTCTGTCTTTCCAGTTTTTCTGACATAACTGAGTCGCTTTTGCACCTGTAGGGGAAAAAAATACCTGGAGTCTGGGAAGATGGTTCAATATATAAAAGCACTTAGAACACAACCTGTGCTCAGCTCCCCAGAACCCATGTAAAAGCTGCACACAGCACACACGTGTACTCCCAGTACACACCTATGATGATATGGAAGTAAGGACAGAATTTGGGAAAGCTTGCAGGCCAGCTGCCCTGGCCTAAGTCAAACAAGGTGGAAAAGTGAAGACCAATGTCCAAAGGTTGTCCTCTGGTCACCACGCATGTCATGGCACACACACACCTGCCCTCATCTGTGAAAAGTACACACACTCACATAAACACACACAAACCAGGGGAAAACATTCTGGCGTGGCATCATATCAGCTCATGTGTGTTGGTCAAACTTCGCTCTTCATGCTTAAGAGAAAGAAAGGTGCTCCTGCCTGGTGACCCATCTTCCCGGCAGAACCCTCTGGTCTCAAAATGTGATATGCTTCTCCGTTCTTTCACATTTTGTTTGATTTCCTTCACCAATACTTTTACAGCTTCTAGAATACTGTACATTTTTGTTAGAGTCATACCTAAAATATGTCATCTTCTTTAGTTATTTATTTTTATTGCTTTATTGTGTGTGTGTGTGTGTGTGCGTGTGTGTGTGTGTGTGTGTGTGTGTCTGTGCACGCTACATCCTAAGGAGCTAGATAAGATCATCAAAACCCCTGGAACTGGAGTTACAGAGGGTTACAAGTTGCTATGAGGGTGCAGGGACCCAGTCCCGGTCCTCTGGAAGAGCAATCAGTGCTCTTAGTAGTTCATTTCTGTGGAATGATTGTGAGAGTGATTGTGCTTCATGCTGTCTTCCCTACTCTCATTTACCTTAGAAATGCCGCCACATCTTTGCTTATTTTTCTGGTATCTCACATAAAAAAAAAAGTTTGCCACAGCTATCGCTGCCATAACCCCAGCACTAGATGCAGGCAGGTGGATTCCAGGAGCCCCCCAGCCAGCCTAGATGGAACAGGGAGCTTCAGGTTCAGTGAAGGCCCTGTCTCAAAACAGTAAGGTGGAGTGACAAAGCGGGACACCTGATGTCCTCCCCTTCCCTCTGCACATGCACACAAGGAATCACACACGCACACCAATGGTGAAAAACGCTGAAAACAGTGATTTTCCTCTATGCTTATTATGTTAGATTCAATTTTGATATCATAGGTGAGGGTTTTTTTTCATTTATAGATATCAAACACAAAACATTCTCATTTTTAAATACAGAATGACAAAAATGTCCATTTTGTACAAAACATGTTTTCTTGATGGGCATAGGATTTGAGGAGGTGGTGCCAAGCTGTAGACAGCACCATCATCTATACCTAAAGAAAATCAGAAAGAAAAGAGATTTTTTATAGACTTGCGATAATTCTCCCACATGACGCCTATATGCTTTCAAGTCATTTTTTTCTCAAATCATTTTTATCACCTCTTTATCAAGAAAAGCTCTTCCTACGAATATGTGTAAATATATGACTGCCCTGTCTTTACAAGGCCACCAGTTGTCACCAGTTCCTTCCTACTTGGCACAGACCGGAAGGATATGCCAAGGACTGTTGCTATCTGGTCTCTGAAACAGTGGCTCTGCAGTCATCTGGGGCTTCTGTAGAAGAAGCAGGCCAGATTATAAAGTCCTACGCCATATGCATTGGCAGGGGGCCACCTCCACCCTCCCCTGGGGTTAGGCCTTTGGAACAAATATTCTTTGAACACATTACATTGACTAACTATAGAGTCATAAATATTTTTAAATAAATTATACCTTTTTTTTTTTTTTCAACTGTGGTGTTCTCCAAGCTTATATATGGCAACATCTTTTTTGCTCCGGAGTCTAGGTTTTTGGTCCAGTAGGAATTTTGAAAAAAGCTATCACCGTATCTGAGAATGAAGAATGGAAGAGATTAAGAACATTGCTGTCTCCAACCTTCACCAGTGGAAAGCTTAAGGAGGTAATGAAGTAATAAGCTTCTCATTGGAAACATGAAGAACAGATCTGGGGACAGGTAGAGTGGAAGACCACAGCCCTTTCCAAGCAGTGTCCTCTGAGCTGGAACTTCCTAGCAATGGCCTTTTGTGCTAATGTGACATCTTGCTTTGTCCTTGGGAAAGCGAAGGCCATTGAAAATTGAGCCCCTCATCTCACTACAGATGACATTTTGTTTTATGCGTAGATGTTCCCCATCATTAACCAGTATGCAGATTTGTTGGTGGAAAATGTGAGGCGTGGAGTAGAAAAAGGCGATCCCATCGTCATGAAAGAGTAAGTACCAAAACGGAGTTGGGTGCTGGGCTGCCGCATTAGTTACTTTCCTGTTGCCATGACAAAATGCTCCAACAAAAGCAACTGGGAAAAGAAAGGCTGTATGATGGCTTACAATTCCAGGGGCTGCATGTCCACCATGGCAGAAAGACATGGTGGCTGGAGCAGCAGGCTAGCTGACCACACTGCATCTAACACACAAGAAACAGGAAGTCCAGCCTATGTAGATTCAGGATCCAGCTGTAGCAGCCTACTTTTTCTATCAGGGCTCCACCTTCTGAAGTTCAGAACTATCCCAAACAGTACCATGATCTCAGAAACAGGTGTTCAAACACATGAGACTATGGGGGATAATTCATATTCAAATCACAACAGTTGTTAACAGACACCACAGCTGCCTGCTGGAATGCTGAAGTTCACATTGTTAAATCCCTTCAGGAGCCAGACAGGTATGAGTTGTTGGTTTTACAACTGATAACAACAACTCAGTCTTCTACTGAAGCTGAAACAAGAGGAAACTGGAAACTTTCCTATAACTCTGTCATTATAATAGACCTTCCAAGAAAAGGACATCTCCCAGGAGAAAGTAGAGTGATGTCTTAGTTTGGGTTTTATTGCTTTGAAGAGACACCATGACCATGGCAACTCTTATAAATGAAAACATTTAATTGGAGCTGGATTACAGTTTCAGAGGTTTAGTCCATTATCATTATGGAGGGAAGCATGGAAGAGGGCAGGCAGACATGGTGCTGGAGAAGGAGCTGAGAGTTCTACATCTTCATCAGCAGGCAGCAAAAAGAGATTGTCTCACTGGGCACAGCTTGAGCATATACAGGACCTCTGATCATACCTGCATATGACACACTTCCTCCAACAAGGCCATACCTCCTCATAGCACCACTCCCTATGGGCCAAACATTCAAACACATGAGTGTGTGGAAGCCATACATATTCAAACCACCACAAGTGACTCTAGGTGAAAGGATGCCACTTCTTTATATGGGAGCTGTGATTAATCCCTCTAATTAATCTCTCTGTTGTTTTGGAAATTCTAGAAAACAAAATAAATAGTTTAGAAAAAAGGGTCATGATTTAAAGCACATTTGTTAGTGTAGATTCCATAGAAAACATTCAGCTCATACTAGGTGCATATTGTACATGCACAAGAGAAGTGAAAATGTGGAACTTAGCACAATTTATAACTCACCATGGGCTTGTGGAGAGTATCAGTGAAACAGTACGTCTTCTCTGAGACCGGCAAGATGGCGCGGTGGGTAAAGGCGCTTACTACACCAACACTGAGGCCTGCGCTTGATCCTCAGGACACATGTGGAGGAAGGAGAGAATTGACTCACGCAAGCTGTCCTCCACATGCATGTCACGGCACAAGTGTGCCACGTCAACAGACATACATGCATACACACCACTACAGAGGGAGGTGCACATACATGCAAAATGCACCCAGAGTCAATAAATGAAGGTGTAGCCATCCCGCTGTTTCTCTTCCATCCCGTTCTTAAAGAGGGAAGTGTGGGCTTTGTAATCAGGATATTTTTTTAATAAACTCGGGCCTTTTGAGTTATTTAAGAAACACTGATATAATATTCAACCCTCCTGGCAAATGAGGAACATGTGAGCATGAAAGTGAAGGTTTTCCTTTTACACCTGTGCAGAGAATTTTTTGTGATTAACCAGGAATGTTATTGACTTTCACAACTTACAGTAACACTTCTGCCTCTGGGGTGACATCAGCTCCCTAGAACTGAGGAATAGCAGATCTATCAGTACCTTGAGCATGGGGTGTGATCCAGGAAATCCATAACAGTTTTTATGTGCTGTACTGAAGATGAATAGGCTTTGGACACAAGTATCAGTGATATACAAATACCCGATACAATGTTCTCTTTCTTAGTCCCCTAGGTACAGACATTGTCGTGGTAGGGAATGGTAATACTGACTGTCATCCATGCTCACAGTGATGCAGTTTATCTGATTATAAGTTTCTCTTTTTCCGTGTCTCTTGATGTCTACTGTAATCATATCTCTTTCTGTGATAAAAATATCTTGAATTTAAAAATAACACAAGTTATGGAGGGAAAGAGTTCATAATATTTTACAGTTCCAGGTTCCAGTCAAACATCACAGGGAAGTCAAGGCAGGAACTTGAAGTCCGTAGTCACATCCACAGTCAGGAACAGAGAGGAAATAAACACACATTGTATTCAGCTCACTTTTTCTACCCTTAGGCAGTAAGGGACCCAAACTCAAGGGAAAGTGGACTGGCTCTTTCCACATTAATTAGCAAAATCGAGGCAATGACTCACAGACATCCCCAAATACCAGCTCCATACAGACAGCTGAGAATCTCTTCCCAAATTAGTCTACATTGTGTCAAGCTGACAACGAAAACTAACCCTCACGGTATCCCACAGCCCAGCACAAGAATAGTTTCGACACTGCCATCTGATAAACTTCTCACCAGAAAGTGTGACAGGGGCCTAGATCTACCACACCAGGGGTTCTGGCAGTTTCTGCCTTGCCTTGGCTTGTGAATTTACCCCCATTTGATCCATTGTGTGTGTTAGAAGGAATAAGAGGAGGTACAGATGTTAATTTCATCTCTCTCTCTCTCTCTCTCTCTCTCTCTCTCTCTCCAGCATCTTTGGGGCCTACAGCATGGATGTGATCACAGGCACATCATTTGGAGTAAATGTTGATTCCCTCAACAACCCACAAAATCTCTTTGTACAAAAAGTGAAGAAACTCTTGAAATTTAATTTCTTGGATCCATTCTTCCTCTCAGTGAGTATGTACATGAACATTGCATTATTTCTGGGTTTTTTCCATTTTTTCCATTTTATTTTCAGCAGTGTCACGCACTTTATAATGGATTTTAGTCATTCTCACTTCCCTGTTCCCCTCTTTCATCCTCCCCCTTTCCCACTGGTAAACTTCTTACAGTTTTGTGAACTTTATTTCACATACATACACATGGCCCATTTAAATAGGCTGATTTCTAGATTTTTGGCATATTTAAAGATATTCACAGTCCTCATTGTTGTCAGCTGTGGGATCTTTTTGTCAACTCAGAAGCCATGTGAGTTTAGCTATCAACTCTGTACCTTTCTCAGGTATAAGCAATTAGAAGTCTAGTTTCTAACTTCCTGTACATAGAATTGTACAATTTGTCACCTTTCATGTCTAGTTTCCTAATTGTTTAAAAACTTCATGAAGGGCTGGAGGGGTGGCTCAGCCATTAAAGGCTAGTCCCACCAAGACTTCCGAAGTTCTCGTGTCCTGAAGGATGTTTCTGTATGTTCTTTCTATTACACAGTCGAGCATCCTTGAGGTGAATTTTACTTAGTTATGGTATAATAAAATTTCTTTTGAATTAGTGTGCTGTATTTTAATAGTCACTTGGTTTGATGTTTTATTATTTTGGTGAACATTTTGCAACTATATTTACAAGTGATGTTTGTTTTTAGTTTTCTTTCTGAGCGATGTGAGTTTGATTATGGGGCTAAAGCTCCGTAAACCTGTAGAGAATTTTTGAGATGCTTTGCTTCTGTATTTTAGAAGTGTTTAGGGGAAAGGGCGTTGATTATCTGTGAATAGTTGGTAGAATCCACCACTGAAATCTTCTGGTCTTAGGCTTTTCCTGTGGACAGCCTTCTTTCACTAATTCTTTCTCATTATGTCACAGGTCTATTATACATGATACACAAATATTTTTGAGTCAGTTTCTATAATTTGTGTATTTCTAGGAATTTGTGCATTCTAGCTAAATTATGTAATTAAAGCCCTGTTCTAATCTTCCAATTACTAATAGAATGTTTTAATATGCCCTGGTGTTTTAATATCAATATTATTTCCCTAAACCATTCACTATTCACACTAGCAATTTGGGTTGTTACTATTTCTAGGGCAATCTCAGCTAACATTTTGCCAATTCTGAAGATATTTTAGAAGAAGCATTTTTCACTTCAACTGACTTCCTCTATGTTTTTTTTTTTTTAACTTACATTCTGCTTTGGTCTGTACTATCCACCCCCTCTCTTCTCTCTTCGCGGCACTTCCTGTAACATGTTGTCCTTTAAGATCAGCTTTTTTTTCCCTCAGCATCCTTAAATTTTCGTCTGGATGTTGCTTTGTCTGCATCCTTGTGAGAGTTTTCTTTATTGGTATTAATACTATTACTGTTGGTGTTGTTAGTTGTGTATGTGTGGAAGTGGAAGTGCTATTTGTGAACATTGGAGGAAAAGATTTGGAAATCAGATCTCTCCTTCTACGATGGGTTCCAGGAACCAAACTCAGTTAGGTTGCACAGTAAATGATCTTACCTGCTGAGCCATCATCTCTCCAGCCCCTATGAGTTGTTCATTTTGTGTCTTTTTTTTTTTCACTCTTCATTTTAACACAATTTGGAACTGTCCCATAGGTCTTTGGCCTTTTAGCTATGGAGGAGTGTAGTGATAATTAATTTACATATTAGTTTTCCAACTTTTCTTCTGTACTTGGACCCTGGCCTCATTCCCTGATGGGTTAAGAACAGAGACTATAGTATCTCTAGCCTGAAAATTCTATGTCTATCTGCCTTCACCTGCCTGCCTGTCTGTCTGCATCTGCTCGTGCATGTGCACATACACAGTTTTATAGAGTATGTAGATCAGAAAAAACCTTCGGTGTCATTTCTCAGGTTCCTCCTGCCTCATTTGAGACAGGCTCTTTCACTGGCCTAGAACTTCACCAAGTGAGCTGGGCTAACTGGCTGTCCAGCTTCCAGGAATTCCATGGCTGAGACACTGCACGTGGCTTTAACATGGGTTCTGGAAACCGAACACAGATCCTCACATTTACAGGGCAAGCACTCTACCTGCTGAGCCATCTCTCCAGACCGGAAAGACCTTTCTTGAACATCATGATGAGCTGCAACTATAGACTAAAGCCTGATTTATCCAAACAGACCTTAGCCTGACATGTAAATGGTCAGAGGTCAAGGAATTTAACCTGAAACTATGCAGCAGGCACCACTGATATCACTGATCCATTGGCATGCCCTTTTCCACCAATGGCCTGGAACCTGAGCAATAGCATAGAGGGAATGCATCTTGGTTGAGCTCCTGATGGCTTTTATTGTCCTGAGTTTTAGAACAAGTGTAACCATTCCAGGTAAATTATATATTTACATGGTTTCTCTTTTCTTTCCCCTCTAGTACTCTTTCCATTCCTTATCCCAGTTTATGATATGCTCGAAATCAGCGTGTTTCCAAGAGATGTTATAAGGTTTTTTAGAACTTCCGTAGAACAAATGAAAGAAAAACGCATGCAAGAAAAAGAAAAGGTAATAACTGGTCACGCGAGGATGTTTGTTTATTGATAAAGTGTTAAAATGTGTATTGTGTGCCTATACCATATAAAACTGGACTATGCTAAGAAATGCATTTTTTATTATATTTTGAAGAAACTGAAGAGTTGGGAGTAGAGAGATAAATAAGCTAGGAAGAAAGCATTTAAATTAAATGATACATATTATGATCAATGTGCCATGAAATAAATATTTTTGAGATGAGAACTTCACATGCCATAAAAAATCCCTTGCATGCAATTTGTGAGGATATAAATGAGTTAAGGGGGTTATGGAAACCTTTATGGATATACCTCAAAAAGTTAAGTTTGTAATTTTCTCAGTGCTAAGGATAAAACAGCGGACCGTATGCAGGGTGGCAAACATATCATCCTTGAATAGGGGTCCAAGTTGCTCTGGGTGTACAACTCAGCTTATTCTAGAGTTGCATGCTGGGAACAGAGTTTATGACTTTAATGTTGGGCCAGAAAATCACAATGGTACAACCATTATTAATGGTGCATTTCTTCAAGGATTAAGGTCTGTGATCTTAGTTCATATCAGGGGGAAAGGATGAGCAAAAAGTTAAAACTCCTATAGGATCCAGTCATCTTCCTGCTGGTCATAAGCCTGTGTGAAAAGCATATGTACTCCCATGTGCATTGAGGCCATTTAAAAAATTCCAAAAGCTATCAGAGGAATGGTAGTTCCTTTGAAAGTTCTATCTTGAATCAATGATATGTGTCTAAAAATGTTTAACCTGGTTTGAACATCATACAATACATGCATGTATCAAAACCCAACTATACCCATGGATAGGTGAATTTGTTATTTTTTTAAAGTATGCCTTAACATAAATATTTAAAATAATTAGATGAGAAGCCTAGAAATGGCTCGGTTATTGATAGTTGACCGATTCTTGCAGAGGACCAGATTTCCAGCACCCATACTGAGGGGGGGATTCACAGAATACTGTAACATTAGCATCATGGAGCCCAGTGCCCTCTTCTGTCACTTCAGGACACCTGCACTCACACATGCACATACTCACACAGAAGCACACATATTTATTTTTATATAAATAAAAATAAATCTTTTAAAAATGTGGGACACAGAGAAACAGGGGCTCCAAAAGAAGACCAACATAGCCAACTAACCTGAGCCTCGGGTGGTGGAGTTTGTGGAGACTGAAACACCAACCAAGGACCATGTATTACTGGACCTAGGCCCCTACACATATGTACCCAATGGACAGCTTGGTCTTCATGTGTGTTTCCTGGTAAGGGGAGCAGGGCTGTCTCTAACAAGGACTCCCTTGCATGCTTTGAGATCACTTCCTTGTGGCAGGGCTGCCTTGCCAGGCCACTGTGGTGGAGAATGCGTTCAGTCCTGATATGACTTGATGTGCTGAGATGGGTAGGTGGGGGAGGGCTCCTCTTTTCTGAGGGGGGAGGAAGGGACTAAAGGGAAAAGGGAAGGAGGATTGGAATGGGAGGAGAGAAGGGAGGGGCTGCAATTTTGTGGGGTGTAAAATAAATGAATAGATGATAGATAGATAGATAGATAGATAGATAGATAGATAGATAGATAGATAGATAGATGTGGAACAAGAGTTACTATATCCCTTCCTAAAAGGAAAATTATTCTTTTTAAACATCACTTTCCCGATACTTTAATTTACCATTGGTAAGGAATAACTTCACTTCCAAACCTATTATTTTATGAATTTTCCAAAAGAAATCTATTTTAAATTATCTGGTGATGTTCAGTCTCCCTTATTTTTAGGTTTGTTTGTTTGTTTGTGTTTGGAGAGATAGTATGACTATGTAGTCCAGGCTTGCCTTTAACTCTCAGTCATCCTGCCTAAAAAGCTAGGAATACAATCATTTACTAACCTGCCTGGCTGACCTAAATTAACTTTGGGCCTCTCCTGCCTTGAAGTGGAGACAAGGCTATCCAGGTAGTCAGGCTTTATTGTGAATAGCCTTTATTTCAGAGTAAGGAAGTCCATAGGTCAGGGAGGCAGGACTGGGTGACACCTCCCCCTCAGAGAATCATAGCATTCTATTTCAGTGAAACATTTCAGGATGCTCACCCCAAAACTACTGATAAGACAGGACTAAGATAGGAGGACATGGATTGAAGTCCAGAACTTCTTCCTGGGTAAGCACATTTGAGAAAAGAAGGAGCTGACCAGGGCTGATCAGAACCCAGAGAAGTCAGGGTCGAGGGCAGTAAAGACCAGCACAACTGGACACACAACTGGAGTTTGCTCAGGAAAGCACTCTGCTGTCCAAAGCTGCTCTGTGCACTAGGTGCTTTGGCACCCCAGTGAGATTTCCTGACTTAGGTAAGTATTATTCTCAGAAGCATGGCTTTTTCTGAACTTTTGACTCTCTCTGCTCACACACCTTCCAAAACTTTTTTTTTTTTTTTTAGCAAAGATTGGATTTTCTTCAGCTGATGATTAACTCCCAGAATTCCAGAGACAAAGAATCTCACCAAGGTAAACAAAGATGGGTCATATCTACTGATATGGAACCACAAAGACAGATGTTTTTTCTGGGAAATATGCAAGGGGCTTTCCATGTAGATGAACATATCTGTAAATTACAGAATAACATTTTTTTAGATATAATACATGCAGCCAGAGGAACTTTCTAGAAGCACAATGTTGTTTATGTGTTCAAAGCCTGAAGGGCAGCCATAAGCATGTACTTCAGGCTTGGATGTCATTGGTGGTCTCTAGATCTTGTGCCACAGAACAAGTTCTATTTCAGCCTCATCTAGATCACCCAAGTCAGAAACTGTGCCTGGAGATTTGTGTCTGCACACCCAGTGGTCAGGAGAAGCCCCACAATGGTGACAGTCACTGGCCACTTCTCCCACACTTTCCCCTCCAACACGATCACACATTAATCCTGTTCCCTTACTGTCATAATTTATTTTGACACACAGATCCAATGACATTCATCTAGTGTAGAAGCTCTATCATATGAACTCCTAAATCCTTTCCTAAGCTAACTAATGTTCATTTATTAAAACTATTAAAACTAAACAGCTTGTGTCTCCACTTGGCTACCACAACAAAGGGCAAAGTGTGGAAGTTTGCATCCATCCTCTACTTTCATGTATTGGTTATTTTCTTCTTGCTTGAGAAAATTCATGACAATGAGAAATCTAAAGAAGGGAGTGTTTAACTTGATGTGGGATTCAAACTAATCATTCACTCATTTTTGGAGACTTGGGAACTCATGTGACCAGCATGGTTCCAGGAAGTGTGGCCAGGCTACCAAACCTCAAACTCTCATCCCACTGACCTGCTTCTTCCAAGGAGGCTACACCCTTCAAAGCGTCAATGCCACCTGGGGACGAAGTGTTCAGACAGTTGAGATTGAGGAAATGCTTGACATTCAAACCACAGTAACACAAGATTCATGCTCACTGAGTCAGAGAATATGATTGACCATCTTTTCACCAAGAATAGATGTCATGATCAGCAAACCAGAGCCCTGAAACATTCATTTTTCACTGTTTTTTTTTTCACATTTGAATTTACAAGTTTGGGGCAGGCCACATGTTTCTAAAGGTCTGGTTCCACAGCCTACACAGTGCTAAAGTGTTCGGTGCTGAACTGAGCTGAGCTTCTGTGCAGATTAAAACCCAAGAGGGAGAGGAACTTGGGTCAGGAGCTCTGTGTGGGTGGCATGGAACACAGCTACACAGCTGGGAATGAGAACTACCAAGGAAGATAGCATTCAGCCATGACTTGTTAACTTTAACCTGTTCTATGAACACGTGTTTTTGTGTGTTTTGTGCTCAGTGCTCCTTCTACTGGCCTTTTCTTTCTTTTACTACATTAGTGCATTTATTAGAATGAGATCAGTCACCACCCCTTAGCTTCTTATTTAGCATAATTTCTGGGCTCATCCATTTTGGAAGGCTAGTAATCCTTGCTTATCAAGTGAGATGGTTCACAAAAATAGCACACTTCATGAAAGCTGTTATTTTGATGACAACTTTTGAGAAGAATTTGAGAAATGTAAGTTTGCTTTGAGACTCTGTGTTTCAACTTCACTGATGCTGTGAGTCCACAGACTACACTGAGTATCTTTAATGTCATTGCCTTGGTGTGTGTAGCTCGCAGATCTGCTAATGCTGCATGAACTCAAGTCTTTGTATTGAATGCTCATCCAAGTGTTCCAGCTATGTTTTACCAAGAACAATTTCATTTTTCCCAAGAGATGATACTGTTCCTTATTTTATCTGTAAATTATACCCCCTGGAGCTGGCTAGGTATCTCCATGGTGGGAAACACCGCACGTGCACAAGAACTTCAGTTTGAATTCTCCCAGCACCTACGTGAGAAGCCAGGCATAGCTGGACATAAGTGTAGCCCCAGCATGTGAGGGCAGAGATACACAATCCTAAAGTTCTCTACCTAGCCAGCACAGCTGAAAGGGCAAGCCTGCAGGTCTCTAAGAGACCCTGATGCAAGGAAATAACAGGGAAGATTATGGACATGGCAGAGAAAGACATCCACAGAACTGCAGCGGCATGGGAATGTGAACACTGACAAGCCAAGTCTCTGGATAGTCAGCTCTACTGCTCTCTAGAAGACGTCCTGCTCCTGCCTCCAACCAGCAAGTACCTACACCATATACACACATCACACTCACGTATGCTCACACACATACCACCCTATACACACTCACGTATATTCACATACACACACTGAATATACCACTAACACATGCATACACAAGCACACACATACCAAATATACCACACTCATGCACACTCATACACTCATACATACAGCACTCATACACACACACATACACTGCGTATAGCACTCACACATACATACACACACTCTGAATATAATCACGCTATTTTTTAATTAAGCAAAATGAAAGTTTAAATGTGCCATACTTGCCTGTCTGTAAAGGAGTATTGGGAAATTTGTATTCTTTAAAAAGAGGAAATAAGGGGCTGGAGAGATGGCTCAGTGGTTAAGAGCACCAGCTGCTCTTCCAGAGGACCGGGGTTCAATCCCCAGCACCCACATGGCAGCTCACAACTGTCTGAACGGTTCCAGAGGATCAAACACCAATGCAAATAAGATAAAAAGTAAATTATTTTTTTAAAAAGAGGAAATAAAAAGTGAACAAAACATGTAGACTTTTTTTTTCTACAATCATGCCCCGTCATCCAGAAGCATGCTAAAGACACTGTGCCATACCACATAGACATGCTTTGTCTCTACTTTGCCCAGCTAGGGTGCTTTTGGGGGTGTCAGGATGAAGAGCAGACAGGTAAGAGGGGTGTAACTTGGGGAAACTGGATTGAAATGACTTCTCCATTTTACCCCTTTGTGAGGGAATGAAAACCAAACCCGATAGTCTCTGTTGTCTGTAGGGATTTGTGATCTTTCTTTGGGTAGCTTCTCATTTAATTTACCATGATGTATACTAACCTCCTTCACCTAAAATGTCTGTCCTAGACTGAGGAGATGGCTCAGCTAGTAAAGACACTTACTGCCAAGCCCGAAGAGCTGAGTTCAAACTCCAAGACCCAAATAACAGGAAAAGAAAGAAAGAAAGAAAGAAAGAAAGAAAGAAAGAAAGAAAGAAA
>NW_026596466.1:6112320-6117525 GCF_907164565.1 Psammomys obesus
AAAGAAAGAAAGAAAGAAAGAAAGAAAGAAAGAAAGAAAGAAAGAAAGAAAGAAAGAAAGAAAGAAAACACTCTTGCAAGTTTTCCTCTGACTACTAAACACATACTTTGGCATGCTGGAGTTTACATGTCCATCCTCCCATCCATCCATCCATCCATGTAAAAATAAATGAAATAAAATGTACTTCCTTTCCCTTCAGGTTTATCTGATCTGGAGATTGTGGCTCAGTCGATTTTCTTTATTTTTGCTGGGTATGAGACCACCAGCAGTGCCCTTTCCTTTGCTATGTATTTGCTGGCCACACACCCTGATGTCCAGAAGAAGCTGCAGGATAAAATTGATGCCGCTCTTCCCAATAAGGTGAGGGAAGGGACCTACAGGGCATAGTGGGAAGAAGCTCTGACATGCATTCACGGCTCCTTGTCCCGACCATCTTTCAACAAAGTTACAAGCATTGATCTTTTGCCATCTTTACCTAAGAAGGCTCTGAAAGAAGAAATTAATGGGAAACAGACACTATATGCTGTTTCTTTATGAAAATAGCATCTTTGTAGATGAATGTTGGCATATATTTATTCATTGTCTGTCACCAAAAAACTACCAAGAAGCAATCACAAAATCACGGTGGCATAGAGGTGCAAGCATTGGTTAGTAAAGTGTCTGGATAGTCTGTGTGGAGGCCATGTGCTGCGCCGTTGCCTTCTGCTGGCTGAGTGGGACTGGCCACGGCTGGCTGGGCTAGGCAGATTGACTTAGCACCGCCCCACACAGCTCTCTCTGCTCATTGGGGACCCTGAGTGGTGCTCTTAACCCTAAATCAAGATCTTTCCAAAAATCCCATAAAGTAATAGTCACAGCAGTCTTTACACCTCTACCCAAACCAGGGAGCTGTGCGGTGTGCGGTTACCTGGCTTACGGAGTGGCCTGGCTGCCTTGTCATTCTCTTCAGAGCTCACAGGAAAGCCCTGAAGGACAACCAGCAGGCAGAGCCAGAAGCAGAGGACAGGGCTGAGTGATGGAGGCTGTTCTCATTGCGGCTTTTACCAGGGTTGAAATTGAACGTTTTGATAGCAGTGACTTTAGTATCGTTAGTATATAAGAGACTACTAGTACCTCCTCAAATCGCTTTTAGTTAAATTTAAAATGTTTAACTGAAATAGAACTACATCACTTTCCTTCTTCCCTTTCTTCCCTCCAGCCTATGCCTCAAACCTCTCCCATCCCCTCACTCACAAGTCGATAACTCCTTTTGATTACTATTGTTACCTAAATATATGTATATGTTTGTATGTATGTGTGTGCATACAAACACACACTTCCTGCTGAGTCCATTTTTGTTGTTCGTGTACATGTGTTTTCAAGGCTGACCACTCTGAGGGGCAGCCAATACAAAGGCTTATCCCTGAGAGAGGCTAGTTCTCCCTCTTACAGCAGTCATTGCTTGCCTGAAGTTCTTTATCTAGGAGTGGGACCATGTGAAATTGTCTCCTTGTGCATTAACATGTCCATTAATATTGTCACTGTCTTGTTCTTTCTCATTTTTAAGAGAGGCTGTTTCACAGCAGACTCCTACTTACAAGCTTTCAACCTCCTCTTCCTCATGTTCCTGAGCTGTAAGTGCAGGAGTTGTAATAGACATCCATCTGCTGGTGCTGAGCTCCCATGATCCGCTGATCTCTGTACTGTGTCCAGATGTGCTTTCCTGAGATGGTCTCTGATGTTGATGTAAAGAGGGGCTTCTTTAATGAATGGTAGTAGCTATTTTTATCTGGTCTAATGTTTCTAAATTCCATATATAATAAAAAGAATGACCGTGCAAGATATTTGCAACTAAATAAGAAAGGGATTTTCTTTCAGACTGGAAAGATGGCTCATCAATTAAAGTTTGGCCGTTGTTTCAGAGGACTCGAGTTCCGTTCCTGACACCTACATCAGGATGCTCACAACCATGTGCAGCTATAGTTCTAGAGGCTCTGAAACCCTCTTCTGCCCCCCCCACCCCAGAGCACGTGAATTCCCATGCACAAACCTCTACACAAATGCATACACATAAATAAAAAGAAAGGGTTTTTTTTAAAGATTAGTTCTCATTTACATTTGTAGTCTTTGATGCAGATGTGGAAAGTAACTCTAACTGTAATGGTTCCTGACATGATAAGGAAAAAGTGTTCCATGGTGATGTTGAGCCTGGGTTCCAGGTTATCCTGAAAGGTTGCCCCCCCATGGGATATTGAACAGGCTGAAGACTGTGAGTTCTTCAAATGCCTTGTGGAGGCTAAGGGTCTTTATCAACGGGAGTTACTCTGTGGCTCTCTGCCTCGGACCAGCCCAGTCGGTCCCACACCCGCAGGAAAATCAGGTGTTTGGATTTTCAGGTTAGGCACAGGTAGGCAAATTGACTGACAGTCAGAGACCACACCAAGTAGTGTTTTGAATCTGCTGCGTTTTATTGAAGTCAAGCCAACACTTTTATAGTGAATACATATAGAAGCAACTGAAGTTGACATATTTCCTGGATCATTTACAAAGTTTATATTTTAACTGAAAGGCGATCTGGTAAAAGGCAGTGTCTACAAAAAATCTTGGCCTAAAAGCCTTTTAAGCAGAGCAAACATAGAACTAGTGACTATTTACGCAGCTTTATTGCTGCTAATTTAGTGAGTAGAGGGCCAGGGACTGTTAATAGTCCTCGGAGCTAAGTCGGCTAAAGATTTACAATTCTCCCTAGAGATAAGCATCAGGAGGAATTACTCCTGTTTGTCTTGCTAAGGATTTACAATCTTTCCTTAGAGATAAGACGCTCGAGCCAGTCTGTCCATAAAACTCATAGTATAATATAAAACCTTCTGACCTCCTATGTTTGCCTATCTTCTTTCTGCCTCATCATAAACACCTGTGTTTGATAATGGTTTTGTAGTAGTTTTACTGCAGTGGGAATATCCAGAGCATTTATCCTAACAGATCCTGATTAAATATTTTCTTTAGAAAGCCCTAAAACTCTTGTCCCTTTATTACCTACAGTGTTTGTTTTTTCCACAAGCAATTCCTGATGCTGAATCTGATTTATTGCCTGTCCTAAAATTTTATTTTTCTTCCACTCTTATTTGCTAAAGCTTTTAGTAATCTATCAGAAATGTGTTTCCTTGAATAGTTAACTGTGCTGTTCTAAGAATCCTAGAGAAACAGCAAAAAAGCTCATCAATCCACTCTTGCAACTGAGTAAGCGTGGGACTCTCAGAATTCGTCTTTTTGGCTTAGGTGGCCATGTTAGGGTTCTTGCCAGTGACCTCCAGGGAGCTTATTTCCAAAGAAAACGTATCTCCCGTCTAGTAGCACAATCTATTGATATGCTACACTGACGACACTGGAGAGGGTGTAGCAGCTCTCCAAAGTCCACAGTGAAACTCCATAGATGAAAATTAATTCAAAATACTAATTTATAAATCTCTGTCCCTCTCCCTCTCCTTTCACTCCCTCCCTCTCCCTTCCCACCCCTCCAGGCACCTGCTACCTATGATGTCCTGCTACAGATGGAGTATCTAGACATGGTGGTGAATGAAACTCTCAGATTATATCCAGTTGGAGGCAGACTTGAGAGGCTCTGTAAGAAAGATGTCGAGATCAATGGAGTGTTCATTCCCAAAGGGACTGTGGTGATGGTACCAACCTTTGCTCTCCACAAAGACCCAATGTGCTGGCCAGAGCCTGAGGAGTTCCGCCCTGAAAGGTACAAGGAAGTGGGAAAGAGAAACTACCCCAAGCCAAACTAGTCCAAGTATGATGTGTTATCTTTTGATACTGAAGATGTATTTGTAGCAACAACAGTCTGTGTGTGTACGTGTGTGTGTGTATGTGCATGTACGCATGAGCTGTCTGTCTGTTTCCATAACTTTTAGGAAAGTGTAGCATCTGCCAGAATTTCCTTGGCACTCTCATTTTACACGTTGTGCTTTTCATTCATCCCAGGTTTTTCTTGCTGTTTCCACTAGTGGTCCCCATCACCTTTAGAGAGCAGGTGCACCTCCCATTTGGTGAGGCTTTGTGAATGGTGTTGCTCTGTGCCTGGAGGCTGTCTTCCCTACAGTTGGAGCTGCCCTGCTGAGGACAGAGGAGCCCAGAGGTTCTCACACTCCTGTCTCTAGCTGTCATCCTAGCCAGCTCCCTTACACTCAGGGACTCTTCAAGGCTACCTTACCTGTTTGTCTAGAAGCCTGAGACAGCCTTCTTTAGAGGTAGTTCAAGAATATTTTTCTGGAAATTTTGGAACCAAGGTCAGGTTTTAAGTCTAAATATACTGTTTGCTTGTTCTCCTGTTATTAACAAAAACAGAGAATGGATGTTTTCAGCACTGTGTCTAGCAAGTCAGAGGAGCTATCATCTAGACATGTGCTAACCCTCCCAGTGGACCTTCCCTTGTCAGGGTACATGTCTGGTGGCTGCGGCATGCCTGCTGCAGCTGTATTTACTGAGGCGGTCCACTGGAGTTGATCCACCTCAATGACGTCTGTGTTCCCTGCCGTCCCAGCAGTCCCACTCCTATAACACTGTGACTATAAAAGCACAAAACATTGTTTACATTTATTTGGATTATTTTAATAATTAAACAGATATTACATGCCTACTTTGTATGAGGGATCATTCCAAACACTGTTAAAATCCAAATATTAATATAATATTTGGCAAATACAGAATGTTTGACAAATTTCCAAGAGTAGTCTATAGAGATTAGTATACACGACACTAAAAATGAATCTCTATATGCCCAGCAACCATTCTCCCACATTAGCTGTTCCACACACACCTTCCACAACTCTCTCTCAACTGTCATGGTGTGTGTGTGTGTGTGTGTGTGTGTGTGTGTTTGTGTGTGTGTACATATATGTGTGTGATGCATGTATGTGTAACATACAACCCATAAATATTTCAGAATTTTCTTCAAAATATAAAATACAGTTTAAAATGCATAACCATATTATAATTATCACCCTCCTCAAATAATTATTCTTCTCTTAAATATTTAATGAATCATTTAAATAAAATGTCTCTACCTATCTATAATTTTATACCCAAGGAAACATATAAAGAAAATCTTCGATAATTACATTATAGTGAAGTGACTTTGTAAATTTTATAAAATATCTGATTTAAATACTGACTTAAGGAAGGAAGGAAGGAAGGAAGGAAGGAAGGAAGGAAGGAAGGAAG
>NW_026596466.1:6117535-6143962 GCF_907164565.1 Psammomys obesus
AAGGAAGGAAGGAAGGAAGGAAGGAAGGAAGGAAGGAAGGAAGGAAGGGAAATAGAAAGAATCAAAAGAAGGAGGAAGAAGCAAAAGCAGATAATGAAAGAAGGGATGAAAGGAAGAGAGGGATAGAGGAGAACAAGAAGGAAGAAAAGTGGAAAGAAAAGAAGGGAAGGTAGGATGAGGGCAAGAATGGAGAAAGGAATTGAGAGGGAAGGAATGAAAGGAGAAAAGCTGGGAGGAAGTGGAAAATAAAAAGAAAGACAGGACATGTAGTAAAAAATAAACAGAATAATTGAGAAAAGAGGAGAGAACTGCAGAGTGAACGGGAAAAACAAATTTTTCAGTAGTGGCAGATCTTTCATCCTCTGAGCCCAGTGAGCAAGTGACAAGCAGAAGTGTTAGCTGAGGCAACAACACACTTTCCTTCAACTGGTCTCATTTCTTATGTGTCGGAATACGAACACATCACTGTGCTAAATGCACTTTTCTTGTTTAAAAATAAATTTTCATAAACTGAGTGTAGTGACCCATTCCTTTAATCCAGCACTTAAGAGGCAAAGGGTGGTGGCTCTCTGTTCTACACAGAGTTTCAGACCACCCAGGGCTACACACTAAGACCTGGTCTCAAAGATGGATGGATGGATGGATGGATGGATGGATGGATGGATGGACGGACAGATAGATAACAATGTGCTATCTTGAACAGCATTGACTTTATCTCAATGCAATTTAAAGCTTCTCCATAATAAAGGGAGAGGCCTGTGGCCCACAATTCCTACAGTGTATCACCCACTTCAAGGAAATATCACAGAGGAAGGGGTGAACTATGGTGGCTAGAGAGTTGGGAGGTGTGCTATAGATTGTCTTCTGGATAAGACATGGCCATTTCCATCATAAATAAAAGCATCTGTGACCACCTATAAAAGACTTACACACACACAAAGAGGCATGAAAGTGGGAGGGGAACTGGTTGGGAAAAACGAATTGAAAGAAATGGGGTCACAGTGTGTTGTATATAACTAAGAAACTGCCAAAGATTAACTCTAAAAAGCCCCGGCAAGATTTCCACATCCAGCCCAGGGAAGCTTCCAGTCTACCTCTGCTTATGGGTATCTAAAAGATACCCACAATCAGCTGTTGTGGTTCATGCTTCATGAACTTGTCTTCCTCTGCTCCTGTGGTACCAGGTTCAGCAAGAAGAACCAAGACAGCATCAACCCTTACACATACCTGCCCTTTGGGAACGGACCCAGGAACTGCATTGGCATGAGGTTTGCTCTCATGAACATGAAAGTTGCCCTTGTCAGACTCCTGCAGAACTTCTCCTTCCAACCTTGTAAGGAAACTCAGGTCAGTGTGCTTTCTCAGGAAGTTACATATGGGCTGGCTTTTTAATCGGGACATCTATATGCAAAGAAGTCTATAAAAGCTTACTTACTTTTTAGTTTATTCTATAAACCAAGTATCTTCTTTGGTGACATCTGCTGAGGGTTAGGGCCTTCGGTTTGGGGCCTGTGTCTTTTGCTTTAAAATAAATGTATAAAGATTTTCTAAATTCTGGGGAGTGGTTCATTCAGGAAAATGCCAGTGTTGTAAGCATGAAAAACTGAGTTTTACCCAGACCCTAATTTTTTTAAACTTGGATGGCTCCTAAGGAATGATATCAGAGGAAAAAAGTAGTTTGATGTACTTATAAAACATATTCATCCTTAATGAATCTCTCCCTTGCTTCTGTGATTGTTGACACTTCATCGCTCGACTCTCGCTGACCTTCATGTAACTGTTGCAGACCCCTTTAAAACTAAGAAAGCAAGGATTTTTCCAGCCAGAAAAACCCATCATTCTAACAGCTGTGTTAAGAGATGGAACCGTAAGTGGAGCCTGACAGAAAGTCTACCATAAGGCTGTGTCCCATGACACCAGAAGCCAATTTATTTTGTGAAGAAATGAAGATGGGATTGATTTTTTTTTCCTGTGTGGGAGAGTCTGGGCACTCACCAAGCTGCTCACCTCCCCTAGCCATCAAAGTTCATGCTTCCCCAAATAAACAAAAACAAGATAAGTGTGTGTGTGTGTGTGTGTGTGTGTGTGTGTGTGTGTGTGTGTGTTTATTTTTGTTTTTTTACTTTTGGGTTGGCTGGATTGGGTTGGCTGGTTGGTATCCCAGGCTGGCCTCAGACTCACTAAGTTGCAGCAGATATCCTGGAGCCCCTGACAGCACCTCCCAAATGCTGAGATTATGGTCCTGCAGTGCTGGGCCCAGCTAAACTGTTACAGCACAGAAGAATGGGCAGGTGTCTTCATTAGATAACAGTGCTGCTCTTGCTGTGAGGAACTTTTGCATAGTCAGAATATATTGGGTGAGGGTATGAATGGGTGGGCAAAGCAGTTATTGTGCAAGGGTAAAAACTAGAATTCAGAGCCCCAGGACAAAATTAAAAGATAAGAAGGCTTGAGGGCCACCCATAATTCCAGTACCAGAGAGGCAGGGGCAGGGAAACCTGAGGGCAAATGGACCAGCTAGAGCACTGCGATCTCCACACCTCAGTAAAGCAGCTTGGGAGGGAGGAATACCTTGTCACCCCCGAACTTCCACAAGTACCCTGCACATATGTGTACATGCAACCCCCCACAGACCTGTGTCCCCGAACGTGTGTACATGGACACAACATGCATACATACATATGCACAAATTTAATGAAAAGACTACGATTTCTGAAATCTGAACATGACGTGAGGGTGGTTCAGAGCAATACTTCCCCTACCCTACTGAAGGTAATTCATTCAGCCATGGAAGTCAGTCAGGCTTCCCATGAGCCATGCACATAAGTTATCAATTAAAAAAAAAAGAAATAGCGCACTGAGTGCAATGCTCATGTCACCAGACGCATGAGTCAGGAGGACCTAAGGGAGAGCACTGGGCACTGGCCTACCCTACTTACTCCATATTGTCCTGTTTCTGCCTCTCTAGCTTCTTTCTCCTGAGTTACTCTCCCATGTATTTATCTTGTATTGTATGAATGATGTGAGTGATTGATAAGCATTGAAGAACAAAGAAGCATTCACACAGCAATGAATCTACAGAACAGAGCACACGTGCAAACACACACACACACACACACTGAGAGTAACTTTGATGGTGAGGCTGTATCTCAGAGTAGGAGCAACCATATCGTGGGAATGCACACCATGAAAGCAGCAACAGCTTCTTTCAAGGTCCCTGCAGAGAAGCGAAACTGAAATAGAATTATTTACACCACTGGTTTGGCCAACATTACCTGTCTGTCTGTCTGCCATACACACCTTCCCTAGTCAGAATTTTTATTGCTGTGAGAAAGCACCATGACCAAAAGCAACTTGTGAAGGAAAGGATAGTCAGTCCACCATCCAGACCTGGCAGGGCAAGAATTCAAGGCCGGAATCTGGAGGCAAAAATTGCAGCAGAGGCCATGGGGAAGCACGGCTTATAGATTTGCTCTTCATGGTGGCTTGCTCAGCCTGCTTTCCCAGAAGCACATGACCACATCAATCAGCTGAGAAAACGCACTACAAGCAGCTGGGTGCACATCAGGAAAAGCCTAAAGATTCGTTTGTAAGGGAAACGGAAGCTGTGTTTTGAAGACCTGTGTTACAGGTGTTTCATCTGTTTGTAAGACATGAATCTAAAGTAGCCAGCAGGTTGGTTCTTGAACGATCTATGAATGGTATTCAGTTACTCAGGCAAGTAGGTCAGGGCTCTGTCCTGAGACAGGTGGAAGGAAAAACTCAGTCATGACAGTTTCTCTAACAAATGAGATGTGACCACCAGAGACCATAGAGTACACCACGTGGGTGATATCAGTCAAAAGACAACATGGCGCAGAATATCAGTGTTTCAACCCGACCTCAGGGATGTGGAGTATCAGGGAGGTGAAAAACAGGGCTCCTGTATTTGTGGAAGAGAATGTGGACTATGGTGAATACATGGATAAAAATTTCATGGGGCAAAAAGCAACAGTCATAGCTGATAGCATCATGTTTCTGAGCGATCAGACAAAAGGAAAAGCATAGAACAGATGACTCTTCTTTGATCATTGTCTGGCATACTCTCCTTTCCAAATCACGTAGAGTCTATAGTTTAAAGGTGAAGATTAAATTTTTTTCTATAAACAAAAAGAAAATGCTCAGCAGACTTGCCCACAGCAATATTTGGCATCAATTTTCTCCATTAAGATTTCTTCTTTCCAGATGATCCTAGCTTGTATCAAGTTGATAACAATAGCTAGCCAGCATAATACACTAAACCCATCCTTTAATTTTTTTCTATAAAATCTCAAACCTCAGGGGCTGAGGAGATAAGTCACTGGGTAAATAAAGTGCTTCTGTACAAGGGTGAAAAGAGGAATCATTTCCCCAGCATCCAGAAGGCTCCCTGGACTCTCTGTTTAGACAGTGTAGACAGTGGGTGATCGATCCTTTCTCACTAACTGAGGTGAGGAGCAACAGCAGAAGACACCTATGTCAGCCTGTAACCTACAGGCGTTCACAGGTGTGTGAGCGCCCACACACCTGAGCCTACCACACACTTACACGGTCTCCAAACTTCTGTTACTGATGTGTTAACACTGTTGTCAGTGAACCCCACTGTCTGTTCTCAGCGTGGCCTCCTTGATCAAATCTTCCCTCTTTGTCTTCCACTCCTACTCATCCCTTTGATGAACACATGCAGAAGGGCAGTTCAGCCTGCATTGTGGGGACTTTTGGAACCCAGACTTTTGAGCTATCCCTCATATCTGGTATCAGATCAATGGCAAGATTGCATTTATTTCCTAGCCTCATGCTCTCTTCCTGTAGTCTAAACTTGAACTTTGACTTGTTAGGGACACAGAAGCAGGTAAGTACATAACACTGATAAGTCTGTGTGTTTCAAACCTGTGTGGTTAATTTTACTTATAGCTTCCGGCTATAACTCATGTCTGTCCTCTGGCTGTGAGTCATCTGTGATTACAGGAAGTTGCTAAAGACATGCAGTAAATGATTCTATAAAGTGTGTGGGGGTTGGGGTGCTGAGGTTACCAGGATGTATTTCCAGTATGTAACGCCTGCCTGTACATCTGCAGCTCCAATCTCAGCACACACATCTTGCTGTGCTTAAAGCTAGCACTTAAAATAGAACAAAGTTCACGAAAAGCATGCCTCCTTTTATGGCCCATTGTACCCTAAGACTTTGCACTGGATTGCCACAATGCTGGCTGGGTTTTGGTGTCAGGAAATGATCAGGCTCTCCTACCCAGTTAGGCTACAAGCCTGTAGGTGAGCAGGAGAGACCAGGATCATATTACCCCTATAGCGAGATCCTCTTCAGCAAATTAAATGTTTCAGAGTAAACTGTGTTAGTTCCAAAAGAGTTTTATATTTTGTGTGCATTTGTGTGTGTATGCATGTGTGTGTGTGTGTGTGTGTGTGTGTGTGTGTGTGTGTAAAAGCATACATCCCTTTGTGGAGGCCAAAAACCAACAAAAAGTCTGTTTCTCAGTCACTCTCTACCTCACTTTTGAGATATTTTTATCTAGATCTGACTGGCCAGCAAGCTCCAGGGATCCTCCTGTCTCTACCTCCCCATCACCAGGGTTACATGTGTGACCTTCTGACCTGGATTCAGGAATTCCAAGTCAGGTCCTCACAGCTATGTGAACAATATTTCCCCCTTGTCCTGGGTTTATATTTTAAAAACATAAAGGATCTTTGAATTGGGGCAAACTCATTAAGCCAATCAAGAGTTAGGACACAGGGGGACAAGATGGCAGTACTAGGGGAACACTGTGACTGAGGAGCAGGACAACATTTTCCATACAGTGACCAAGAGACTGAACTCAGGGCCTTAAAACAACAGCGATAGTGTTTCCCAGGTGAGAGGAAACGCCCACGGTGTGGGAATCAGTTGGATCCACTCTCAGGTCACCCAGCCAGAACCTGGAAGAGATCCCAGGTCACGCAGGAACTAGGTTGCCAGACCAGAGCCGCATGCCTGCGTGTCCTGATCACCTTTTGTGTCCTGATCAGTGGGCACAAAAAACACCAGAGACTGGGAGTCTCAGTCTCGAGAAAACCCCACAGGAAAGGAAGGAAATGATACTGACATGGGTCACCCAGTCTTTCCCTGGAAAAAGTCTTGCAGACCGGCAGATATGAGCCGCCATCACTGAACTGGGCTCCAGCCGTGGGCACAGACAGTTGCTGCACGCCCAGCTCTCTGGCACAGACAGAGCTGTGCACCCCAGGGCACAAGAAACTGGGAGTCACTGTCAGGAGAAATTCTCACAGGGAACAAAGCAAAGGGGACGGACTTAGGTCACCCAGCATATCCCTAAAAAAGGTCCTGCAGAACGGCCCAACCCAGGGACCTGCTGTGCCACAGATAGCCTGCTGTTACCAGGAGAGCACTACCCACCGGCCACAGATTACTGCTTGGGTACTGGGGCACAGAGCCCCAACCTCAGACCTACAAAAGCCCAGAATCCCCGATATCAACCCCCAGATACTGCTCCAAGGGGCAACCAGTTATCACTAACAAAACTGACCAAACCATGGGATACACAGGTTACAGCAGCAGATCATTAAATTTACAACAAGAAACCTAGAAACAGGACAGCTGTCTTCAGGACTTCTCCAGGTGAAAGGAGAGCCCTCTCAACTAACAAGGACCACAGTTACCACTCATGTCTCTATGCCTGAGCTGAGCTGTGACAACTCCTGAAAAACACTGGCCATCCAGTAACTATACCCAAAAAACTGAGAAGGCTTCCTTCAGGAAAAACCATCTTCCTGCCAAGGGGATTCTCTCCACCACAGGATTCCAAGAACTACCAGAAACTAACTCAAAACACCTAAGATGGCCCAATGGGTAGAGGCCAGCGTAAAAGCTCAACCAACAAAAGACAGAGCAATATGGCATCTCCAGAACCCAGTTATCCAGGGGCAAGGAGCCCTGGACACTCCAGCATAATTGAAATTCAAGAAGATGACCTAACATCTATGCTAATGAAGAGGATAACAGAAGAAACAAATAAAATGTATAAAGACCTAGAGGAAAATAAACTCAAACAGATTATGGCCATCTGTAAAGAAATACAGGAAGTTGCAGCCAAACAGTTTGTGGCCTTTAGAGAGGAAATGCTTAAATCACTGAAAGAAATAAAAGAAACAGAGGATTGTTCAAACAGCTGAAGGAATTGAAGGAAAAACAGGAAAATGCAGTCAGATGGGTGAAGGAAATCAACAAAACGGCTCAAGATCTGAAGATAGAATTGGAAAAATTAAAGAAAACACAAATGGAGGAAATTGTGGAGAGAAGGAACTTAGGGAAGAAAACAGGAACTACAGAGGTTAGCATAACCAATAGACTACAAGAGATGGAAGAAAGAACCTCAGGTGTGGAAGATACAATGGAAGAAATAGATGTATCTGTCAAAGAAAATGTTAAATCTAAAAAATTCCTGACAAGACAACATAAAAAGACAAAACTTAAGAATAATAGGAATAGAGGAAAAAGAAGATTCCCTGCTCCAAGGCCCAGAAAATATTTTCAACAAAATCATGGAAGAAAATTTCCCCAACTTAAAGGAGAGGCCAATAAGAATACAAGAGACCTACAGAACACGCAATGAATTAGACCAGAAAAAAAAATCCTCCTGCCACATAATAATCAAAACAGTAAGTATACAGAACAAAGAAAAAATACTAAAAGCTGCAAGGGAAAAAGGCCAAGTAACATATAATGGCAAACCCATTAGAATCACACCTGACTTTTCAACAGAGACTATGAAAACCAGAAGGGGCTGGACGGATATCATGCAGACCCTAAGAGAACACAGATGTCAGCCCAGGCTACTATACCCAGCAAAACTCTTAGTCCTCATAGACAGAGAAAACAAGATATTCAATGACAAAAACAAATTTCAACAATACTTACACACAAATCCAGCATTAGAGAAGACACTAGAAGGGAAAATACAACCCAAGAAAACTAGCTACTTTCAAGAAAACACAGGAAATAATTAACCTCGCTACAGTAAAACAAAAAGCAACCAAGCACACAACCTTCTGACCACAGCGAACATCAAAATCAAAGGATCTAACAGCCACTGGTCATTAATTTCTCTCAAAATCAATGGACTCGATTCTCCAATAAAAAGACATAGACTAACAAAATGAATGTGTAAACAAAACCCAGCATTCTGTTGCATACAAGAAACACACCTAAGTCAGAAACATAGATATTACCTGAGGGTAAAGGGTTGGAATACAGCTTTCCAAGTAAATGGACCCAAGAAACAAGCAGGAGTAGCCATTCTAATATCTGATAAAATAGACTTTCAAACAAAATTAATCAAAAGAGATGGGGAAGGACACTTCATACTCTTCAAGGGAAAAGTCCACCAGGAAGACATCACAATCCTGAACATCTATGCTCCAAATACAAGGGCACTCACATTTGTAAAACAAACATTGATCAAACTTAAGCCACACATAGATCCCCACACATTAATAGTGGGAGACTTCAACACCCCACTCTCAACAAAGGACAGGTCAACAAAACAGAAATTAATCAAAGAAACAATGTCTCTAACAGAGGTCATGAATCAAATGGACCTAACAGACATTTACAGAGCCTTACACCCAAACACAATAGAATTTATCTTCTTCTCAGCAACTTATGGAACCTTCTCCAAAATAGACCATATAGTTGGTCACAAAGCAAGCCTCAACAGATACAAGAAGATTGAAATAATCCCTTTTATCCTGTCTGATCACCATGGAATAAAGCTGGACCTCAACAACAACAGAAATAGCAAAAAGCCTACACACACATGGAAACTGAACATCTTGCTACTAAATGACAGCTGGGTCAGGGAAGAAATAAAGAAAGAAATTAAAGTCTTCCTAGAACTCAATGAAAATGAAAATACAACATACACAAACTTGTGGGACACAATGAAAGCAGTGCTAAGAGGAAAGTTCATAGCACTAAGTGCCTTCAAGAAGAAATTCGAGACAGCTCATTCAAGCAACTTAATGGCTCACCTAAAAACCCTAGAAAAAGAAGAAGCAGACACACCAAAAAGGAGTAGACAGCTGGAAATAATCAAACTCATGGCTAAAATCAATCAATTAGAAACAAATAAAACAATTCAAAGAATCAATGAAACCAAGAGCTGGTTCTTTGAGAAAATCAAAAAGATAGACAAACCCTTAGCCAAGCTAACTAAAAGGAAGAGAGACACCATCCAAATCAACAGATTCAGAAATGAAAAGGGGGATATACCAATAGACACTGAGGAAATCCAAACAATCATTAGGACTTAATTCAAGTCTATATGCCACAAAATTTGAAAATCTAAATGAAATGGACAATTTTCTTGATCGATTCCACTTACCAAAGCTGAATCAGGACCAAGTAAATCAATTAAATAGTCCTATATCCCCCAAGGAAATAGAAGGGGTCATCGAAAGTCTCCCATCCAAAAAAAAGCTCAGGACCAGATGGTTTCAGTGAAGAATTCTACCAGACCTTCAAAGAAGAGCTAATTGCAGTTCTCTTCAAACTATTCCACAAAATATAAACACAGGGAACATTACCAAATTCATTCTATGAAGCCACAGTCACCTTGGTACCTAAACCTCACAAAGACCCAACAAAGAAAGAGAATTTCAGACCAATCTCCCTTATGAACATTGATGCAAAAATACTCAACAAAATACTTGCAAACCGAATACAAGAACACATCAAAGATATCATCCACTATGACCAAGTAGGCTTCACCCCAGGTATGCAGGGGTGGTTCAATATATGGAAATCTATCAATGTGATCCACCATATTAACAAACTGAAAGAAAAAAACCAAATGATAATCTCTCTAGATGATGAAAAGCAGTTGACAATATCCAACATCCATTCATGTTTAAAGTATTGGAGAGATCAGGGATACAATGCACATATCTAAACATAATAAAGGCAATATACAGCAAGCCTATAGCCAACATCAAACTGAATGGAGAGAAAACTTAAAGCAATCCCACTGAAATCAGGGACAAGACAAGGCTGCCCACTCTCTCTGTATCTCTTCAACATAGTTCTGGAAGTCCTTGCTAGAGCAATAAGACAGTTGAAGAAGATCAAGGGGATACAAACTGGACAGGAAGAAGTCAAATTATCACTATTTGCAGATGATATGATAGTATACGTGAGTGACCCCAAAAATTCTACCAGGGAACTCCTACAGCTGATAAACACCTTCAGCAAAGTGGCCAGATACAAAATTAACTCAAAAAAAAAAAAAAAAAAAACAGTAACCCTCCTGTATACAAAAGACAAAAGGGCTGAGAAAGAAATTAGGGAAACAACACCCTTCACAATAGCCACAAATGACATAAAGTTCCTTGGTGTAACCTTAACCAAGCAAGTCAAATACTTGTATGAAAAAAATTTCAAGTCTCTGAAGAAAGAATTAGAAGAAGATATCAAAAGATGGAAAGATCTCCCATGCTCATGGTTTGGCAGGATTAACATAGTAAAAATGGCCATCTTACCAAAAGCAATCTACAGATTCAATGCAATTCCCATCAAATTACCAACACAATTCTTTACAGACCTGGAAAGAAAAATTCTCACCTTCATATGGAATAACAAGAAACCCAGAATTGCTAAAACAATCCTCTACAATAAAAGATCTTCTGGAGGTATCTCCATCCCTGATCTTGAGCTGTACTATAGAGCAACAGTTATAAAAACTGCATGGTACTGGCATAGAAACAGAATGGTGGATCAATGGAATTGAAGAGAAGACCCAGAAATAAACCCACACACTTATGGACACCTGACCTTTGACAAAGATGCCAAAACCATGCAATGGAAAAAAGATAGCATCTTCAACAAATGGTGCTGGTCTAACTGGATATCTACATGTAGAATAATGCAAATAGATCCATACTTATCACCCTGCACAAAACTAAAGTCCAAGTAGATCAAAGATCTCAACATAAAACCAGACACATTAAATCGGTTAGAAGAAAAAGTGGCGAAAACCCTAGAACTCATTGGTACAGGAGACAACTTCCTGAACAGAACACCAACAGCACAGGCTCTAAGAGCAACAATGAATAAATGGGACCTCATGAAACTGAAAAGCTTCTGTAAAGCAAAGGACACCATCAGCAAAACAAAACGACTGCCTATTGGGAAAGAATCTTCACCAACTCTTTATCTGACAGAAGGCTAATATCTAGTATATATAAAGAACTAAAGAAGCTGAAAAGCAACAAACCAAGTAATCCAATTAAAAAATGAGGAACAGAGCTAAACAGAGAACTCTCAATAGAGGAATATCGAATGGCAGAAAAACACTTAAAGAAATGCTCAACGTCATTAGCCATTAGGGAAATGCAAATCAAAATGACCCTGAGATTTCACCTTACACCCATCAGAATGGCCAAGATGAAAAACTCAAGTGACAACACATGCTGGAGAGGTTGTGGAGAAAGGGGAACCCTCCTCCACTGCTGGTGGGAATGTAAACTTGTGCAACCACTGGCACTGTCTCAGACAACTAGGAATAGGGCTTCCTCAAGATCCAGCCATACCACTCCTAGGCATATATCCAAAAGAGGCTCAAGTACACAAAAAGGACATTTGCTCAACGATGTTTGTAGCAGCTTTATTTGTAATACCCAGAAGCTGGAAACAGCCCAGATTCCCTTCAACTGAAGAATGGATGAAGAAATTGTGGTACATCTACACAATGGAGTATTACTCTGCAATGAAAAATAAGGAAATCATGAAATTTGCAGGTAAATGACCTGGAAAGGATCATCCTGGGTGAGCTGTCCCAGAAGCAGAAAGACACACACGGTATATACTCACTCATATAGACATATAACATAGGATAAACCTACTAAAATCTGTACATCTAAAGAAACTAATCAAGAGAGAGGACCCTGACTAAAAGGCTCAATCCCCATGCCAAAAAGCAAAGGGGATGGACATCAGAAGAAGAAAACAGGAAACAACCTAGGAACCTGCCACAGAGGGCCTCTGAAAGGCTCTTCCCTGCAGACTATAAAAGCAGACACTGAGTCTTATGGCCAACTGTTGGGCAGAGTGCATGGAATCTTATGTAAGAAGTGGGAAATAGTAAGATCTAGAGAGGATAGGAACCCCACAAGGAGAGCAACAGAACCAGAAAATTTGAACACAGGGGTCTTCCCAGAGACTCATACTCCAACCAAGTACCAGGCATGGAGATAACCTAGAACCCCTGCACAGATGCAGCCCATGGCAGTTTAGTGTCCAAGTGGGTTACATAGTAATGGGAACAGGGACTGTCTCTGACATAATCTGATTGGCCTGCTCTTTGACCACCTCCCCCTGAGGGGAGAGCAGCTTTACCAGGCCACAGAAGATGACAATGCAGCCATTCCTGATGTGATCTGATAGACTAAGATCAGAAGGAAGGAGAGGAGGACCTCCCCTATCAGTGGACTTGGGGAGGGGCATATGTGAAGAAGGGGGAGGGAGGATGGGATTGGGAGGGGAGGAGGGAGGGGTTTATGGGGGGATACAAAGTGAATAAAGTGTAATTAATAAAATAAAATAAAACATAAAGAGTCCTTCCTCACCAGTCTCATCAACTAAAACTGCTTTTTCCTCTGGACAACCTTTATTATGCCCAGTGCAAAATTCTGTTTTGTTCTGTACCTTCAAAGAACATTGTTGGCTTTCATGCATATTTTCATGATGCGATTTTAAACAAATTTCCAGTGACTTCTTTGATCAATCTCTACCTTCCTTATATATTGATCTGGGTGTCTCTTCTTTGTACCCAGAACTTACTGACTCTAGCTGCTTTGCTCTCGGGTTCTTCTCTCCATCTCCCAGGCACAGGGATTACAAGCAGGCCACCTGGTATGTGTGCAGCGGATCTGAGTGCCAACTCTCATGCTTGCTTGGCAAGTGTTTTACTCATTGAGCCATCTTCCCAGTCCTCAATTTAGCCAAAATCTTGTCTGTGGAAAGCCTTTATGTCCAAGTTCAATATACGTGAAATGAATGAAGAGCACGGTACCCTGAAAGGATAGATGGACCACAGACACTTTGGCCAGTAATCTATGACAGAGGCCACCACAAAGAGTGCACAGGACTCCCAGGACCCCTAAATAAAATGCAATAAAAATCATTCTAGCTACAGGGGTCTTTTCTGAAGCTGATACTCCATCTGGCCAAGGACCATTCATGGAGATGGCCTGGAACCCCTGCATGGAGGTAGCCTATGGCAGTTCAGTATCCAAGTGGCCTCCATAGTACTGGGGAAAGGGACTGTCTCTGACATGAACTTATTGGCCTGCTCTTTGATCACCTTAAGGAAAATGGTTGTCAAAAAAATATCCTCCTGCCTTGTGATGGATGGGTGCCTGTGCCACGGCACAGAGAAGACACCAGGGGCTAGTTTAGGAAGTCCTGCCAGGACTATTATGTTGGGATTCTTTGGTTAACTTTGAAGGGCATATTTTCTCTCATTGGACCCTCCACGTTCCTCAGTTCCTCCTTCGCTCCCCTTATCTCCTTCCCAGTCACCATCAGGCAAGTGTTTTCTCTCAGCCACATACTCCCTACTGTGGTATTTCATTCAGACTTGCCACACGTCCACAGCAACAGAGCCAGTCACCACAGACAGAAACTTCTTTTCCAATTTTTGTTTTGTTTTGGGGATTTAATACATATATACAAGGAAATATGATTATCCACAACCCTCTCTTTCTCCCTTCCTGCTTCTCCATCCACCCCAGCAGGACTCCCCACCAACTTCAGGTCTTTTATTGTTTTTAATGCCCCACTATCTCCACTTAGTGCTGCTCATATGAATGCATGCTGAGCCACCTCCTGGAGCGGGGAATCCTAGACCACAGTCTGTGTCCCTTAGAGACTGCCAGCTACCAAAAGCTCCTCAGGGTGGGCAGAGGGCTGGAGATCATCCACCCCATGTGTGCCCGAATTTTGGCTGGCTTCGTTGTGCAGGTAACCATAGCTGCCATGAGGTCACAACTGTGGTAGCCCCACCATGTACAGAAAACAACATTTCTCAGCTCCCATCCCCCTTCTCTGGCACCTACATTCTTTCAGCCTCCCCTTCCACAGGACCAGGGAGGGGTGTTAATATAGATGTTTCAATTAGGACTGAACACTGAGTCTTTATACTCAGCACTAGACCAGCTCTGCTTCTCTCCGTTGACTGCTACCCACTGCAAATAATAATAATAATAATAATCTCCTTCTTCTTCTTCTTCTCCTCCTCCTCCTCCTCCTCTTCCTCCTCTTCCTCCTCCTTCTTACTCTCTAATAAAGAATGAAAGTGTCCTGAACAGGCAACTTCATAAAGACAGAAAATACCATTGCAGCACAAATGAAGATAGGGGTTTTTTGTTTTTGTTTGTTTGTTTGCTCATTTTTTGTGAAGGAGCCATATGTGTAAAGAAAAATCATCCTGAGTGCATTGGGGAAAAACAATTCCCTTAGCCATGGGATTCCCCAGGTGTGCTTTGAAGAGTCTTCATGTTTATTGATGTCGTTCTTTTATATTCTCACATGGTCGCCCACCATATACACACAAACATACACACACACAAAGCTCATAAAAGCTTAAAATCAGAAGCCATAATATATAAGCAAAAGACCAGTAAAGGAATCCCCATGAAGGCTGAACTGCCATGGGCTACATCTGTGCAGGGGATCTAGGTCCCCTCCATGCATGGTCCTTGGTTGGTGCATCAGTCTCTGAAGGGCCCCCTTTGCCAAGATTTTTTTGTTCTGTTGTTCTCCTTGTGGAGCTCCTGTCCCCTCCAGGTCTTTCATCTCCCCTTTCTTTCATAATATCCCCTGCACTCTGCCCAAAGTTTGGCTGTGAGTCTCAGCATCTGCTTCAATACCCTGCAGGGTGGAATCTTTCAGAGGCCCTCTGTGGCAGGCTCTTGTCCAGTTCCCTGTTTTCTCCCTCTTCTGATGTCTATCCCATTTGCCTTTCTGAATGAGGATTGAGCATCTTACCCAGGGTCCTCCTTGCTTAGCTTATTTAGGAGTATAGATTTTAGTAGGTTTATCCTATATTATATGTCTAATATCCACTTATCAGTGAATATATACCATGCGTATCTTTCTGCTTCTGGGATACCTCACTCAGGATGATCTTTTCAGAATGATCCATTTGCCTGCAAATTTCATTATTTCCTTGTTTTTAATGGCTGAATAGTATTTCATTGTATAAATGTACCACAATTTCTGTATCCATCAGTTGAGGGACATCTAGTTTTTTTTTCCAGATTCTCTCTATTGTGAATAAAGCTGCTATGAATATGGTTGAGCAAATGTCCTTGTTGTCTAGTTGAGCATATTTTGGATATAGTCCCAAGAGTGGTATAGCTGGATTTTTGAGGAAGTGCTATTCCTAATTGTCTGAGAGAGCTCCAGATTGACTTCTAAAGTGGTTGTACAAGTTTACATTCCCACTAGCAATGAAGAAGGGTTCCCCTTTCTCCACATCCTCTCCAGCATGTGTTGTCACTTGAGTTTTTGATCTTAGCCGTTCTGATGGGTGTAAGGTAAAATCTCAGGGTCGTTTTGCTTTATATTTTCCAGGTGACTAAGGATGTTGAGCACCTCTTTAAGTGTTTCTCTGGCATTTGATATTCCATCTGTGGACACTTTCGTCGTACCACTGGTTTCAGGCTCCAACCCCGCAGCCTTGGCCACCTGCCCTACTGTCTGTGGGTACTTTCCTGGCACCACTGGCTCATGGCTCAGTTCCCTTCTGGCTTTTTAAAGAACGATGTGAACTGCTTGTGGGATTTTGCCTCTTTGCTGTGCTTCCTTTCTCTCCCTCTCTTTGCATTCCTTACTTGAATTTTGGATGCATTGAACATCTCTAGGTTTTCAGAAGAGGTTTTGCATGTTTTTTAAAGGACACCATAAATTATAAGCAACATCAACAAAAGTCAACTCAGAGATCTAAAGCAAGGTACAGTGGTGGCGTTCCCATGAGGTTGTTCCCATTTTGATAACTGTGATGAGGTGTTCTAGTGGTTTGAAAGAAAATGGCCCCCGTAGGCCCATAGGGAGTGGCCCATAGGTTTGGCCTTGTGGGAGAAGGTGTGGCCTTGCTGGAGGAAGTGTTTCAGCTGCAGGAAGACCCGCTGCCAGAGGGTCACACTGTAGAACTCTCGGCTCTTCTCCAGCACCATGTCTGCCTGTGCACCACCATGCTTCCCTTCATGGTGACAATGGACTAAACTCTGAAACTGTAAGCTAGCCCAAATTAAATGTTTTCCTTTACAAGAGTTGCTGTGGCTATGCTGTCTCTTCACAGCAATAAAACCGAAGACAGATGTGAACCTTTGGTTTGCACATTTCTTTATACATTTTTGAAGATGAATAGTTGTGAGGGCTAGCCAGTTAGGGCCTATCTCTACACACACACACACACACACACACACACACACACACACACACACACTTCCCTTCCTGAAAATCGAAGGAACTAGAGGTTAACACACTAAGTGAAACACTATAATTCATAAGGACAGCTCCCCCCTGCTTTCAGGCAGCTATATAGAGAACATGAATGTAGTAAGGAGACCATGAGAAAAGGGAGAGCTCTAAGATGTAGGAGCGCGGAGGAAAAGGGGAAGGGAAAGGAGGAAGAAATATGGATATACTGGTGCATGTTTCCACTCGTGTGGACTATCTTTGTATATGTCATCTGTCTGTACTCTATCATCCATCCTATATCTGTGTATACATACTTAGGTACACATGTGTGACATGCAAACAGAATAGCGGCAGTTGAGGAAAAGTAGGAGGAATGTGAGAGGGATGAAGGAGGAAAGATGATAAAGTGGGGACAAGTATAAGCAAATTACATTTATTTGAGTTTTACATGTGACAAATCATTTTTCTGATATCACAATTTTTCCCAGGATTTAGATTCACAAAATATATATATAATTTCAAACCACCTAGTTTATATATGATGGCACACACTTGTAATCCCTATTTTGAGAGGCTAGGGCAGGTCCCATGCTATGAGTTCAAGACCTGCCTGCAATACCAAAGGAGACCCTAATCAAACACTTCCAAGGCTCTTATGTCTTCTTCGGCCCATTCCTCAAGGCTGGTGCATATTAGACTCGAGTCCCAATCTGGCCCGAAGAGGGCAGTGTGTGTGGTGAGCACCAGGTCCACAAGCTGCATGCTCCATCTGCATCGTGCTGGCCAGAGCGTAATGGAGGGAAGAGGAATAAAGAAAACAGATTCAGAAGTGAGTTAATCTCACCAGACTCAGGATGCAAACAAAGTTCCTGAACTTACAAGCACTGTAAGCGCCCAACTCTCAGGTTACATAAGCAGTAACAATTTCGAATGAGAGATAGCTTTAAGGTGAAGAGAATTTCAGGATCCAGCTGCTTTTGAATCACCTGTATATATATATAAACAAACCCTCATCCATGTTCCTGTTAGCATCCCTGGAAACTCGCTGGTACAATGAGCTAGATTTAGATGGAATTGTTCCTTTGGTCTCTCAATGGCCGTATCTGGAGTGAATAACTGTTCCTTTACAATTTTCTAAGAAGTCAACACCATCATGTTTTTTGACTTCTCAATTTAGTAATTCATTGCAGTACTCTGTAAATAAAAAAGGTTTAGCACAAATGTATTTATTAGCATAACAATAAAAATTCTCATTTTTAGTAATACTTGTTGATAAAACTAGTAATTGGTGTTTATTTTCTCATCAGAAATCAGGGAGTTTGGTGGTAACAATGAAGTAGAGATAGACAGTCCCACGAACCAGGGAGTTGCATATATCTACCTTGGTTTGGTGTCATCACATCTTATGTTCCACAGGAGATAACTAGCACAGATGCTGAGCAAGCTCAAAGAACACCCAGAATTATTAGTGCACGAGATTACTATAGTCTTTGTCTCTGGATTCATTTACAATCTGGATTGATTTCTGGTCCAGCAGGATGCAGCATCATAAGGGATCATTCTACATCAAGCTCCACTTACAGTCTCATCCCTTGACACAACCTTTAGAAAGACTGGTTTCTCTGGTTGAAGAAGTCCTTGCTTGCTAAATGTTAAAGGGATCTGCAACAGTTATGCAAGTACAAGAAACAGTCAATGAAATGAACCACAAATGCAAAGAAGAGACACACAATTGCTGAAAGTGCTTTACAAGCACAAAAACTACTCTTACTGCCAACATCCTTTCTTAGATGCTGTCTACCTTTTTGGAGACAGAGTTTCTCACTGGCCTGAAACTCATAAATTATGCTAGGCTGGCTGGTTGGTGAGCCCAGGAAACTGCTGCTCTCTGCCTCCCTGATGCTGGGATTATGACAGCATGCCAACACACCTGGTTGGTATTAGGTGGGTTGTTCGGTTGTTTGATTGGTGGTTGGGTTTTTTTGGTGGGTAGGTATGTGGGTTATTTGGTTTGTTTGCTTGCTTTGTTTTGCCTGCATTTTAGGGCTTAAGCTCAAGTCCACATCTTTTCAAGGCAAGAAACTTACTGACTAACCTATCACCTGAATTTAGAGTCTTTCTACTTCCACCTTTTAAAACAAAAGATACAACTCTAAAACTGAAATACTTAAACTCTTCAATAGATATTGCAATAAAGTCCTTGATCAATATACTTTTATGCAAATCAATTTTCCAGTTAAAAAGCAAAACTTCCAAAAAAGCATAACTTGCTGAGAAAGCACACTGACCTGAGTTTCCTTACAAGGTTGGAAGGAGAAGTTCTGCAGGAGTCTGACAAGGGCAACTTTCATGTTCATGAGAGCAAACCTCATGCCAATGCAGTTCCTGGGTCCGTTCCCAAAGGGCAGGTATGTGTAAGGGTTGATGCTGTCCTGGTTCTTCTTGCTGAACCTGGTACCACAGGAGCAGAGGAAGACAAGTTCATGAAGCATGAACCACAACAGCTGATTGTGGGTATCTTTTAGAATACCTGGGCTGGTTGTGGAAATGCTGGTGTGACTATTACAGTTTCTCACTTGCATGCAATGCATTGTGATTATTTTCTACTCCTACATTAACTTATGGTATAGTCTCCCCAACTCTATTCATTCTCTTCTTCCCAACTTGGCCCCCCTCTATTTCTTTGTCTATTTTGTGCAAGTCTCTCACAAGTGGTCACAGATGTCGTATGTTCATGATGGCTATGGCCAGAAGACATTATTAGCACCACTACCCTTTCTCAGTTCTTACAGCCTTTCCACCCCTACTTCTGTGATGTTCCCTGGGCCTTAGAGTGGGTGCCCTGCCAGAGGAATTATATGTTACAAGTCTTCCCTCTTGCTTTACCATGGAGAAGTTCTTAATCATATTGAGATGAGGTAAGCATTGTTTGAAAAAACATTTATCTTTAAACATGATCATTGCATTTAGTGTGATTTGTTCATTCTCTGAGACACAAGAAATGAGACCAATTGAGGAAAAGTGTGTTGTTAGCTGAACTAACCCTCATTGAAATTGGAGGTTAAATTACTCACCACTACTGAAATTGTTTTTCTTTCTCTTCTCTTTATTATTTTGTCTTCTCTCTGTTGTTCTTTTTTCTTTTCTCTGTTATTCTCTTTTCAACTTGCTCCCTCTTATTTCTTTTCTTTGGTGTTTACCTTCCATTTCTCCACACTTCTCTCCATCTCTCACTCTGTTCCTTCCAACTTCCCATCCTTCCTTCCTCCACCCTTTTCTTCCCTCCCTCTTTCTTTTTTCTTCCTCATCCTTCTTCTTCCTTCTTCCTTCTGTTCCTTCTCTAGCCTCCTTTTTCTTCCCCCTCCCCTCCCTTCTTTTTCTTCTTCTTCATCTCTTCCTTCTTCACATGATATAATATAATCATTAATTTGTTTCTCTGTGTGCTCTCATAGTTATAAAAATCAGAAAGGACAGACAAATTTAATGCAAATTAGATACATGTTAATAATACTTAAGAGAAAAAAATACTAGTTTGAGAAAAGTGGTAATTGCAATGTGACTATGTACTTGAAGTGTTTTTTAATGGTTTATAAAGTTCTGATGTATATTAGAGCATTGTAGTTTCAAAAACATAAGAGTTGTAGATGTGTGTGAATAAACACCACACATGGGTGAATGGTTATTGGTCACATAGAATTCCATTGAGAGTGTTCTGGATATTGATTTGCATACAGCGATTTGGTCAAACATTCTCTGTTGTAGAAATTTAATAAGATTGATTCACAGTGTTTGGAGTAGTTCCTCATACACATTAAGCACTTATTGTCTTGTTTCATTTTTAAATGAATGTAAGAGAAGTGAATACATTCAATTGTCTGTGTGTCACAAAGCTATAAGAAGTGGGATTGCAGAAACTGGAGGGAACACAGAAGCCATCTGGTCTAGAAGACAGAAGAACCGATGAGCTCTGGTTAACTTCCTCAGCAAGTACTATAAATGTAGACCTCATGGTGCCTAAATGACACATTGCAGCTAACAACATAAGGTACCAGAAATCAGGAGGTGCATAGTTAAAGGCAATGACTGTCTAGATCCTGGGCCTTTAGGCTTGCCAGCCTCTGTCCTAAAAACACCACTCTTTATTTGATAAGAAAACAACTAGACTGTAAGCCTGACCCTAGTTCCAGTATTCCAGAAGAGCTCAGTGGAGCCACCTCCCAAGAAGGATGTGTCAGACTTCTAGATGGCAGGTGACATAGCTTTGGACATGGGGTGAGAGAGCTGTCCAGAACAACAACCAGAGGCAGTAGTGCAAGGACATATTGATCCTCTGTTCTCAGCAGGGCTGCTCAAACCAGGCCTTAACGGCACCATTACAGCCATTCTGTAGGACCCAAGAAGCAACTTCTCATCAAACAAAACAATGTAAATATTCCCTAAAGGTAATGGAAACAGCTAAGAGGAACAGCAAGAAAATAAAACAAGATAGCACTGAGGACACTGTTACAGATGCTACTCTTGTCGTAAAAGTTTGAACAGGTAAATGGATGAATAGATAGATGATAAGTAGACACACAGACAGACTGCTATTTCTACTTATGTGTCTTCAACACCAGGAGACAACGCATAATGAAGGGACTAGTTGGTTCTGAGAGTTTCTCTTTCCCACGTGCCTGTACCTTTCAGGGCGGAACTCCTCAGGCTCTGGCCAGTACTTTGGGTCTTTGTGGAGAGCAAACATTGGCACCATCACCACAGTCCCTTTGGGAATGAACACCCCATTGATCTCAACATCTGTCTTACAGACCCTCTCAAGTCTTCCGGCAATCGGATATAATCTGAGAGTTTCATTCACTACCATGTCTAGATACTCCATCTGTAGCAGGACATCATAGGTGGCAGGTGCCTACAAAAAGGGAGAGAGATTTTCATAAATTAAGATTTTGAACTAACTTTTATCTGTGGAGAACTGCTAAGGTATTACACTACCAAAGGAAAATTCATATTTATGGAGAACCTTAGCATTTACAAAGCAGTTTAATAAATGGCGTACTTCAGTCTGCTCAATGCATCTCTAAGAAATGTAGGGTAATTATAAAATACAGAAAGACTTTTTAACAATTCCAAACCCAAGACCTGAAATCCTCAGAATTACCATATACTGCTTTTTCTTTCTTATGTGAGGAACCATAACTAATAGATTATGATAAATAAAGTAAACAAAAACTTGACACACTGAGAATTACCTTTCCAAAGAGGAGTCACACACGTGTGCTTGAAGGTATAGACAACATAGGAAGAGAACACATACCTATATGAAAATGTCCTATATGGCCATTCTTCTGATTGTATATAAAGTTTGGAAGCATTAGCTAGGTCTGAGGAGATACTAGTTTCTTCTATATTAAAGATGACAAAAGACAGATGCAAATCACTGCTACCACCACAGTGTTCAATTTCAACCCTGGTAAAGGTCACAATGAGAACAGGATCCATCATTTAGCCCCAATCTCTGTTGCTGGTCCACCTTGCTGGCTGTTCTTTCAGGGCTTTCCTATGAGGTCTGAACATAACGATGAGCCAGATAAACCACCCATAAACCAGATAATCTCACAACTCACAGTCTCCTAGTTTGGGCAGAGTTGTAAAGACTGATGTGAGAAACTTGTGAGTATGGCTATATGGGATCTTTTGGACAGACCATAATGTCAGATTAAGAGTCTGATGCAGAGAAAGGAGAACACTCTTCCATTGCTGGTGGGAGTGTAAACATGTGTACAACTATTTTGGAAATCAATCAGGCACTTTCTTAGAAAATTGGGAATAGCTTTACCTCAAGACCCAGCTACACAATTCCTAGGCATATACCCAAAAGCTGCTCCACCATACAATATGGATATTTGCTCAACTATGTTCATAACAGCTTTATTTGAAATAGCCAGAATCTGGAAGCAACCTAGATGTCCCTCAATCAAAGAATTGATAAAGAAACTGTGGCATATTTACACAATGAAATACTTCTCAGCTATTAAAAACAAAGAAGTCATACCATTTGCAGGCAAATGAATGGAACTAGAAAAGATTATCCTGAGTGAGGTAACCCAAGCTTAGAAAGATACACATGGTATATACTCACTTATAAGGGGCTTTTAGCCATAAAATACAGGATAAGCATACTATGAGGCACAGACCCAAAGACAATAAATAACAAGGAGGATCCAAAGAAGGATGCAGAAATATCACTTGGAATGGGAGACAGAATAGACAGAGGTAGTGGTTGAAGACAGGGAAGAAGGTAGGAGAGGGGGTGCAGAGAGTTAAGAGAGTGGAGATCAGACCTGGAGGGGGGGGGAAGAGAGGACAGAAGCCTATAGAGAAAAGAGAAACTGAGGGTGGGGACATCTCTGTAACAAGCTTGAGACTAAGTCAGGGTAGGCTCCTGGGAAGATATGAGGAGATTCAAGCAGAGACCCTCTAGTAGAAGAAACCATAAAGACTGAAGAGGACATCTTCTAACTAGACTAGTCTCCTAGTAGAGGGAGAAGAACACCAACTCACCTACAAAACTTCAACCCAAATTTTATCCTTCGTACAAGATGTGCAGGCATGATAGAGCAGAGATTGAGGGAATGCCCAGCCAATGCCTGATCCAACCAAAGACCCACTGTCTTTATGGGAGGGAGCCAACCCCTGACATTATGAATGATACTCTGCTAGGCTTGCAAACAGGAGCCTGTCAGAGTTGTCATCTGAGATACTCTACCTAGCAGTGTCTCAAAACAGATGCTGAGACTCATGGCCAAACATTGGGCAATGAGTAGGAAGTCTTGTTGGAAAGTGGGAAGAAAGAGAAAAGAACCTGGAGGTGACAGGAGCTCCACAAGAAGACCAACAGAGTGAACTAACCAGGGCCCAGAGGGTTTTGCTGAGACTGAAGCATCAATCAAAGACTATGCATGAACTGGACCTAGGACCCCTCCAAAGATGTAGCAGATGGGCAGCTTAGGCTTCATGTGGGTCGTCTAGTAAGGGAAGTGGGGACTGCATTGGAAAAGGACTCACTTGCCAGCTTTTTGAACACTTCCCCCTGGTGGGACTGCTTTTCCAGGCCACAGGGCAAGAGGACGTGCTCAGACCTGATGCAACTTGATGAGCTGGGAGGGAGGGAAAGGGAGCTCCCCTTTTCTCGAGAATAAGTGAGGGGGTAAGGAGGGAGAGTGGGACTGGAAGGGGAGGAAGGATAGGGCTACAACCAGGATGTAAAGTGAATAAAAAAAATTTAATGAAAGAAAAAATTGGCTGGGTAGTGAAGGGGTATTAATCAATGAGTAATTGTGGGATGAATATGATTAAAATACTTTGCATGAAAAATGTTTCCATATGCAACAAAAGTTAATTTATCCTTTTTGTAAAAAAAAAAAAAAAAAAAAAAAAAAAAAAACAGTTTGATTCAAGGGTCACCTATTGGCGGAGAAAGATGTGTGGGGCAGTGCTAAGTCAATCTGCCTAGCCCAGCCAGCCATGGCCAGTCCCACATAGCCAACAGCAGGTAACAGCACAGCACATGACATCAACAGATCAGACTATCCAGACACTTGAGTAGCCAGTGCTCACACCTCTGTGCCTCTGTGATTTTGAGGATGTTTCTTGGTAGTTTTTGGTGACAGATAATGGATAAAGATATACCAACATTCACCTGCAAATATGTTATTGCATTAAAAAGAAAAAAAAAACAGCATCCAGTGTCTAGTCTTCATTAATTTCTCTTTTCTTAATTAAAGATGGTGAAAGAATCAATGCTTATAATTTTGTTGAAAACTTCTCCCTGGGTGGAATAAGGAGCCATTCCAGCCAATGCTTCTCCTCGTCCCTTCCTCCCTCTCCAAGTTTGTGCCCTTACCTTGTTGGGCAGAGTGGCATCAATTTCGTCTTGCAGTTTCTTTTGGACATCAGGGTGTGTGGCCAGCAAATACATAATAAAGGAAAGAGCGCTGCTGGTGGTCTCATAGCCAGCAAAAATAAAGATAACTGACTGAGCCACAATCTCCAGATCAGATAAAGCTGAAGGGAAAGGAAGTACATTTTCGTTTATTTCATTTGTGTGTCTGTGGGTGTGTGCATGTAAGTACGTATGTACGTGTGTCTGTGTGAACGGGAGTATGCCATGGCATTCTGTGGTGGTCAGAGGACAACTTGTAGAAATGCATTTTCCCTCCTCACAACATTTGGTCCTGGAGTTTGAAATCAGCAGTTAGACGTGGCAGCAAGTACCCTCATCTGCTAACCAGTATTGCTGGCTACTAGATCTGTATTTAGGTAATGGAGATCAGTATTTTAAAACATCATGGTTTGGATGAAATAAACAACCCAACTAAATATCCCAAATCCCTAAAAAGATCATGAAAAACCAATTCAGAGTCACCCGAAGGCGGTTCTTACCCTCATGTTGGTCCGACAAGGGACTGAAATGGGCAAGTCACTGCTGTCCAGTGTCCCTAAGGCCATCTTCCCTTTCTGCCATCCTCAATACCCCCCCAGTGAAGTCTCAAGAGGAAGCATCTCTGTCTAATGTGCACAATTTCTTCAACACACCCCACAGATAATTAGGAATCTACCTATTTTGTCTCTCTGTAAGAATCAAAATCATAACTGCTCAGTTACTGGCAGGCTGGTATGGCGTATTTTAACTTTTAGTCTGCCCAGTTTTTAGCTTTTTATTAGATTTTATTTTACTTGCACGTGTGTGCACGCCTTGTGCACTCTGCACATGGTGCACACGTGTAGGAGATGAGCACGGGTGTGCGCGTTATTGGACATGGACTCAGAAGAGGGCTTCTGGGGTCTTCTTCCATCATTCTTTGTGGCATTTCTTGGGAACATGGTTTCTTGCTGAACTAGAAGTTCATTATTTCAGCTAGTTTGGCTAGCCACTGAGCTCTGGGTCTTCCTGTTTCCACCTTCCAATTTGGGGGCTATGCAGGCACATGTAGCCATGACCTCAAGCGTATGTCTGGGAGCCGGACTGTCCAGGGAACCAGCCCCTGTTTTCTATATACTCAGCCACAAGGCTACACCTCCCCCTACTGTGCCCAGCTCCCCCCTTTCGTAAGTATGTGAAAAGGAAAAAATGCAAACGTCAGAGTTGGCCGGAGCCCTTCCCTCCAGCCGTGACTTTTAACCATGTAATAATGTACAGAGAAGTTGTTGGTGTTCGAAGACTCCATGTAACTGTGCAATTTCTGTACATTTGCAATTAGAAATATTAAAGATTTATTTAGCTATTTAAAAAATAAAATAAAATAAAATAAATTTTAGACAGAATAATTTAATTTTTGTTAAGGGAGAATACTGTCATCTGTTTTGCTTATATGAATTAGCTTTCCCAGGACTGGAAAAATGGGTAAGAGCACTCCTTCCTAGGACTGGGAAAATGGCCCAGTGGGTAAGAGCACTCCTATTTTGTAACTTTAAGGACTTTGGTTTGAACACCCAGCACCCACATAAAAACATGGAAATGTTGTGAGTGGGTATGCAACAGAAAATCTTGAATGCATGGAACATGAGAAAATCCATAAACTGTGCCTGTCTCTAGAAACCTGAGGCAATAATGTTAAAGCGACTCAAAGTGTGGTCAGTGGAGCAGCAGCAACAACTGGGAGGTTCTCAGTCCACCTCAATCTACCAGTCAGTATCTGGACTCTCAAGAGCTATGGTATGAACTTGCATAATCTATTGAACAAATAAGGGTTGCCAATCTTCAAAATGCAATTTAGAAATTAAGGGAGCTACAGAGGAAAAGGAATGATTATGGAGTATAGAGTGATGACCTAGAGAATGGATCAGCCTATTGAGAATGTAAGTTGAGAAAGCCAGTCCTGATGAGACCTGATAGGCTAGGGTTAGAGGGAAGGGGAGGA